>NW_027314755.1:2460000-2760000 GCF_023375885.2 Dermacentor andersoni
GTGCGTCGTCGGGAGAGACGGCCTCCATACCGGCGACGAGTATGCAACGGAAATCAGCAGAACCTGTCTATAAAAACGACGTAAAAGGACTGCACGCAGCGTAATATGCCTGCGGATAAAATTTACCAATCGCGTTACCAATATCTCTGCTTTAGTCTTAAGATAGTCACCGTGGCGTGAAAGTTAGTTTGTCATCCAAGAACACGCGTAGGAGTTTATTAATATGGATGGTCCTGATGTTTTAGAAAAGCTCAATCAATCGAATAGACGGACGGCGATTAGATGTGCCAATATGCTCGTTGTTGAAGAAGACAAAGAAAGATTTTGATTGGCTGATTTTGACCTTGTTTTGCCTGGCCCAATCGCAAATAGAGGTTAAGGCTGATTCCGCTAAAGCCGGCAGTTGCAAATGCAATGAACCATAAAGCAACGATGGGATCGTCCGCAAACGCCTGTATGTGGACGCCCTCGGGCAATGGGAGACTTAGTTGTGGATGAATGACTAGGTTCAATAGCAGGGGCCTAATAGGCGATCCCTGCGGACTGCGAATCGAAGGGCGGGCCGAGATGTCTCCAGTCTTTGTCCGAAGAACTACCGTACGACCGCTGAGAAAAGACTGAAGAAGCTGATACAGGTTCGCCGGGAAACGGTGTGTACGAAGAAAAAACAACACGGCATCATGCCAGACGCTATCGAAGGCGCAAGTGAAATCCAATGAGATTAACAGCGCAGGCGCCTTGACGGCCTGAAACGCACTAAGTCGCTACCTGAGGGCGTACAGTGCAAGAGGGGCTCTCCGCGCATGAGGAAAACCAAACTGGTTTTCATGAATAAGGTGATGAGAGTTAAGCAAATAATAAAGGCGAGAATTGAGCAGGCGTTCAAGAATTTCACCAGAGAGAACTCATGACCTCCGGACGATAGGCTGATGGAACGTGAGGGGGATGGTTAGGCTTAAGGATAAAAATGTTGAGGCCCGTCTTCCACGTAGAAGGGAAATAGTCCAAGCGAAGCGAAGCGTTGAGTATGCATAAAAAGAAATGAGGGTGGGGATGATGGAGTTGCTGCACAAACATGCCACTTAGCCCATGCAGGCCCGGTGCCACACGTAGATTTCCCAGAAGCAGCGAATCTTCTATCTCCGGAAGTGTAAATGGGTGATCGTCTGGTACCGCCAGATAAGGAGAGCCCGCGAGCGCACGAGTGCGACTGTGAAATTCACTTTCCGCAGCGGGATCGACCACCGCGACGTGCGTGCACAGCAAGAGCGCAGCGGAAGCCTGAACCGAGATGGTGAGGACGCCATCCGATGTCTCTAGCGGGGGAAGACAAGTGGGGGAGCGCAGCGTGGCTAATGCCGACTGGAAAGGCTGGCCGAAGAGGTTGCGGGACGTAAGGTCCGAGCACATCACGTGGACAGCCGCGCGATGTGCCGCGCGTTCTCGTAGATGGTAGGCAGAGGAAAAGAAGAAAAAGCAACAACGAACAAGCTCGAAAGCAAGAGACTAGAAACAAGGAGGAGAAGAAAGAAGGAAAGACAAATAAGACCACGGAAAACCACTGGGCGATCTTCCGACAGCCCGCCGCGCCGAAGTGCGCGCGCACCTCCGAGCGCCACCGGCAACCGCGAGCGACAGGGGACCGCCATACCGGGGCGAAGAGGCAGGGAAAGCGTGACTATCCATAACCAGTGTGGGCCCGCAAGCGGGATATCCTGCTTTGCAGTATTGGGCAAGCCTGAGACCCCGTAGGGTGCGCGCTCGGTCGTCCCACGCGTCGACACTCACTGCAGCACACGGCTACATCCTCCAAGCGAACGGTGCATCGCTCGCCGAAGTGCGGACCCGCGCATCGCGTGCATACAGCGCACTCAGGCGGCCATCGAACGGGGCAGACGCGCCGGGAGTGGCCGCAGGGGGAGCAGATGACACGTAGGAGCGTGGAGGTCCTCCCTCACGCTACGACCACCCCACAGCGACACGCACGTGGCTAATGAGTGTGCGGAACGCCGACGGATCCACCACGACGACGTGGGAAAAATTCCCCGATCGCTCGCGGAACCATGCCCGCACCTCACAAAACGAGGGGTCAAGGTGCAAGTCAGTATTACGCACGTTAAGTTGTTCGATTAGAGTATTCGCAGAAACGTTGGGAGCCACCACCGTGAGTTTACCCTGGGGCTTCCGATGGTTGACCAGACGAACGGATGTTGCCATTTTGGTAACGGTGTTATTCTCCATCGCCTGCTGTAGGTGCAGCATAGACGCGAGATCCTCCGATAAGGCCGTGATACCATGGGATGTTTTACGTAGCGTTAATCCATAAGGTTCGCTTGAACATGATCAATCTTTGTTTTAAGCAGGCGCAAGACCTCCTGCACCGCAGTGGGTGACCGCATGATCGGTGACAAAAACATAATTTGAGCATGCTCCCGTTTAGTGGCAGGAAAGGCTCTAAACAGCTACAGCAGGAACGAGCACCGGAGCCGACGCAGGTCCCATACGGCAGAGGTCTGATGCGGCCGCAGCACCTGGCAGAGAGCATCAGGCAGCGCACCGGTGATTGCGAAGAAGACCATGTGCCACCAACAAAGAAGCGGCGTGCAGAGCGCGCAGGGCGTGAGAGCGAGCGGAAGTCTTGAACGGCTACTGGTAAAACGGGGGTGCAAGGCTCGTTGACTGGTGACATGGTGTACGGCTACCGTGCGGCCCTGATCAGAGATCCCGCTCGTGGCTGAGCTCTCCTGGCACCAGCGGCCTGCGGTTATAGCGGCCTGGTACAGTGCTCCCCGTTGGGGAACGGGACGCCTGAGCTACATGCCTGCTGAGCGAGCCCGATGACGGGCGACCGGATGTCCGGATACCCTGCGGACCTGATCAGAGATCCCGCTCGTGGCTGAGCTGCCCTGGCACCAATGGCCTGCTATAGCAGTCTGGTGCAGTGCTTCCTGCTGGACACCGGGGCCCCTGAGCTACCTGCGGACAGAGCCAGACGTTAAAGCGGCAGAGGCGTTATGGGCCAACTAAAACAGTGGCCTGGTGTTTTGCCGGCCTGCTGTTCCCCTGCTTCCACGTCGCGACAAGGTTTGGCATGATGATGATGGCGTAAGACTTCGCCGTCGCAAGCAACAACACACCAGCTGTCTTCAACTGCCAGACAAAGCAACGACGCACTACGCAACGATAACCGTAATGGTTACCACAACGACGACACACACCGGCAGGTCTTGATGCATGAGTGCTAGGCACATCCTTAGATAGACAAACGACTTCCGAATTCTCTAGTAAGCGTGTATGTAAATCGTCTGTATCGTGTTAGCGTGTCTGTATAAATAAAGTCTGTGTTGCATGTAAAAAGCGGCCGTCTCTCGTGTCGTTATTAAAAGGATCCTGAGCCCAACGGACCCAGCAAGTTTGTTTCCATCAAAATCTGTTTCTACTCAACGGCATCACATCAGTTGTTGTGGCTCTTGTTTCAACCGGTGACGGTGTCATACGGATGAAGAATCCAAAAGCGATTCAGGCGGAATGGCGATCGGCGATGGTCCGATCGGCAATTTCCAGAACATGACTGAGGTCCGCCAGTGTGGCAGGGGAGATATCCTCTGCTTTTCCGCAGACCAGTCCTGGGTACAAAGCATTTTACCCTGTTTGCTGTTCGCCGCCTATCCGGTGAGCGCACTTATTCTTCCCCACTTGGCATGTGTGAAAGGGGTTGTCCGCGGCGTCGATATGAACATGACACAGGCAGAGGTATTAGAGATGTTATCACCGGCGGGTGTAATGTCAGTTTATCGGTGTAGACGTGTGGTCGAGAAAAACAGGATTCTACTGAGTCGGTCATAACCATATTTGCAGGGACAATTCAACCATCAGAGCTTAAGGCGTGGTCTCTAATCTACAAAGAGAATTGAACCTCTGTCCCCTCCTCCCCTCCAATGGGTAAAGTGCTGGCGTTATGGACACACCTTAAAAGGATGCAGATCTTCTTCCAGGTGCCCGATTTGGGGTCAAGGGCACAATTCTAGCGAGTGCAAAAGCAAGAAAGAAAGGTGCTGCCTCTGCAATGACGCGCATGCTGCTTATTGTTCTAATTGCTCAGCAAAGACACAGGAAATTCAAATCCTGGAAATCATTGAACGAATACGTTGTTCCCGTAGAGAAGCCGTAACTGAAATTCATGCTAGGACACAGGGATACGCCGGTGTCGCAGCCCGCCAGGTGGCAGCAACGCACGTGTCTCTTTCCCTTTCTATTAATGATGCTGTCGGAAGGGCAATGGAAAAAGATATGGAGCACCTAGCTGGAAACCTCTGCGAGTCCTCCACACAAGTTCTAACTAGCTAGATGGCACAGATATTCAGAACACCAACAGCTGTTGGTATAACTTCTCGAACAATAGACTGTCCACGTCCTTCACATTAAGAAGTAAACGCCGATTTCACGTCCCAAGATGTCCAAATTGTAGGCCCATCCATCGATGTCAACCAGAGCCAATGCGCAAGCTTCAATGATAACACACGGGGTGAATTTAAAATGGACTTGGATCCTCGATCGTTAAAACAATGTAGATTCCATTTGTCAAAAAAAAAAGCCACGAGTCTTACACAGTCAAAGACAAAAAAATATCCGTAAGACAGCCTTACAAAGGAAGATTTCTTAAAGGAAAGCATTTGAAGTAAGGCAGTTACTGAGTCCGTACTTTCGCAACCATAGGGCTCCTCAAAATCCATTGGACTTGCCGATCAATTCACTTTGCAGCAACAGATTTCTTGTATTTATCTTTGAAATTTTGCGGGCATAATATTGCTTCGCAAGAAACATTGCTTTCAGGACATCATTCTGTTCATGTAAACAACTACCGATCTTTCGGACTCGACCGTCTATTGAAGGGCTGAGGTTTAGCTTTCTTTATCACTAACAATTGATCTTAAGGCAAAGATTTCACATAAGCTTGTCTCCCGAAAGTGAAATTTTTGCATTTGACATAACCATACGAGGGTGTCTACCTTTCTAGTTAGTAAATTTATGCTTCCCAGCGGGTGTGCAGTACACTCGATGTTTGGATTCGGCAGTTCCTTCATGGTGTAACGACAAAATTCTTGTTCGAGATTTCAACTCCCTTCATCACACCCTCAGGGACTTTCGAACTAAGCAATGGGGCAAGCACCCCCCCCCCCCGCTTGTGTGGAAAATAACAGATAATAATCTGTCTTGTCTCAACATCAGAATTATTACATATATTGGCAAACAGTTCCCCTCAGCATTGGATTTAAGTTTCGTAAGTTCGTCCCGCACTAGCTCTTCCTGGACAGCCTTGCACTGTGCCACCAACAGTGACCACTTTCTAATAATGTTTGAAATTGCTTGCCCGATTATGCCATCAAGCTCCTAGGTACGCGTACTTGTATATTAAAATAAGTTTAAATACGACCTTAAGGTACATTTGGCCTCCTATTTTGACGAGCGTGAATAAATGAAGGGTATGAAACTTCGTGCTGTAATTAAAAGAAAATATAAAATGGCTGAATTTAGTGTTATATCTGCAAGGACAGCATCTTATTGCCGCAGAGAGCTCTCCACATGCCAGTTACGAGCACTCTGGTGAGGCACCTTTCCAAGCGTCTCATCGCTAAAACCCATTACTCGTCGCATCGCCATTAGAAGAGCGCCAGCAACGCCTCGCGCATGGCGATACAGCGCGTGTCTCCTGTGCACGTGCTCACGGCAGCGCCCGAGTCTGCCGTCCAATGAGAAGCCATGGCGTGGCTCTCGGCCTTCGGGGCACGTGAAAAGTGCGTTTCTGCGAAGAGACGCGGTTGACTGTGGAATACGCTCCTGGTAACTCTTCTATTAAAGTGTGTGAATGCTTAATATTGAGTCTCCGGGCACAAGTTCGCTCACAATAAACCGGTGCGTTTAGTGTGCTTCATTGAAGAGCGCTACATTATAACCCTTGGTGGTATACAGACTGTACGCTAGACCACCGACGCCGAAAGGCAGCTTGGAAGCAGCTCTTTTACAACCAGTGCCCAAAAAATTGGTCTGATTATAAATTTCACGCTGCTGTATTTAAACGTTCAGTGGCTCAAGCTAAAGAAAGCTATGATAAGAAACACTACGATTTTCTTTCTAAAACTAAAGACAAAATATCGTTGTTTAGATATGAGATATCAGAAAATTCGGCCATTGCCAGCTAATATTGATTATGTCAATCAGTTGTCCGGATGAAATGAGAAAATTTCTTGAACTGAACACGTCATCGATATCCTATAATTTGCAAAAATCAGCCCCAACATCAGTGTTCACTAAAGTTACATTGCCTGAATTAGCTCAAGTGATTCGAAACTTACCCTTGTCACCCCCTGGTCCTGATGGAAAGCCTGGATACCTTACAATTGGAAAGCAGCTAAGGTAGTACCGATACCTAAAAACAAGGAGTAGCTTATAACATAGAAAACATCAGACCTATTTCTCTTACCTCTAATATGGTCAACTCATAGAGAGGGTATTACATTGCAGATTTACTATCTGGATGAACGATAATTTACTATTAGGGCAGACACAATAGGCTTCAGAGCTAATTGCTCAATATGATGAGCACATGCTGATTTAGGGAGCCGCATCCAACTTGCCCGGAAAAGGAGACAATATTCTGCTTTAGTGAAACTATATGTAGCTAAAGCTTATGACGGCGTTGAGCATTCAATTTTACTGGATATTCTGCCGCGTCGTAAGTTACCGAATGATATTATGGCATGGTTGGCAGAATTTTTGCGATAAAGAGAATTTTATTGCTTCAAGTACGGATGTTCCTCGCCTACATTCAGACAGACTCGCGGTGTCCCCTAAGGAGCAGTCCTGTCCCCTATGTTAATATCATAATGGGCTCCGTCCGCACTTGTCAGGACTTGCATGTTGACGGGTATGCAGATGACATTGCATTCTTTGCGGCTCACAATGACATTACCACTTTATACTAAAGATTACAAAGATACATCCCCGTCATGGATCCGATTTCAATTGCTATTGCTCATAAGCAAGAACCCGTTCCATAGGTTGAGTCTCTAAAATACTTGGGGATCATATATAATAGAAAACTCAACTGGAGTCCACACGTAGAAACAGTAGCGTGTAAGCACAACTTGCCTTAGGTATTCCGCGAAAAATGAGTAACCGACAATATGGACTACGTAACGATTCACTGTTAACGATTGATAAAATTTATGTGCGCCCCATATTGGAATATGTGTGTGTCTTGTTCTCAGGTGGCCCTGCTTATAAAACTAAAGCCTCTGGTTCTTTTGGAGCGTGAGGCCCTGCGCCTGTGTCTGGGACTCCCCAGGTTGGCGGATATTATTGTTATCTATTGAGAAGCGCGCCTTCCAACACTGCCCTGCAGATTTCGCATCTTAACAATACAAGCACTTCTGAAATTTTACAGCTCTACATTTTACAATTTACAGACGATCTGAATAAACCTTTATTAATGATCCAAATTCATTCTCTCTTGCTCATTGGCTTTGCTTTGATAGTCGACAGATTGTATTTGCACAAAAACAATCAGATAGCCTGAATGTGAACATTTGAGAGGTAATTTTATCAACCGAATCAAATCAGAATATTAAGCTAGATTTTGTATACATTTTCCCTCCTAACTCTAAGTTTTAATCAGTCGCTTTTTTTAAAAACATGTTGCAAGATTACCTTGCACACGTCCAAACATATAACATAATAGCTACAGACGCTTCACTGAACAATGAGAAGGCGGGCGTAGGCATTTTCTCGCTTCCCCATGGCTGGTCATTCTCCTCTTGACTGCCACATTTCTCACCCCTTCTGGAAGCCGAGCTTTCAGCAATGATTGTAGCCTTTCGAAAACTCCCTTCGAACTCTATAAGTGCGATTATTATAACAGGATTCCCTTTCGGTCGGTACTTTGCTTACAGCTTCATCCAATTCGCCAACTCTAAAGGCGTTTCTAACATTAGTTCCTCTAAAGTTGAATTCACTAAACCAATTATGGGTACCTGGCTACTGTGGCTTACGTTCAAATGAAATGGCAAACTCATTAGCGCGAGCATCCCTGAGTGGACCTATAATGCCGGTTCTTCCAGTAGTGGCAATTAGATATAGATATTATTGAATTCATAGAGATGTTAATGAATCAATAATGACATGGACAGAATTTCAGCACCTAAAGATTTCCTAGGAAAATCCAGTAGTGTCCATCAAAACAATCAGAAGTAGTGATGACAAGGTTACGCTGCCCTATCTCTCCATTAAACCTATATTTACACATGACTGCTCTGACGCTATCGCCTCTATGCCATACTGCCAAGAAACAGAATCACTAGATTGTTAAGAAAAAGACACATACAACTTCCGCTTGCTAAATTAAGGAGAATGTTATCACAAATTATACAGTCTTCCGGTGCGTCAGGTATAGGGGTCAGCTGGGACTTGTTTGATGCCTTTTATGGTTACATACAATCAACAAAACGAATAATTTTTTTTATTGTTCTCTAGTCTTTTGTTCAATTTTGTATGTTTCCTTTCCTTTGTTTTTTTTTTCATCGAATATGTAACACTTCAAAAGAATAGGTAATCGTTTCAGCACGAAATCCCTGGCCAATACCCCAGTACATAATATTACGCCATCATCATCACGAAGAAAAAATCGGTCGAAATCGAGTCGAATTCCGCTCAGTCATGTTCACCTACATTACTTATATCATTCCCGAAATTTGGTAAAATTCCCAGCTACATAAGGTGACTCCGCGACACCCAAGAGACCGAAGAGGATGTTCTTTTACCGGAATTCAATGGAGCAAGTGCAGCTTTGGAAAGACGCGCCACTTCGACTGCAGTGACCGTTCCGCTTTCCTTTAACCATTGCGGTGGCTACGTCTGTCTATGCCACTGTTGAAAACCTTCTGGTCGCGCACGTCGGGTCAGCTGCCATTCGGTGAGCTTTAAAAAACCCCACGTGGTCGATCTTAACCTGCCCACGTCCCACACGGCATCTCATGGCCACCAGTCTTGCTATGGCATGTTCTGTCTCATATTATCACCTCCATTTTTACGCTTGTTCTAGGGAGACGTATATATACGGCTGACATCCTGGCACATTTATTTAGAGTGCACATCAGTACGCGAGTAAGTACCGGCAACACTCCATGATTGCCCCATTTTCGGCTCCCTTTTAAAAAATCATTGTACACCCTTAGTGGAGCACGTTCAGACGGTTAGGGCACAAGTGTAGTAAACGTGCCTCGCAGGGTTGTACGAAAACTATCCAGGTGATAGTTAGACATGTTAGACAGCTACTCCGTCGAATAGCATTTTCTAGCTTTCTCTTTTGCCCGAGCCTGTACGCACGCAATACTACGTTAGCAGGCTGCATGTGGCGTTGCATCGAACGCAACCGGCGCTCCAATGAACGCGCACCGGAACGCATCAAAGTGCTCCGGCGTTCCACTGAGCGTCGCCCGCTTCGCAAGACTGCTGCGGCTTCCGATCTCGCTGGTGACGTCACCGCCCGCCAGGATATATAAACGCGTGCGCTACCAAACGGGGAGCTTGGTTTGGGACTTGGACTGTTGTCAGTTGTGCTCTTGGAACTGTGCGTCCCGACACAGTGGCAGCAACGCTAGACGGCAATATTTCTTTCCGATTTCCGGTTGGTTCGTCCGAATTGTATTTTCTACTTGGTTAGAGCATTTTCTTTGTTCCATCTCATGGTCAGGAAATGCCACCGCAGCCGACTTTTCCGCGTGCCTGGGGCACTGACGCCGCAGGGAAACGTGGGTGGCGACGCTGACAGCAACCAGGCTGCTGCTCTACTTTATGGCGGCGGAGATTTACCGCCAGCAGTAGCCGAGGATCCCCCAGGGAGCCCGAGCCCTCTACGGTTGTGGCTGCGCTGTCGTCGCCTACGCCGACCCTGTGGCCGCTACAGCGCTGGCTACGCTACCTGTCTTCGGCCCGTACCGGTACGCGAACGCGCACGGCGCCCTGGCCGCCGTCGTCATAGTGGGGGCCGTCGCCGTCCTCACAGCATCGACCTTCGTGAAGATGCAAGTCGATGCGGGCAACGCGACGGTACGTATTCCTGCAGCATGCTCGTGCCCTACATTTGTCGGAAATATTTACTCAACAGTAAAAAAATATTATTATGCCATCTGGAGGAAACAATTCATTCCACGCCGTGAATACAGGGTCATTCTATAAATATTTTAAGAGTTGTTTCTCGTTTTGCAATAGACGGTTGTGTGAGACTGGATACTGAGTTCCTATAGCTTTCGATAGCATAAACCGATAAAGAATTGAAGAATTACAGTCACATCAGCATCCTTTCAGTATCGAGTATTGTATTCACCAAGGTGTTTCCGATAGAATAAGGGAAAGGATTTACTTCATTCAACCAAGAGAACACGCTGGCTTCATGAAGGGATATTCTACAATGGCCCAGATGCTTGCCACAAATCAGTTATATGAGAATATATTGGAGTACACTCAGCCCCTGTATATGCCTTTCATTGATTTTCAAAAGGAATTTGATTCATTGGACATATCAGCCATCATGAAGCTCTGCGCAGGAGTACAAGGCACATCCTTGAATATCTTAGGAAATATCTGCAAAGAATCCGCTGCTGCCTTCCTTCTCCAATAGAAAAGTAGAAGATTGCCTACAAGGAATGGGGTCAGGCGAGGAGGCACAATATTACCATCGATATTCACTGCAAGCTTATTATATAGGTATTGATGCTATTAGACTGGGGTGGCTTAGCAGTGGGGATCAATGTTGAATATCTAGGCAACTTAACTTAGCAGATGACATCCAATTATTCGGCAAAAAAATGGGTATGAAATGAAAACATTTGATTTAGTGGGGTGGAAGATGAATATGCAGGAGACAAAGGCAATGTCCAATAGGGTAGCAAGGCAACAAGAATTCATTATCGCGAGTCAGCGTCGAGAGTCTGCACGGGGGAACGTTGATGTAGGACAATTACTCACAGGGAATCCTCACAATGGGACAGATATTTACAGAAGAATAAAATAGGTCTGTTTTGGGGCCTTTGTTATTTTTAGTCTTTATAAATGACATTGTCCACAATCTGGAATGCAGAATGAGGTTATATGCTGATGATTGTGCCATATACAAGAATGTTTAAAATGATTGTGATGTTAGTAGTTTGCAGAATGATCTAAACTCATGTTCGGTGCATTAAGTGCGGCATGTCTTTCCTTTTGAACAGTGCTAAATGTCAGCTTGTGTCATTCACCCATAAACGCTTTCCTGTGAGATCAGTGTATAAATTGGACGGACTATTCCTTGAAAAGGTCCAACTCTATACATACCTCGGGGTCTATTTTTCAGAAAAATTAACATAGAGCAGACATATTGAATGCTTAACCTTAACATCATCTCGTATACTAAAGCTTGATAGACGTATTTTTTATAAAGCCCCCCAAATACGCTTGCCAGGTATGAGACCCCCAAAGCTCTAAACTTATAGAAAAGCGTGAACGCGTCCAAAACCGCGCTGCAAGATTTCTTTCTGGTAATTATAACTTCCGTAGAAGTATTACATTAGTTAAAGAAGACCTTGGTTGGAAAACACTAGCACACCGCCGATTCACTGCAAAATTAGAACTTTTTTTCTGAATTCATTCTAATCTCCCAGAAATAAATAAGACCTTGCACAATAATCCTACCCACTTCATCTCTAAACGATGTGATCACGGCCTGAAAGTTCTTGAAATGTGCTGTCGTACTGATGTCTACCGTAATTCATTCATTCCGCATGCTTCCGCACACGGGAATAGGATTCCCAAGAGCATTGGTGAATGTAAAACGAGTTCAGAAATTTTGTCTTTATTGTCACGCAGTATGCCGTAGTATAATATCATTCCGTTAACTTAATTAACATCATTTGGCTGGCATTGCGCTTCATGCGATAGTGTACCCTTGCCATTTCTGTGTTGCGATTTTGCACGGCAGTTTTGCTGAAGACCGTTTCGCCGTCGAGATGACTCATCCATGTTACGTATTTTGTTACTTTTAACACCTGTGCTTAGCTGTTTCTATTTTTCTGTCACATGTTTATTTTCCTCATTGTACCCCCCCCCCCCGGCAATAATGCTCTTGTGGTGCTGCAGGTACTTGTATAAATGAGAAAAATAAATGGGTTGGAGGGCATATGGGAGGAATTAACAAATTATGACTGGCAGCTTACCACTCTCATTGAAAAGAAAAATGTAGAATCGTTGCATTATACTGGCGCCAACATATGGGCAGAACAAAGAAGGTGGAGGAAAAGCTAAGCTCCGCAGAGAAAGCGATAAAAGGAAAATTTAAGGCGTAACGTTAAAAGACAGGAAACGAGCGGCGTGGACCACAGAGCAAGAGGGGATAGCCGGAATTTAGTTCACATTTGGAGAAAAAAATGCAGCTCGGCGGGCCACCTGGTTCTCCTAGATAACCGGTGGACCATTAGAGTAACAGAATGGCTGCCATAGGAAGGGAACGGCACTCGATGGAAGCATAAAAATATGTTCGGTGATGAAGTGAAGAAATTTGCAGCTGCAACTCGGAATCAGCTTGTGCAAGACCAGAGTAATTGGCGGTGGCTGGAAGAGGTCTTCGTCCTGCAGTGGACATAAAATAGGTGGACGCTGATGATGACGATGGCATCGAACTACTTGAGTTTCTCAACGGAGTACTTGGGATCGAAGTTCTTGAGCAGCACCAGGCTAGCACTGACGCTAAGAGTCGGGTACAAGCGGAGCCCAGCACGCAAAAGAGAGCCTACACTAAAGAGGTTACGCTGCCGTGTCCCGACACTAAATTCCGACACCCACAAGGATCGTTTGGCTGCATTTACTTTGTGTACACAAAGCGGAGAAACCCGAAACAATTGACCACGTTGCGTGCCGAAGATTTCACCCGCTAAGAGGTTGTTGCTTGGGGTCCCTATAAACAAGCTTGGTCTCAGCATGAACCTCCACGTCTTACTTTCGCTGGAGACTTACACGTTTGGGTGCAGTCACAAGGTTGTTTGAACAGGCATGAAGCACTTTTATTCTTGCTAGCAATCGGGCGGATTTCTGAAATGACGAATTATCGTAAATATTGATTTATATTTTCATTCATTCTAGCAGCAGCACTTTGTCAGTTTTGAAGACCGCAGAAAATTACTCTTCCCGTGGTATTTTATTCTAGCTTTTTCTATTACCCCACGGGGTACCTGTCATTTGTGTAGCTTTTTTGTAATTTGGTAATTATATTTATTTACCAACGATACGCCAGACAAACGATGTTTGTGTGTTTATCCTAATAAACATAGTTTATTCTGCCGCCTCTTGGCGAATGCTGCGTAGTGCGCACGAGCGAGCATTTCGAGAATCCAACAGAGCGGCTATGTGCCAGTAACATTTAGATACAGCAGTACCTTGTGGTTATTCCACATCACCTTAAAGAAATTTGGTTTTTGTAGATATCTGAACATTCTGGACAAGCCCATAATGAGATGGCATACAGAATGGGAAAGGCAGCCATTATTGGGCCAGTGGGTTTCTTTATTCCAAGCCTTACTCTGCTGGTGGTAACAAGGTTGCGATCGCGACAAATAGTCCTAGGTGCAAAAAATGAGCTCTTTGCTGCACGGAATTACGTGCATTTAGCGCTTCCCTGGAATGTTCGGTCTTGTCCCTCTCGGCAATGCGAAGTTTCCTTTACGCTATTACGATGTCGTATACCGCAACTAAATCTGCTCACGAGTAGGTGTGGGTACGCACTATCAAACCTTCCTGGTCCATGCGGGAATATAGAATCACTGGAGCGCTTCCTCTTATTCTGCCACAAATGCAATTAATGATCTGTCTAGAGCAGCCCATATCGTGTATATTCATTCTCCTCTGAGAGATTAACATGTTATCATTTCGGGCAAGTACCCTTGGTTGAGATTAAAAGGAGGTGTGACCAGTACATGAGTACATCATTGCGGCTGGTAGACTCTCATGTTAAGCACATTTACCTCATTATTAACAGTGAATTGCGTAATGTTCATATATACTTCGTCATAATTGGTATGATCAACATTAGTGAAACAGAAACACAAGATAATTTATATTTACTATTAATTAGATATCAATAGTACTGTTCAAAAAATTTACGGGAAGCAAGAAGTGCATATTCTGTGTCCACTGAGGACCATGGTCAGCCCTCTCCCCCTCATGGGAACGTGCCAAAATATGAAGGAAAACGCAAAGAAGTAACAATTCAATTTTTCTTGAGTAGCGTGTATTCATGAAATCATGTGAATTTACCTCTGTTACATGATTCTGGAAGCATCCTTGATCTTCCGCTACTTGTGGTGCATCGAGGATGCCAGGAGCAGCAAAGATCAACCACTTCTCCCGCAGATCAAAGGGGTAAGCGCAACATTGGAAAAACGCGCTTTTTCGACTGCAGTGACCGTTCCGCCTTTCCTTAACCATTGCGGTGGGTACCTCTGTCTGTCCCGCTGCTGAGCACCTGCTGGTCGCGCGTTTCATGTCACCTGCTTTCTGGGAGCTTTAAAGAACTTCGGGTGGTCGAACTTACCCTGGAGAGCTCCCACGGCGTCTCATAGCCACCCGTCTTGCTTTGGCACGTTCCACCTTATATTTTCACATGCTCATTTACGCTTGTTCAAGGGAGGGGTAATTATACCGCTGAAATTCTGGCACGTTTATTTCGAGTAAACATCTGTACGCGAGTAAGTGCCGGCAACACTCTATGGTTGTCTCATTTTCGGCCCCCTTTTGGAGAATCACTATGAGCCCCTAGCGAATAACGTTCACATAGTTAGGACACAAGTGGCGTAAACAGGCTTCGCAAGGGTGCACGATAACTTTCCAGGTTATATAGTCAGACATGTGACAAGCAGCTACTCCGTCGAATGGGATTTTCTCGCTCTGTGTTTTTCCCCGAGCTTGTCCGCACGCAATACTATGTTAGCACGGTGCTTGTGGCGTTGCATCGAACCCGACCCGTGTTCCTCCAATGAGCGACGTCCGCTTTCCCACCAGGATTCATAAACCAGTGCGCTTACAACAAAAAGGGGGCCTCCTTGGTTTGGGACTTGGGGTATCTTGTCTGTTTTGTTCGTTCAACAGCGCGTGTGCCTCGACACAGTGGCAGCAACGCTAAGCAGCACTGTTACCTAACAATTTCATGTTTGTTCGTCTGAAGTGTATTTTCTACTTAGATGGAACATTTTCTTTGTTCTATCTCATTCTCAGACGATGCCAACCTTCCCAACGCTCTCCGCCTGCATGGGGCACTGGGGCTCCTGGCAAGCCTGGGTGGCCACGCTGGCTGCCAGGGGGCTAACCCGGCTGCTGCTGTACTTCTGGGCATCAGAAATATACAGAGAGCAGCAGCCGGGGATACCTCAGACAGCCGAGGCCATCTACGGCTGGTGCTGCGCGTTTGCGGCCTACGGCGATCCGGTGGCGTCGACTGCGCTCGCCTCCTTGCCTACATATGGCCCTTATGAGTACTCGGAGGCCCATGCTTTGCTGGTGGCTGTGGTCATGGTGGTTACGCTGTGCATACTTTCAGCAGCGACCTACCTCAAGGTCATGGCACCCAACAACAATGAGACCGTATGTATTCCTGCAACATGCTTGCGACCTACATTTGTGGCAAATATTTGCTCAATAGTCAAATAATTATATTATGTCACGTGGATGGAAACAATGCATTGCACAACGTTAATAAGGGGTCATTCTGTAAACATTTTAAGTGTTGTTACTCGTTTTGCAACAGACGGTTCTGTGATATTGAATACTGACCGAGTTCCCATAGCTTACGACAGCATAAAGCAATAAAAAATTGAGGAATTACAGGCACATGGGCTTGCTTTCGGTATTGAAACAAGATAACTTCCAACATAATTAGGGAAACACTTGACTTCATTCAACCCCGAGTGCTTAACGAAGGGATATTCTATAATCGACCAGATGCTTGTCATAAATCAGTCAATTAGGAACATTTGAAGTACACTTAATTTGTGTATATGCCTTTCATTCATTAGTTCAAGACACATACTTGGATGTCTTAGGAAATGTCTGCAAAGATTCCGTGGCTGCCTTGGTTCTCCACCAGGAAAGTAGTAGATTATCTTTAAAGAAAGGGATCTGGGAAGGAGGCACAATATTGCCATTGCTATACACTGCATGCTTATATACTTAAGTACTCAAGGTAAAGCGGCGGCTTGGCAGTGAAGATCAATGGCGAATATCTCGGCAACCGTAGCTTAACAGATGACATCGTATTCTTCGGTAACAGTGCATATGAATTGAAAACATTTCATTTAGTATTTTAATAGAGGCAATGCAAGGGAGGGGTTGAAGAATAATATGCAGGAAGCCAAAGGTAATGTTGAACAGCGAGGCAAGGAAACAACATCGACGCAGGGTCACATTGATGATGTAGGACAATTACTCTCACGGGATCCTGACAATGAGAAGTAAATTTACAGAAGATTAAAAATGCGTTGGATGCGTACGGAAGGCAATAAAAAATCCTGACTGGCAGCTTACCACTGTCATTGAAAAGGAAAAAAATGTAGCATCATTGGATTATACCAGTGTCAACAAATGTGACAGAAAGTTGGACGTTAACGAAGAAGCTCGAGAAAAATCTAAGCTCCG
Organism: Dermacentor andersoni; assembly: GCF_023375885.2. Classification (NCBI taxonomy): domain Eukaryota; kingdom Metazoa; phylum Arthropoda; class Arachnida; order Ixodida; family Ixodidae; genus Dermacentor; species Dermacentor andersoni. Next base: position 2,476,711 of record NW_027314755.1, read on the forward strand.
CACAAAGAGCAATGGACCGAAACATGCAAGGCATAACGTTAAAACAGAGGAAGCGAGTGGCGTGGACCAGAGAGCAAGAGGGGATAGCCGACATTTAGTTGACGTTAGGAGAAATAAAATGGCTGTGGCTTAGCTAAGGTTAAGCCCAGGATGCGAAGCATACTAGAGTAGAAGTACTCCCAGATACACTCGCAACTTCATCCTTTACCTCGGACTCTGTGGGGAGGAACGCTGCTGTTTAGCCGCGTACTGTAGACGTCACTTGGCAAGCCGAACTTCTCGTTCTTCGGCCGTTTCCGTGGCTCTTTGTAACTTGCGCTTTGCGTTCTGACGAGCGGCCCTTTCCTTTCCCGCCATCGCGCTATACAACTGGCCTCGACGAGAGCGCGCCGCTCTTTTATACAGCTGTTATGACGCCAGTGCCCTAGCGGGAGGAACGGTAGTTAGGCCGCAGCACCGGCTGTGCGACCGCAGGCGAGCGCAAGAGTTGAGACCGGCTTGCAGCTGTTGCGACGTCAGTACCCTAGCGGGAGTAGCGGAAGTTAGGCCGCAGTACCATCTGTGCGACCGCAGGCGAGCGCACGAGCTGAGACCCGGCTATGTAGCTACGCGGCCGCAAGCGAGCGCACGAGTTGAGCCTCCGCTTTTGCAGCTGTTATGACGTCATGTGGTAGCTACGCGGCCGCGCGCGGCGCAGCAAGGAGGAGCGTGGTTGTGCGGCTAGTATGCTTCGCATAAAAGAATGCAGCTCGGCGGGCCACTTGGTTCTTCTAGATAACCGGTAGACCGGTAAACCGGAAGGCACGTTTATAGTCCGACGTTATCGGCGCGCGGGCGAGCGTCGTTCGTGGTCAGTCACGCTACGTCGGTTGCGCTGCGCCAGCCGAGATGCTATCCCCTCTATACTTCAACGCGTCCGCCGTCGGCTATTATCTTCGGAGCAGGCGCAGAACGTTCGCCAAGTCGCGCGCCGTCCGCAAAAGCCGTCTGCGGACTCGTGTTGGCGCCTTTTTCTTCGCGCGCAATGCATTGTGGTGCGAGAGTTCCGCCGACTCCGACGCGCGAATGGCTCAGGAGCCATATCGGCGCCGGGCCCGTCGGGGCGCGTCGGAAGCCGCCGGTTACGTTGGCTGCGCCGGTGCGCCCGACTATAGAGGGGTCGTTTTCGCCGACGTAACGTAGCGTGTACGCGCGCGGACGTTACGTCGGACTATAAACGGCCCTTTAGAGTTACAGAATGGCTGCCATAGGAAAGGAATGGCACTCTATGCATGCATAAAAATAGGTTAGGTCATGAAGTGAAGAAATTTGCAGCTGCACCTCGGAATCAGCTTGTACAAGACTGGAGTAATTGGTGGTTGCTGGAAGAGGTCTTCGTCCTGCAGTGGACATAATAGGTGGAGGCTGATGAAGACGATGGCATCGAAATACTATAGTTCCTCAAACTGGTGCGGTCACGTTTGAAAATTACTGTAGTAAAACAGATCCATTTGTTGTTGTCTGAAAACAAACTAGCTGCATGCTTTGTCAGTTTCACGACTTAACACGCAGCTTGGCAACGATAGACAGGTCCGTGACATAATTTTGCGTCTAGTAGGTCACCAGTATTGTGAGGAGCGCCATAGAGAACGAACGAGTAATAGATTAGGCGCGCCGTTTGAGGTATTCTGCAATAATTTAGACCAGTTGCGGTTCTTTAGTGTGAACCTAAATCTAAGTATAGGGGTGTTTTCGCATTTGGCCCTCATCGAATTTCGGCCACGGTGGCCGGCATCGTAAACCCATATTGGGAACTTTGTTTTTGTACACCTTCGTTCGCCTTTTAGTAATCTCTATAGCGAACATGTTTTCTTTTCCTCTGCTCTCGCTGAAACCAGGGACTTCAAGAAGGCCAGTGAGGCATAAATTGACCACTGGGCAGATATTACCACATTCCAACAAAACATGCTCCGTTGTTTCCCTAGCTTCCCTAGCTCAGCAAACACTTGGTTGTTCTTCGTTCTTATATCTCTCTTTATAGGGGCATGTTTTAAGACATCCTGATCTCGCTTCGCAAACTAGTGAGCTCCGCTTAGAGTTCCCATACATTGTTTCTTTCCTGATTTTTCATCTGCCTATATCACCCTACACAGATTGATTTTAGTCTTCCCGTGTGCGAGGGAACCCACTGACCTTCGGATGCCATCGAGTCCTGAGCGCGGGAGGAGGGGGGAGGGGGTATTTTTAAGAGTCCACCTAGTGGGCTGTCCATTTCTGCCGCTGCTAATTTGCTAGGGTCGCTTGTCTTCTCTCGTACAGCTCCATCCAATGAGCAACGGCCGAAATGGACAGTCCACTAGGTTGACTTTTACAGAATACCGCCCTAATTGCACCAATGAAATGAAACATAGAACCGCATTTGCAAATGTAAGTCCTGGAAACATTACACATACCCCGGGGCACCTCGTACCATATATACGATCTTCATTGCGATCTGTTTCATTATGGCCGCATTTCTCTTCCCCTTTACTATTATTTTCACCTTGCTTTCCATATATTATTTCCCTTCGTTTATCCATATACCAAGGTATTTATATTCTTTTACGCGAGGTATTTTCCGGCCCTCTATTGACACTGTCTGTTCACTGTTTTCAGCGAATACGAAAAGACCTGACGTTTTAACGCTAAGAGTCGGACCTTAGTTCTTGGCTTCCAGTCCATAAATGCTAGACAGACAATGCATATATAACTTTGCTTGTTAGCTAGCAACACAACGTCGTCCACTGAAAACAGACCTGGACGCTGCTGCTCTTCTGCTGCACCCGCCTGTTTGTATTTCAGATTAAACCCGACATTTCTTCCTTCTTGTGCACTTTCTATCCTCAACCTGTAGATCATAAACAGCTGTGGGGATTACGGGCACTCCTGCTTACACGTCCCTTGTTGTTATTAATTTCGTCCTCGCTCCTCGGCCCTTCTGATTCAATGCAAACGGCATGCATCCTTGGCAAATATTTCTCAAGAGCTGTAAACAACTATTGCCTAAGCCTCCCCCTTTCAGAATATTCGTCAAGATATTGTGGTCTCGGTTGTCTTACGCTCGTGTAACGTCTGAAAAGGCTACATATAATGGTTTCCTTTCTACTCTTGATATTTCTATACGCTAAGTAAGGACAAATAAGTTATCATCCGGACGCCTACCTATTTTGATGTCATTGCCGTTGCTTACAGCTCAAATTTATTTTCCTGCATCGTGACCTGTACGTTACCGACGTAACTGACAATGGCCTATACTACGAGTGAATTCTATGTTTCTACCACATACCTCTATAAATTTATTTCCTTCTTCTTTGTCGCCAACTGTCTGGTATTCGTCTTTCTCTTAAGGTTTCTTCCACTACTTTCGAAAGAGCTTCCTTACTTTTTGTCTTAGTTCATTATTCAGCCTAATGGGAACCTCGAGTAGTTCTGTGCTTAGGAATTTTCTCTTCGGCTTTACAGTTGAACTTTGTCATCAGGAGCTCTTTTTCCAACTGGTTCTCTTTCATGGTCCTTTTCTTCTTCAAATGCAGCCTCGTCATTGCCGCGGAAAGATTCGGTTGTTCTGTTCGTCTAGGATATGTTGTCGTATTGTTGTTGACTTCCTGCCTAATAATTTTATCTGGTTCCAAAATATTCTAGGTATGGCCTTCTTTTTCTCAGGTATTTCTAACAAGCAACGTTCACTTTCACATTTCATCTTTGTTTGCACCAGTATTCGAACCATATACTTTTTCTCCCGGTATATTTCCCATTTACTGGCTACTTCATCCTGCGGCAACTGCTCCTGGGTGATTCCACGAGAGTTCAACACGGGCCAAAAATTTCATATTTTAGATTTCATTGAATATTTTATATTTTATGCGCATATCACTACGTAGCACTAAAGTGAACGTGGCTTCTTTGCCAAATGAATATTTTAGGAGGAAAAAAATAACGAGATTCTTCAGTGTGGAGGTGCCTATTTAATGCACAAGGCATTTTCACAAATTCACAACGATGTGAAATACAGTATGTTACAGCTACAAAGAATACATTCTTTTGTGTAAAACCTAGACGTAAAGAAGGGTCAGCTAGCACTGCTTCAGGCTTTCGCGCAAAACTGAAGTGTTTTTAAAAAATTGCTTAATTTGCTACAATCTTCAAAAGCTGCTATATTTACGATTTTTTATCAACTAAACCAATATACGTAGCCTTTTGAAATTTGCTGGACTGCGAGACCTTAACGTATTCAACAATTGTGCTGAATATTCCTGCTGTATCACAACTTGCCATTTCTACAATTCGCCTCAAATTTGAAGTTTTGACAAAAATGAATGCTATTTAAAATTAAAATAAAAAAACGCCATCGTAAATTTTTCTCAAAATCTCGTAAACAACTATTCACAGGCACGTGAAAAATAATATTAAAAAATATGTTGCATTATTTTGTTTGTACTCACAATACAGGTGGTAGAAATGAGAGCTTTGCCAGAATGCAGCAAGGTGCTAAAAAAAAGGGACATTGGGGTAAAAACAGCGTGCATAAGGCTCTTACTTGTCTAAACTTGACCGTAATGGCGACGTAAAGCCAGTTTTGACCTAATAATTAATACTTTTGCACAAAAGTGCGTTTAGTACACTACTTATTCGCTTGAATGGGAATAACGAAGCGTCATCATAACCATTACGTGGCTCATATTATTTAACAGCAAGTGCGTGCGCCTTGCAGCGTAGATAATTTGTGCCTTCTGTTAATGCAGGGTTTTTATTTCTTTGTGTGCTACAGTATTAACAGTTAACTCTGTATAAATGTACACAGGTAACAGACTGTACGGCAGGTAAATGCCTCTAAATATGTCGTATTGGTCATTACATGAAGGTCATTTACAACCTAAGAGGCGGTGTTGGGAGTGGCGATGGTGTTGGTTAAGGCAGGGTTAGCTGGCAGATTGTTCCAGCGATTGCTTATTTTACTGCCTCTGAAGAAAAACAAAAAAAATTAACTGTTAGAATACTATATAATCAAAAGTTCACAGTCCCTAAGGATCACCACTTGTCGTAAAGTTAACAGTTTCTTAGAAAAGCTGGAAAGGAGCACGAGACTTCCTCTTTCAGATACTTGGGACTTTTGCGAAACATTACCTGGTCCGCGCACTCTTGAGGAAATTGCCTTCTGTGCAAAGACTCAAGTAGAGCATATATTTCTTCATTGAAGTATTGGCAGGACCAGATGAACTCTCGGCCAAACTTGCTGGTATACAATGTATGGGATAGTTGTTGAAGCACGACTGACGAATGCTAAAGGATGATAGCGTGCTGAGAACACGTCCTACGTTTACGAAGCGCTGCAGTACTGGCAGCTCTTTCCGCATTTTTCTATAGGACCACCTGATCCAGAGGGCCAGACCACGCAGTTCTAATGGAGCGAATCCAATACGCAGTGGCACAGTTGCTTGCCTGCTGACTTACTGACCTGTCAGTGCACACTTGTTAATGATCCGCACATGCCGCATGGAGGCAGGGAGAGGGCACAAGGAACTTCGAGCATTCCCGCTGTATACGGTCAGAAAGGCTTGATGCTTTTCCAATTACCTGTAGCAGTGCGAGACACCAATACAACGCGATCGAAATTGGTGGCGTCAGGCTCGCTTAACCAAATGTACCATAACCGTATGCCCGGAACACGTGGCAAAGATTTGCACTGGTTCCTTTTGAGGCGGCGAAAGTTCTCTACTTCATCCACATCTGCATAGGGTAGTTTTACGTTTTTCAGCGTTGCGGCCATCTGCGCCACCATTTCAGAGGCTGAGCTAATGACTGTAGTGCTGTCTGCTCCGAGATTGTACAGCGAGGCTTGGTGCTTTACTAAGCCAACAACACCATCGCAAGCATTTTTTGCCCTGTCCTGTGGCCGAAAAAAGCCACTTTGACGCGTGCTCCTTCTGTAACAGCTGCTAAAGCTGATACTTGTTTTTGAAATGGCTACTGGCACCGTCAGGCACGTATGTAGCATGTTTGACAAGCTGAAGTTCTTCCTTCATGCGCTCATAGTTTTCCAGCGCAAAGCAAGCGTGTGCAGCATCATGACATACGTCATCACTGAGAACCGCAAAACATTGAGTGGATCTGCTACTCATGACGACACACGTAAATAGCGAGACCTGTTTTTTTGTGCCAATGGTATGATTGTACGTCGTTCGGTACAACAGCTGTCCAATTCTCAGTAAAGTCAAAAACACGGGATCCGTGCTGTTGATTCCGTTTGGCATCGTGCATTGCTGATGCTTGAATGCCCTTATATATTCATGGGTGATCCACATGACAAGCCATGCACCAAGCTCCTGGAGAAAGGTAGTAGCATGTGCTGTCTTTATGACGAGGTTGCCATTTTCCCATACCGCATTGTTTACCTCTGTCTCTTCAGGGATTCCCAAAGTTGTAGAAGTAAAAGCATCCTCATTTGCACAATAATCACAATCGCCCAGGAAAGAATCGGTCGTGGCCGAGGTGCAAAGACATAGTTCTTTGAGGTGGGTAATTGTGTAGACACCTTCGATGAGCACTTCTAGCGCGGAAACACACTGTGTGGCGTTGGCGCAATACATGAAAAGGTACACTTATTGTTGTGGATCAAGAAGAACCCATTTCGGCCGGAGAGAATAAAGCTTTGAGAGCCCAATAGATGTATCCGGATTGGCTTCCTTAAAGAGACGATATGTCTCCCGTACCGAGCGGGTCATGAATCTCTTGGCAGCATACTGTTTGTTTCCATCAATCAAAACAGATACTACGTCCTTTTTGTTGGGACTCTGCCGAGCACATTCATGCTCATCTTTGGTATAATATTCCACAGCGGTCTAAAGGTCTGTTGCGTTCAACCGTGTTCTCTCAGGGGCGTCTGGTGCTGATCATATTCCACGTTTCTCGCACCAACGTCGGGATTTGTATGTAATGTAGGCTGACAAATTTGGAATGAGAGCTTGAACTTTTCGGCGCTCCAACTGGCTTCGCAGTAGAGTCAACAAGCGCATTCGCTTTTGGTACGAAGAGCACATGTCATAGGTGTTCGTACCTGAGGGGTCCAAATGGCACTTGCACTATACGAAGTAAGATTTGAACCTTGCAGTGCCACCGAGTTGAATTTGCTTTAGCACCGGGCGAAAGTTCCTTCGTCGCGAATCCGACTTCTGCTAATGAACGTGAGGCAAAGTTTCAAGTGGCACTTCTTTCTACCTCCCAGTTCGTCTTCTTCCGGTAAGAATTCACCGCCTCCCATGGATTCACTTCCCATTATGCTACACTCTATCAACTCGATCAAAAGCGACTATTTTTACAGCAGCCGCATCTGAAAGCGGGAACTAAATATGGGCGCCAATGATGGCCGAGGAGAGGCATGACTCCAGGAATTTATGTCAGAAATTCAGACATTATAGAACGCCGTGATTGAAATAATTATAGTTTACCAAAACTGGCTTTACGTTGCCATTACGGTCAAGTTTAGGCAAGGCAGAGCCTTATGCACGCTGTTTTTACCCCGATGTCCATTTTTCTTAGCACCTTGCTGCATTCTGGCAAAGCTCTCATTTCTACCACCTGTATTGTAATTACAAACAAAATAATGCAACATATTTTTTAATATTCTTTTTCACGTGCCTGTGAATAGTTGTTTACGAGATATTGAGAAAAATTTACGATGGGGTTTTTTTATTTTCATTTTTATATAGCATTCATTTTTGTCAAAACTTCAAATTTGAGGCGAATTGTAGAAATGGCAAGTTGTGATACAGCAGGAATATTCAGCACAATTGTTGAATACGTTAAGGTCTCGCAGTCCAGCAAATTTCAAAAGGCTTCGTATATTGGTTTAGTTGATAAAAAATCGTAAATATAGCAGCTTTTGAAGATTGTAGCAAATTAAGCAATTTTTTAAAAACACTTCCGTTTTGCGCGAAAGCCTGAAACAGTGCTAGGTGACCCTTCTTTACGTCTAGGTTTTACACAAAAGAATGTATTCTTTGTAGCTGTAACATACTGTATTTCACATCGTTACGAATTTGTGAAATGCCTTGTGCATTAAATAGGCACCTCCACACTGAACAATATCGTTATTTCTTTCCTCCTAAAATATTCATTCAGCAAAGAAGCCACGCTCACTTTAGTGCTACCTAGGGATATGCGCATAAAATATAAAATATTCAATAAAGTCTAAAATATGAAATTTTTGACCCGTGTTGATCTCTCGTGGAATCACCCTCCTTCTTTGCCTGCCAGTGCTCTCGGGATGCTTTCTGTCGTTCGGTGATCACTTCTGGTATCTCCCTGTTCCACCAGCTTTTCTGTTTATTTTCTTTTCCCTTTCTAACGAACATGTTATTTCTCTTTCCATATTTCTGTCGTTATTACACTTAGAATTTCACAATATTCCACTCTTGACCATATTCCCAGTTCTCCCTCGACTCTAGTGACTATATTTGTTATTTGTTCAGCGTTCCATTTTAGACTGGCCATTTTGCACTCCTTGCTCTCTTTCCCAACTACTTATCCAATATTCAAAATGATGAGTTTATGATCACTCCTTATGCTGCTATACCTTTCCTCATCAATGATAATTCCTCTCAACCAATCATGAATTCTTTCTGTCATCACACAGTAATCAATGGTTGATAGCCGATTTCCCACTTCCCACGTCATTTGTCCTTCACACTTATGCCCTGTATACACGATAACCTGCTTATGTTGCTCACAAAGGTGTAGCATTGACTTGCCGTTATTGTCGGTATAGCGATCTAAATCCTGTAAGTGGGAATTCACGTTACATAATAGGATAATTTCAGCAGAATTCCCGAAACACCTTATATCCGCCCTTATGCATTCCACTAACCCTTGATTCTTCTCTGTGCAATTATTTCCAGTCCACAAATACCTAATGCCCAGTAAATTCTTTCCTACTCATTCTACCTGATAACCAAAGGGTTACTCTTTTCCTTTTGGCTCATTGATGAGTGAGCTTTCCGCCTTCCCTTCCATTCCTTTCCGGCTTTTCTGTCGCACCCTTCTCAAACATAACTCTCAATCACTGGCGGCTCTTCCGAGTCTCTGAGGTGCGTTTCTGTAACCGAATACACCCGTATTTGTTCTCTATTTAACACCTCCACAATCTCTGCCCACTATTCCTTTCTTCTGCCGCCCTGCATGTTTATGTAGCATTGCATGGTAAGGTCTCTTTCTTGCTGTCATCCTTTTACTGTTAATATTTGCGATGCTATTCCGAGGTTCTCTTAAGGGGCCCTCTTCATTACTACCTACTCTGGGCTCCTGAGCGCCCGTGGGCCCCCTAAAAAAGCAACATCGCGACCAGCAAGTCGCCAGCAGACTTCTCGTGCAAGCCTGTAATTGAAGTGGATCCCGTCTTGTTGAAAACCACCACATCTTCTCACTTCCTTCTCACTTTCCTGTTTACTTCGACAACCTCGAAGTCTTTATCACGGTTCATTTTTCATATCACTTCATTAGCAGTCACTACGGCTCGTTGTACGTGACTGTCACGTACAGGCACCTCCTGCAGCATTCACACCCCGATCTGCACTTGAGGGGATAGCTCGCGCAAGTTGTCCACCCCCTTCAAGAATCGCTGCGTTATTCCTGTCTTTTTCCTGTTTAGGACGTCTTTTAGCCCACGTGTACTATCACAAGGTTGCGCACGTGGCCATTTCCCGCGAGCTTTGCTTTTGCTTGCTCCATGAGAGAAAGAACCCAGCGTCCACCTTGGTAATGTCCCTAACGCCATTGTTTTATCGCCTTCGACCCTCTACACAGTTGCTTCCGAGCATCTAGCCAGGTTTCAGTCGCCCGCGATAATCATTTCACATTGTCCGTCCTCTCCCTGCTTCCCTTTGTCCTTTTCCGCGTGATTCGGACTCGACAAGAGGCATTGATCCATGCGCTCTTGAATTTTCCGCGTGGCGGCCTTAAGGTAGGTGCCGCTGTTTCCAACTATTCCCTCGCCACGTTAAATGCACTCCACGTGCTTTGCTGACATTCCCTCACATGTCCCGCCAGGGGACTGCGTTCCATTGTCACGACCATTCTCGTTCACAATGGCGGCGCAGTTCAGCTTTTGCTCGTCTGCTTCATCTTTTTTCCACTACCTTCCGTGCATCACGCACGCTATTTAGCTCATTTTTGAGCTCGTCAACCTGTTTGAGATGATCTTCCTGGAAAATCCTCTATTTTCTGCAGCCTACAATTGAAATTACAGTGTATGCGAATTGACTCCCTCTCCATTCTCATCTGTCCCTTCATCTACCTTGAGGGATCTCCCCGCGCACTGCCTCCTTTCCTGGCTGTGATCCCATGTATTGCACGGCTTTTTGCAATGCAAATACAATAATACTCCATTTTCTGCAGCCTACCATCGATATTACAGTGTGTGCGAATTGACTCCCTCTCCATTCTCATCCGTCCCGTCATCTACCTTGAGGGACCACCCCCCCCGGGAACTGCCTCCTTTCCTGGCTCTGATCCCATGTATTGCACGGCTTTTTGTAATGCAAATACTATAATACTCCATTTTCTGCAGCCTAGCATAGATATTACAGTGTGTGCGAATTGACTCCCTCTCCATTCTCATCCGTCCCGTCATCTACCTTGAGGGACCCCCCCCCCCCAGGCACTGCCTCCTTTCCTGGCTGTGATCCCATGTATTGCACGGCTGTTTGTAATGCAAATACTATACTACTCCATTTTCTGCAGCCTAGCATCGATATTACAGTGTGTGCGAATTGACTCCCTCTCCATTCTCATCCGTCCCATCATCTACCTTGAGGGACCCCCCCCAGGGCACTGCCTCCTTTCCTGGCTGTGATCCCATGTATTGCACGGCTTTTTGTAATGCAAATACTATAATACTCCATTTTCTGCAGCCTAGCATCGATATTACAGTGTGTGCGAATTGACTCCCTCTCCATTCTCATCCATCCCGTCATCTACCTTGAGGGACCCCCCCCCCCCCCCAGGCACTGCCTCCTTTCCTGGCTGTGATCCCATGTATTGCACGGCTTTTTGTAATGCAAATACTATATTACTCCATTTTCTGCAGCCTAGAATCGATATTACAGTTTGTGTGAATTGACTCCCTCTCCATTCTCATCCGTCCCGTCATCTACCTTGAGGGACCCCCCCCCCCCCGGGCACTGCCTCCTTTCCTGGCTGTGATCCCATGTATTGCACGGCTTTTTGTAATGCAAATACTATAATACTCCATTTTCTGCAGCCTAGCATCGATATTACAGTGTGTGCGAATTGACTCCCTCTCAATTCTCATCCATCCCGTCATCTACATTGAGGGACCCCCCCCCAGGCACTGCCTCCTTTCCTGGCTGTGATCCCATGTATTGCACGGCTTTTTGTAATGCAAATACTATAATATTCCATTTTCTGCAGCCTAGCATCGATATTACAGTGTGTGCGAATTGACTCCCTCTCCATTCTCATCCGTCCCATCATCTACTTTGAGGGACCCCCCCCCAGGGCACTGCCTCCTTTCCTGGCTGTGATCCCACGTATTGCACGGCTTTTTGTAATGCAAATACTATAATACTCCCTTTTCTGCAGCCTAGCATCGATATTACAGTGTGGGCGAATTGGCTCCCTCTCAATTCTCATCTGTCCCGTCATCTACCTTGAGGGACCCCCCCCCCCCCGGGCACTGCCTCCTTTCCTGGCTGTGATCCCATGTATTGCACGGCTTTTTGTAATGCAAATACTATATTACTCCATTTTCTGCAGCCTAGCATCGATATTACAATGTGTGCGAATTGACTCCCTCTCCATTCTCATCCGTCCCGTCATCTACCTTGAGGGACCCCCCCCCCCCGGGCACTGCCTCCTTTCCTGGCTGTGATCCCATGTATTGCACGGCTTTTTGTAATGCAAATACTATAATACTCCATTTTCTGCAGCCTAGCATCGATATTACAGTGTGTGCGAATTGACTCCCTCTCAATTCTCATCCGTCCCGTCATCTACCTTGAGGGACCCCTCCCCCCCCAGGCACTGCCTCCTTTCCTGGCTGTGATCCCATGTATTGCACGCCTTTTTGTAATGCAAATACTATAATACTCCATTTTCTACAGCCTAGCATCGATGTTACGGTGTGTGCGAATTGACTCCCTCTCCATTCTCATCCGTCCCGTCATCTACTTTGAGGGACCCCCCCCAGGGCACTGCCTCCTTTCCTGGCTGTGATCCCACGGATTGCACGGCTTTTTGTAATGCAAATACTATAATACTCCATTTTCTGCAGCCTAGCATCGATATTACAGTGTGTGCGAATTGACTCCCTCTCCATTCTCATCCGTCCCGTCATCTACCTTGAGGGACACCCCCCCCCAGGCACTGCCTCCTTTCCTGGCTGTGATCCCATGTATTGCACGGCTTTTTGTAATGCAAATACTATAATACTCCATTTTCTGCAGCCTAGCATAGATATTAGTGTGTGCGAATTGACTCCCTCTCCATTCTCATCCGTCCCATCATCTACCTTGAGGGACCCCCCCCCCAGGCACTGCCTCCTTTCCTGGCTGTGATCCCATGTATGGCACGGCTTTTTGTAATGCAAATACTATTATACTCCATTTTCTGCAGCCTAGCATCGATATTACAGTGTGTGAATTGACTCCCTCTCAATTCTCATCCGTCCCGTCATCTACCTTGAGGGACCCCCCCCCGGGCACTGCCTCCTTTCCTGGCTGTGATCCCATGTATTGCACGGCTTTTTGTAATGCAAATACTATATTACTCCATTTTCTGCAGCCTAGCATCGATATTACAATGTGTGTGAATTGACTCCCTCTCCATTCTCATCCGTCCCGTCATCTACCTTGAGGGACCCCCCCCCCCCCGGGCACTGCCTCCTTTCCTGGCTGTGATCCCATGTATTGCACGGCTTTTTGTAATGCAAATACTATAATACTCCATTTTCTGCAGCCTAGCATCGATATTACAGTGTGTGCGAATTGACTCCCTCTCAATTCTCATCCGTCCCGTCATCTACCTTGAGGGACCCCCCCCCGGGCACTGCCTCCTTTCCTGGCTGTGATCCCATGTATTGCACGGCTTTTTGTAATGCAAATACTATATTACTCCATTTTCTGCAGCCTAGCATCGATATTACAATGTGTGCGAATTGACTCCCTCTCCATTCTCATCCGTCCCGTCATCTACCTTGAGGGACCCCCCCCCCCGGGCACTGCCTCCTTTCCTGGCTGTGATCCCATGTATTGCACGGCTTTTTGTAATGCAAATACTATAATACTCCATTTTCTGCAGCCTAGCATCGATATTACAGTGTGTGCGAATTGACTCCCTCTCAATTCTCATCCGTCCCGTCATCTACCTTGAGGGACCCCCCCCCCCAGGCACTGCCTCCTTTCCTGGCTGTGATCCCATGTATTGCACGCCTTTTTGTAATGCAAATACTATAATACTCCATTTTCTGCAGCCTAGCATCGATATTACAGTGTGTGCGAATTGACTCCCTCTCCATTCTCATGCGTCCCGTCATCTACCTTGAGGGACCCCCCCAGGGCACTGCCTCCTTTCCTGGCTGTGATCCCATGTATTGCACGGCTTTTTGTAATGCAAATACTATAATACTCCATTTTCTACAGCCTAGCATCGATATTACAGTGCGTGCGATTTGACTCCCTCTCCATTCTCATCCATCCCGTCATCTACCTTGAGGGACCCCCCCCCAGGCACTGCCTCCTTTCCTGGCTGTGATCCCATGTATTGCACGGCTTTTTGTAATGCAAATACTATAATACTCCATTTTCTGCAGCCTAGCATCGATTTTACGGTGTGTGCGAATTGACTCCCTCTCCATTCTCATCCGTCCCGTCATCTACTTTGAGGGACCCCCCCCAGGGCACTGCCTCCTTTCCTGGCTGTGATCCCACGGATTGCACGGCTTTTTGTAATGCAAATACTATAATACTCCATTTTCTGCAGCCTAGCATCGATATTACAGTGTGGGCGAATTGACTTCCTCTCCATTCTCATCTGTCCCGTCATCTACCTTGAGGGACCCCCCCCCCGGGCACAGCCTCCTTTCCTGGCTGTGATCCCACGTATTGCACGGCTTTTTGTAATGCAAATACTATAATACTCCATTTTCTGCAGCCTAGCAGCGATATTACAGTGTGTGTGAATTGACTCCCTCTCCATTCTCATCCGTCCCGTCATCTACCTTGAGGGACCCCCCCCCCCGGGCACTGCCTCGTTTCCTGGCTGTGATCCCATGTATTGCACGGCTTTTTGTAATGCAAATACTATAATACTCCATTTTCTGCAGCCTAGCATCGATATTAGTGTGTGCGAATTGACTCCCTCTCTATTCTCATCCGTCCCGTCATCTACCTTGAGGGACTCCCCCCCAGGCACTGCCTCTTTTCCTGGCTGTGATCCCATGTATTGCACGGCTTTTTGTAATGCAAATACTATAATACTCCATTTTCTGCAGCCTAGCATCGATATTACAGTTTGTGCGAATTGACTCCCTCTCCATTCTCATCCGTCCCGTCATCTACCTTGAGGGACCCCCCCCGGGCACTGCCTCCTTTCCTGCCTGTGATCCCATGTATTGCACGGCTTTTTGTAATGCAAATACTATAATATTCCATTTTCTGCAGCCTAGCATCGATATTACAGTGTGTGCGAATTGACTCCCTCTCCATTCTCATCCGTCCCGTCATCTACCTTGAGGGACCCCCCCCCGGGCACTGCCTCCTTTCCTGGCTGTGATCCCATGTATTGCATGGCTTTTTGTAATGCAAATACTATAATACTCTTCTGCAGCCTAGCATCGATATTACAGTGTGTATCTACCTTGAGGGACCCCCCCGCCCCCGGGCACTGCCTCCATTCCTGGATGTGATCCCATGTATTGCACGGCTTTTTGTAATGCAAATACTATAATACTCCATTTTGTGCAGCCTAGCATCCGTATTACAGCGTGTGCGAATTGACTCCCTCTCCATTCTCATCCGTCCAGTCATCTACCTTGAGGGACCCCCCCCCCAGGCACTGCCTCCTTTCCTGGCTGTGATCCCATGTATTTCTCGCCTTTTTGTGATGCAAATACTATAATACTCCATTGTCTGCAGCCTAGCATCGATATTACAGTGTGTGCGAATTGACTCCCTCTCCATTCTCATCCGTCCCGTCATCTACCTTGAGGGACCACCCCCCCCGGGAACTGCCTCCTTTCCTGGCTCTGATCCCATGTATTGCACGGCTTTTTGTAATGCAAATACTATAATACTCCATTTTCTGCAGCCTAGCATAGATATTACAGTGTGTGCGAATTGACTCCCTCTCCATTCTCATCCGTCCCGTCATCTACCTTGAGGGACCCCCCCCCACAGGCACTGCCTCCTTTCCTGGCTGTGATCCCATGTATTGCACGGCTTTTTGTAATGCAAATACTATAATACTCCATTTTCTGCAGCCTAGCATAGATATTACAGTGTGTGCGAATTGACTCCCTCTCCATTCTCATCCGTCCCGTCATCTACCTTGAGGGACCCCCCCCCCCCCCAGGCACTGCCTCCTTTCCTGGCTGTGATCCCATGTATTGCACGGCTGTTTGTAATGCAAATACTATACTACTCCATTTTCTGCAGCCTAGCATCGATATTACAGTGTGTGCGAATTGACTCCCTCTCCATTCTCATCCGTCCCATCATCTACCTTGAGGGACCCCCCCCAGGGCACTGCCTCCTTTCCTGGCTGTGATCCCCTGTATTGCACGGCTTTTTGTAATGCAAATACTATAATACTCCATTTTCTGCAGCCTAGCATCGATATTACAGTGTGTGCGAATTGACTCCCTCTCCATTCTCATCCATCCCGTCATCTACCTTGAGGGACCCCCCCCCCCAGGCACTGCCTCCTTTCCTGGCTGTGATCCCATGTATTGCACGGCTTTTTGTAATGCAAATACTATATTACTCCATTTTCTGCAGCCTAGCATCGATATTACAGTTTGTGCGAATTGACTCCCTCTCCATTCTCATCCGTCCCGTCATCTGCCTTGAGGGACCCCTCCCCCCCCAGGCACTGCCTCCTTTCCTGGCTGTGATCCCATGTATTGCACGCCTTTTTGTAATGCAAATACTATAATACTCCATTTTCTACAGCCTAGCATCGATGTTACGGTGTGTGCGAATTGACTCCCTCTCCATTCTCATCCGTCCCGTCATCTACTTTGAGGGACCCCCCCAGGGCACTGCCTCCTTTCCTGGCTGTGATCCCACGGATTGCACGGCTTTTTGTAATGCAAATACTATAATACTCCATTTTCTGCAGCCTAGCATCGATATTACAGTGTGTGCGAATTGACTCCCTCTCCATTCTCATCCGTCCCGTCATCTACCTTGAGGGACACCCCCCCCCAGGCACTGCCTCCTTTCCTGGCTGTGATCCCATGTATTGCACGGCTTTTTGTAATGCAAATACTATAATACTCCATTTTCTGCAGCCTAGCATAGATATTAGTGTGTGCGAATTGACTCCCTCTCCATTCTCATCCGTCCCATCATCTACCTTGAGGGACCCCCCCCCCCAGGCACTGCCTCCTTTCCTGGCTGTGATCCATGTATGGCACGGCTTTTTGTAATGCAAATACTATTATACTCCATTTTCTGCAGCCTAGCATCGATATTACAGTGTGTGAATTGACTCCCTCTCAATTCTCATCCGTCCCGTCATCTACCTTGAGGGACCCCCCCCCGGGCACTGCCTCGTTTCCTGGCTGTGATCCCATGTATTGCACGGCTTTTTGTAATGCAAATACTATAATACTCCATTTTCTGCAGCCTAGCATCGATATTAGTGTGTGCGAATTGACTCCCTCTCTATTCTCATCCGTCCCGTCATCTACCTTGAGGGACTCCCCCCCAGGCACTGCCTCTTTTCCTGGCTGTGATCCCATGTATTGCACGGCTTTTTGTAATGCAAATACTATAATACTCCATTTTCTGCAGCCTAGCATCGATATTACAGTGTGGGCGAATTGACTCCCTCTCCATTCTCATCCGTCCCGTCATCTACCTTGAGGGACCCCCCCCCCCCCCCGGGCACTGCCTCCTTTCCTGGCTGTGATCCCATGTATTGCATGGCTTTTTGTAATGCAAATACTATAATACTCTTCTGCAGCCTAGCATCGATATTACAGTGTGTATCTACCTTGAGGGACCCCCCCGCCCCCGGGCACTGCCTCCATTCCTGGATGTGATCCCATGTATTGCACGGCTTTTTGTAATGCAAATACTATAATACTCCATTTTGTGCAGCCTAGCATCCGTATTACAGCGTGTGCGAATTGACTCCCTCTCCATTCTCATCCGTCCAGTCATCTACCTTGAGGGACCCCCCCCCAGGCACTGCCTCCTTTCCTGGCTGTGATCCCATGTATTTCTCGCCTTTTTGTAATGCAAATACTATAATACTCCATTTTCTGCAGCCTAGCATCGATATTACAGTGTGTGCGAATTGACTCCCTCTCCATTCTCATCCGTCCCGTCATCTACTTTGAGGGACCCCCCCCAGCGCACTGCCTCCTTTCCTGGCTGTGATCCCACGTATTGCACGGCTTTTTGTAATGCAAATACTGTAATACTCCCTTTTCTGCAGCGTAGCATCGATATTACAGTGTGGGCGAATTGGCTCCCTCTCCATTCTCATCTGTCCCGTCATCTACCTTGAGGGACCCCCCCCCGGGCACTGCCTCCTTTCCTGGCTGTGATCCCATGTATTGCACGGCTTTTTGTAATGCAAATACAATATTATTCCATTTTCTGCAGCCTAGCATCGATATTACAGTGTGTGCGAATTGACTCCCTCTCCATTCTCATCCGTCCCGTCATCTACCTTGAGGGACCCCCCCCCCCGGGCACTGCCTCCTTTCCTGGCTGTGATCCCATGTATTGCACGGCTTTTTGTAATGCAAATACTATAATACTCCATTTTCTGCAGCCTAGCATCGATATTACAGTGTGTGCGAATTGACTCCCTCTCAATTCTCATCCGTCCCGTCATCTACCTTGAGGGACCCCCCCCCCCCCAGGCACTGCCTCCTTTCCTGGCTGTGATCCCATGTATTGCACGCCTTTTTGTAATGCAAATACTATAATACTCCATTTTCTGCAGCCTAGCATCGATATTACAGTGTGTGCGAATTGACTCCTTCTCCATTCTCATCCGTCCCGTCATCTACCTTGAGGGACCCCCCCAGGGCACTGCCTCCTTTCCTGGCTGTGATCCCATGTATTGCACGGCTTTTTGTAATGCAAATACTATAATACTCCATTTTCTACAGCCTAGCATCGATATTACAGTGCGTGCGATTTGACTCCCTCTCCATTCTCATCCGTCCCGTCATCTACCTTGAGGGACCCCCCCCAGGCACTGCCTCCTTTCCTGGCTGTGATCCCATGTATTGCACGGCTTTTTGTAATGCAAATACTATAATACTCCATTTTCTGCAGCCTAGCATCGATGTTACGGTGTGTGCGAATTGACTCCCTCTCCATTCTCATCCGTCCCATCATCTACTTTGAGGGACCCCCCCCCCAGGGCACTGCCTCCTTTCCTGGCTGTGATCCCACGGATTGCACGGCTTTTAGTAATGCAAATACTATAATACTCCATTTTCTGCAGCCTAGCATCGATATTACAGTGTGGGAGAATTGACTCCCTCTCCATTCTCATCTGTCCCGTCATCTACCTTGAGGGACCCCCCCCCGGGCACTGCCTCCTTTCCTGGCTGTGATCCCATGTAATGCACGGCTTTTTGTAATGCAAATACTATAATACTCCATTTTCTGCAGCCTAGCATCGATATTACAGTGTGTGCGAATTGACTCCCTCTCCATTCTCATCCGTCCCGTCATCTACCTTGAGGGACACCCCCCCCAGGCACTGCCTCCTTTCCTGGCTGTGATCCCATGTATGGCACGGCTTTTTGTAATGCAAATACTATTATACTCCATTTTCTGCAGCCTAGCATCGATATTACAGTGTGTGTGAATTGACTCCCTCTCAATTCTCATCCGTCCCGTCATCTACCTTGAGGGACCCTCCCCCTCCCAGGCACTGCCTCCTTTCCTGGCTGTGATCCCATGTATTGCACGCCTTTTTGTAATGCAAATACTATAATACTGCATTTTCTGCAGCCTAGCATCGATATTACAGTGTGTGCGAATTGACTCCCTCGCCATTCTCATCCGTCCCGTCATCTACCTTGAGGGACCCCCCCAGGGCACTGCCTCCTTTCCTGGCTGTGATCCCACGTATTGCACGGCTTTTTGTAATGCAAATACTATAATATTCCATTTTCTGCAGCCTAGCATCGATATTACAGTGTGTGCGAATTGACTCCCTCTCCATTCTCATCCGTCCCGTCATCTACCTTGAGGGACCCCCCCCCCCCGGGCACTGCCTCCTTTCCTGGCTGTGATCCCATGTATTGCATGGCTTTTTGTAATGCAAATACTATAATACTCTTCTGCAGCCTAGCATCGATATTACAGTGTGTATCTACCTTGAGGGACCCTCCCGCCCCCGGGCACTGCCTCCTTTCCTGGATGTGATCCCATGTATTGCACGGCTTTTTGTAATGCAAATACTATAATACTCCATTTTGTGCAGCCTAGCATCCATATTACAGCGTGTGCGAATTGACTCCCTCTCCATTCTCATCCGTCCAGTCATCTACCTTGAGGGACCCCCCCCCCAGGCACTGCCTCCTTTCCTGGCTGTGATCCCATGTATTGCTCGCCTTTTTGTAATGCAAATACTATAATACTCCATTTTCTGCAGCCTAGCATCGATATTACAGTGTGTGCGAATTGACTCCCTCTCCATTCTCATCCGTCCCGTCATCTACTTTGAGGGACCCCCCCCAGGGCACTGCCTCCTTTCCTGGCTGTGATCCCATGTATTGCACGGCTTTTTGTAATGCAAATACTACATTACTCCATTTTCTGCAGCCTAGCATCGATATTACAGTGTGTGCGAATTGACTCCCTCTCCATTCTCATCCGTCCCGTCATCTATCTTGAGGGAACCCCCCCCCGGGCACTGCCTCCTTTCCTGGCTGTGATCCCATGTATTGCACGGCTTTTTGTAATGCAAATACTATAATACTCCATTTTCTGCAGCCTAGCATCGATATTACAGTGTGTGCGAATTGACTCCCTCTCAATTCTCATCCGTCCCGTCATCTACCTTGAGGGACCCCCCCCCCAGGCACTGCCTCCTTTCCTGGCTGTGATCCCATGTATTGCACGCCTTTTTGTAATGCAAATACTATAATACTCCATTTTCTGCAGCCTAGCATCGATATTACAGTGTGTGCGAATTGACTCCTTCTCCATTCTCATCCGTCCCGTCATCTACCTTGAGGGACCCCCCCAGGGCACTGCCTCCTTTCCTGGCTGTGATCCCATGTATTGCACGGCTTTTTGTAATGCAAATACTATAATACTCCATTTTCTACAGCCTAGCATCGATATTACAGTGCGTGCGATTTGACTCCCTCTCCATTCTCATCCGTCCCGTCATCTACCTTGAGGGACCCCCCCCCCAGGCACTGCCTCCTTTCCTGGCTGTGATCCCATGTATTGCACGGCTTTTTGTAATGCAAATACTATAATACTCCATTTTCTGCAGCCTAGCATCGATGTTACGGTGTGTGCGAATTGCCTCCCTCTCCATTCTCATCCGTCCCGTCATCTACTTTGAGGGACCCCCCCCAGGGCACTGCCTCCTTTCCTGGCTGTGATCCCACGGATTGCACGGCTTTTTGTAATGCAAATACTATAATACTCCATTTTCTGCAGCCTAGCATCGATATTACAGTGTGGGCGAATTGACTCCCTCTCCATTCTCATCTGTCCCGTCATCTACCTTGAGGGACCCCCCCCCCCGGGCACTGCCTCCTTTCCTGGCTGTGATCCCATGTAATGCACGGCTTTTTGTAATGCAAATACTATAATACTCCATTTTCTGCAGCCTAGCATCGATATTACAGTGTGTGCGAATTGACTCCATCTCCATTCTCATCCGTCCCGTCATCTACCTTGAGGGACACCCCCCCCCAGGCACTGCCTCCTTTCCTGGCTGTGATCCCATGTATGGCACGGCTTTTTGTAATGCAAATACTATTATACTCCATTTTCTGCAGCCTAGCATCGGTATTACAGTGTGTGTGAATTGACTCCCTCTCAATTCTCATCCGTCCCGTCATCTACCTTGAGGGACCCCCCCCCCAGGCACTGCCTCCTTTCCTGGCTGTGATCCCATGTATTGCACGCCTTTTTGTAATGCAAATACTATAATACTGCATTTTCTGCAGCCTAGCATCGATATTACCGTGTGTGCGAATTGACTCCCTCGCCATTCTCATCCGTCCCGTCATCTACTTTGAGGGACCCCCCCCAGGGCACTGCCTCCTTTCCTGGCTGTGATCCCACGTATTGCACGGCTTTTTGTAATGCAAATACTATAATACTCTATTTTCTGCAGCCTAGCAGCGATATTACAGTGTGTGTGAATTGACTCCTTCTCCATTCTCATCCGTCCCGTCATCTACCTTGAGGGACCCCCCGCCCCCCGTGCACTGCCTCCTTTCCTGGCTGTGATCCCATGTATTGCACGGCTTTTTGTAATGCAAATACTATAATACTCCATTTTCTGCAGCCTAGCATCGATATTACAGTGTGTGCGAATTGTCTCCCTCTCCATTCT
This sequence comes from Dermacentor andersoni, assembly GCF_023375885.2. Classification (NCBI taxonomy): domain Eukaryota; kingdom Metazoa; phylum Arthropoda; class Arachnida; order Ixodida; family Ixodidae; genus Dermacentor; species Dermacentor andersoni. Next base: position 2,498,521 of record NW_027314755.1, read on the forward strand.
CATCCGTCCCGTCATCTACCTTGAGGGACCCCCCCAGGGCACTGCCTCCTTTCCTGGCTGTGATCCCATGTATTGCACGGCTTTTTGTAATGCAAATACTATAATACTCCATTTTCTGCAGCCTAGCATCGATATTACAGTGTGTGCGAATTGACTCCCTCTCCATTCTCATCCGTCCCGTCATCTACCTTGAGGGACCCCCCCCCCAGGCACTGCCTCCTTTCCTGGCTGTGATCCCATGTATTGCACGGCTTTTTGTAATGCAAATACTATAATACTCCATTTTCTGCAGCCTAGCATCGATATTACAGTTTGTGCGAATTGACTCCCTCTCCATTCTCATCCGTCCCGTCATCTACCTTGAGGGACCCCCCCCCAGGGCACTGCCTCCTTTCCTGGCTGTGATCCAACGTATTGCACGGCTTTTTGTACTGCAAATACTATAATACTCCATTTTCTGCAGCCTAGCATCGATATTACAGTGTGGGCGAATTGACTCCCTCTCCATTCTCAGCCGTCCCGTCATCTACCTTGAGGGACCCCCCCCCCCGGGCACTGCCTCCTTTCCTGGCTGTGATCCCATGTATTGCACGGCTTTTTGTAATGCAAATACTATAATACTCCATTTTCTGCAGCCTAGCATCGATATTACAGTGTGTGCGAATTGACTCCCTCTCCATTCTCATCCGTCCCGTGATCTACCTTGAGGGACCCCCCCGCCCCCGGGCACTGCCTCCTTTCCTGGATGTGATCCCATGTATTGCACGGCTTTTTGTAATGCAAATACTATAATACTCCATTTTGTGCAGCCTAGCATCCATATTACAGTGTGTGCGAATTGACTCCCTCTCCATTCTCATCCGGGCCGTCATCTACCTTGAGGGACCCCCCCCCGGCACTGCCTCCTTTCCTGGCTGTGATCCCATGTATTGCTCGCCTTTTTGTAATGCAAATACTATAATACTCCATTTTCTGTAGCCTAGCATCGATATTACAGTGTGTGCGAATTGACTCTCCCTCGCGATTCTCATCCGTGCCGTCATCTACCTTGAGGGACCCCCCCCCAGGGCACTGCCTCCTTTCCTGGCTGTGATCCCACGTATTGCACGGCTTTTTGTAATGCAAATACTACAATACTCCATTTTCTGCAGCCTAGCATCGATATTACAGTGTGTGCGAATTGACTCCCTCTCCATTCTCATCCGTCCCGTCATCTACCTTGAGGGACACCCCCCCCAGGCACTGCCTCCTTTCCTGGCTGTGATCCCATGTATGGCACGGCTTTTTGTAATGCAAATACTATTATACTCCATTTTCTGCAGCCTAGCATCGATATTACAGTGTGTGTGAATTGACTCCCTCTCAATTCTCATCCGTCCCGTCATCTACCTTGAGGGACCCTCCCCCTCCCAGGCACTGCCTCCTTTCCTGGCTGTGATCCCATGTATTGCACGCCTTTTTGTAATGCAAATACTATAATACTGCATTTTCTGCAGCCTAGCATCGATATTACAGTGTGTGCGAATTGACTCCCTCGCCATTCTCATCCGTCCCGTCATCTACCTTGAGGGACCCCCCCAGGGCACTGCCTCCTTTCCTGGCTGTGATCCCACGTATTGCACGGCTTTTTGTAATGCAAATACTATAATATTCCATTTTCTGCAGCCTAGCATCGATATTACAGTGTGTGCGAATTGACTCCCTCTCCATTCTCATCCGTCCCGTCATCTACCTTGAGGGACCCCCCCCCCCCGGGCACTGCCTCCTTTCCTGGCTGTGATCCCATGTATTGCATGGCTTTTTGTAATGCAAATACTATAATACTCTTCTGCAGCCTAGCATCGATATTACAGTGTGTATCTACCTTGAGGGACCCTCCCGCCCCCGGGCACTGCCTCCTTTCCTGGATGTGATCCCATGTATTGCACGGCTTTTTGTAATGCAAATACTATAATACTCCATTTTGTGCAGCCTAGCATCCATATTACAGCGTGTGCGAATTGACTCCCTCTCCATTCTCATCCGTCCAGTCATCTACCTTGAGGGACCCCCCCCCCCAGGCACTGCCTCCTTTCCTGGCTGTGATCCCATGTATTGCTCGCCTTTTTGTAATGCAAATACTATAATACTCCATTTTCTGCAGCCTAGCATCGATATTACAGTGTGTGCGAATTGACTCCCTCTCCATTCTCATCCGTCCCGTCATCTACTTTGAGGGACCCCCCCCAGGGCACTGCCTCCTTTCCTGGCTGTGATCCCATGTATTGCACGGCTTTTTGTAATGCAAATACTACATTACTCCATTTTCTGCAGCCTAGCATCGATATTACAGTGTGTGCGAATTGACTCCCTCTCCATTCTCATCCGTCCCGTCATCTATCTTGAGGGAACCCCCCCCCCGGGCACTGCCTCCTTTCCTGGCTGTGATCCCATGTATTGCACGGCTTTTTGTAATGCAAATACTATAATACTCCATTTTCTGCAGCCTAGCATCGATATTACAGTGTGTGCGAATTGACTCCCTCTCAATTCTCATCCGTCCCGTCATCTACCTTGAGGGACCCCCCCCCCAGGCACTGCCTCCTTTCCTGGCTGTGATCCCATGTATTGCACGGCTTTTTGTAATGCAAATACTATAATACTCCATTTTCTACAGCCTAGCATCGATATTACAGTGCGTGCGATTTGACTCCCTCTCCATTCTCATCCGTCCCGTCATCTACCTTGAGGGACCCCCCCCCCAGGCACTGCCTCCTTTCCTGGCTGTGATCCCATGTATTGCACGGCTTTTTGTAATGCAAATACTATAATACTCCATTTTCTGCAGCCTAGCATCGATGTTACGGTGTGTGCGAATTGCCTCCCTCTCCATTCTCATCCGTCCCGTCATCTACTTTGAGGGACCCCCCCCAGGGCACTGCCTCCTTTCCTGGCTGTGATCCCACGGATTGCACGGCTTTTTGTAATGCAAATACTATAATACTCCATTTTCTGCAGCCTAGCATCGATATTACAGTGTGGGCGAATTGACTCCCTCTCCATTCTCATCTGTCCCGTCATCTACCTTGAGGGACCCCCCCCCCGGGCACTGCCTCCTTTCCTGGCTGTGATCCCATGTAATGCACGGCTTTTTGTAATGCAAATACTATAATACTCCATTTTCTGCAGCCTAGCATCGATATTACAGTGTGTGCGAATTGACTCCCTCTCCATTCTCATCCGTCCCGTCATCTACCTTGAGGGACACCCCCCCCCCCCCAGGCACTGCCTCCTTTCCTGGCTGTGATCCCATGTATGGCACGGCTTTTTGTAATGCAAATACTATTATACTCCATTTTCTGCAGCCTAGCATCGGTATTACAGTGTGTGTGAATTGACTCCCTCTCAATTCTCATCCGTCCCGTCATCTACCTTGAGGGACCCCCCCCCCAGGCACTGCCTCCTTTCCTGGCTGTGATCCCATGTATTGCACGCCTTTTTGTAATGCAAATACTATAATACTGCATTTTCTGCAGCCTAGCATCGATATTACCGTGTGTGCGAATTGACTCCCTCGCCATTCTCATCCGTCCCGTCATCTACTTTGAGGGACCCCCCCCAGGGCACTGCCTGCTTTCCTGGCTGTGATCCCACGTATTGCACGGCTTTTTGTAATGCAAATACTATAATACTCTATTTTCTGCAGCCTAGCAGCGATATTACAGTGTGTGTGAATTGACTCCTTCTCCATTCTCATCCGTCCCGTCATCTACCTTGAGGGACCCCCCCCCCCCCCCCGTGCACTGCCTCCTTTCCTGGCTGTGATCCCATGTATTGCACGGCTTTTTGTAATGCAAATACTATAATACTCCATTTTCTGCAGCCTAGCATCGATATTACAGTGTGTGCGAATTGACTCCCTCTCCATTCTCATCCGTCCCGTCATCTACCTTGAGGGAACCCCCAGGGCACTGCCTCCTTTCCTGGCTGTGATCCCATGTATTGCACGGCTTTTTGTAATGCAAATACTATAATACTCCATTTTCTGCAGCCTAGCATCGATATTACAGTGTGTGCGAATTGACTCCCTCTCCATTCTCATCCGTCCCGTCATCTACCTTGAGGGACCCCCCCCCAGGCACTGCCTCCTTTCCTGGCTGTGATCCCATGTATTGCACGGCTTTTTGTAATGCAAATACTATAATACTCCATTTTCTGCAGCCTAGCATCGATATTACAGTTTGTGCGAATTGACTCCCTCTCCATTCTCATCCGTCCCGTCATCTACCTTGAGGGACCCCCCCCCAGGGCACTGCCTCCTTTCCTGGCTGTGATCCAACGTATTGCACGGCTTTTTGTACTGCAAATACTATAATACTCCATTTTCTGCAGCCTAGCATCGATATTACAGTGTGGGCGAATTGACTCCCTCTCCATTCTCAGCCGTCCCGTCATCTACCTTGAGGGACCCCCCCCCCGGGCACTGCCTCCTTTCCTGGCTGTGATCCCATGTATTGCACGGCTTTTTGTAATGCAAATACTATAATACTCCATTTTCTGCAGCCTAGCATCGATATTACAGCGTGTGCGAATTGACTCCCTCTCCATTCTCATCCGTCCCGTGATCTACCTTGAGGGACCCCCCCGCCCCCGGGCACTGCCTCCTTTCCTGGATGTGATCCCATGTATTGCACGGCTTTTTGTAATGCAAATACTATAATACTCCATTTTGTGCAGCCTAGCATCCATATTACAGTGTGTGCGAATTGACTCCCTCTCCATTCTCATCCGTGCCGTCATCTACCTTGAGGGACCCCCCCCCCGGCACTGGTCCTTTCCTGGCTGTGATCCCATGTATTGCTCGCCTTTTTGTAATGCAAATACTATAATACTCCATTTTCTGTAGCCTAGCATCGATATTACAGTGTGTGCGAATTGACTCCCTCGCGATTCTCATCCGTGCCGTCATCTACCTTGAGGGACCCCCCCCCCAGGGCACTGCCTCCTTTCCTGGCTGTGATCCCACGTATTGCACGGCTTTTTGTAATGCAAATACTACAATACTCCATTTTCTGCAGCCTAGCAGCGATATTACAGTGTGTGCGAATTGACTCCCTCTCCATTCTCATCCGTCCCGTCATCTACCTTGAGGGACACCCCCCCCCGGGCACTGCCTCCTTTCCTGGCTGTGATCCCATATATGGCACGGCTTTTTGTAATGCAAATACTATTATACTCCATTTTCTGTAGCCTAGCATCGGTGTTACAGTGTGTGTGAATTGACTCCCTCTCAATTCTCATCCGTCCCGTCATCTACCTTGAGGGACCCCCCCCCCCAGGCACTGCCTCCTTTCCTGGCTGTGATCCCATGTATTGCACGCCTTTTTGTAATGCAAATACTATAATACTGCATTTTCTGCAGCCTAGCATCGATATTACCGTGTGTGCGAATTGACTCCCTCGCCATTCTCATCCGTCCCGTCATCTACTTTGAGGGACCCCCCCCCAGGGCACTGCCTCCTTTCCTGGCTGTGATCCCACGTATTGCACGGCTTTTTGTAATGCAAATACTATAATACTCTATTTTCTGCAGCCTAGCAGCGATATTACAGTGTGTGTGAATTGACTCCTTCTCCATTCTCATCCGTCCCGTCATCTACCTTGAGGGACCCCCCCCCCCCCGTGCACTGCCTCCTTTCCTGGCTGTGATCCCATGTATTGCACGGCTTTTTGTAATGCAAATACTATAATACTCCATTTTCTGCAGCCTAGCATCGATATTACAGTGTGTGCGAATTGACTCCCTCTCCATTCTCATCCGTCCCGTCATCTACCTTGAGGGACCCCCCCAGGGCACTGCCTCCTTTCCTGGCTGTGATCCCATGTATTGCACGGCTTTTTGTAATGCAAATACTATAATACTCCATTTTCTGCAGCCTAGCATCGATATTACAGTGTGTGCGAATTGACTCCCTCTCCATTCTCATCCGTCCCATCATCTACCTTGAGGGACCCCCCCCCAGGCACTGCCTCCTTTCCTGGCTGTGATCCCATGTATTGCACGGCTTTTTGTAATGCAAATACTATAATACTCCATTTTCTGCAGCCTAGCATCGATATTACAGTTTGTGCGAATTGACTCCCTCTCCATTCTCATCCGTCCCGTCATCTACCTTGAGGGACCCCCCCCCCCCCAGGGCACTGCCTCCTTTCCTGGCTGTGATCCAACGTATTGCACGGCTTTTTGTACTGCAAATACTATAATACTCCATTTTCTGCAGCCTAGCATCGATATTACAGTGTGGGCGAATTGACTCCCTCTCCATTCTCAGCCGTCCCGTCATCTACCTTGAGGGATCCCCCCCCACCCCCGGGCACTGCCTCCTTTCCTGGCTGTGATCCCATGTATTGCACGGCTTTTTGTAATGCAAATACTATAATACTCCATTTTCTGCAGCCTAGCATCGATATTACAGTGTGTGCTAATTGACTCCCTCTCCATTCTCATCCGTCCCGTGATCTACCTTGAGGGACCCCCCCGCCCCCGGGCACTGCCTCCTTTCCTGGATGTGATCCCATGTATTGCACGGCTTTTTGTAATGCAAATACTATAATACTCCATTTTGTGCAGCCTAGCATCCATATTACAGTGTGTGCGAATTGACTCCCTCTCCATTCTCATCCGTGCCGTCATCTACCTTGAGGGACCCCCCCCCCGGCACTGCCTCCTTTCCTGGCTGTGATCCCATGTATTGCTCGCCTTTTTGTAATGCAAATACTATAATACTCCATTTTTTGTAGCCTAGCATCGATATTACAGTGTGTGCGAATTGACTCCCTCGCCATTCTCATCCGTGCCGTCATCTACCTTGAGGGACCCCCCCCCAGGGCACTGCCTCCTTTCCTGGCTGTGATCCCACGTATTGCACGGCTTTTTGTAACGCAAATACTACAATACTCCATTTTCTGCAGCCTAGCAGCGATATTACAGTGTGTGCGAATTGACTCCCTCTCCATTCTCATCCGTCCCGTCATCTACCTTGAGGGACCCCCCCCCCCCCCCCGGGCACTGCCTCCTTTCCTGGCTGTGATCCCATGTATTGCACGGCTCTTTCTAATGCAAATACTATAATACTCTATTTTCTGCAGCCTAGCATCGATACTACAGTGTGTGCGAATTGACTCCCTCTCCATTCTCATCCGTCCCGTCATCTACCTTGAGGGACCCCCCCCAGGGCACTGCCTCCTTTCCTGGCTGTGATCCCACGTATTGCACGGCTTTTTGTAATGCAAATACTATATTACTCCATTTTCTGCAGCCTAGCATCGATATTACAGTGTGGGCGAATTGACTCCCTCTCCATTCTCATCCGTCCCGTCATCTACCTTGAGGGACCCCCCCCCCCCCGGGCACTGCCTCCTTTCCTGGCTGTGATCCCATGTATTGCACGGCTTTTTGTAATGCAAATACTATTGACACGTGTACTTATCTTTATCGGGCAACCACGTTTCGCCGCCTAACAAATGTAATCGCACAGCATGGGACGCGCCTGCATGTATCCGAAGTTTCTGGAAAGTTATCGATGCTTCTATCCGCTGTCTGTTGTCGCCGAGACTTATGTTATGTGATTTCATCATCTGACGGGAATGGTGTAGAACTTTGTGGAAGGCACGCGGGTCCGAACGATTAGTCTGGAACATTCGACGACTGTTGTATAAAAGCCGACGCGCTTGACCTGCTGATCAGATTTTCGACGATCGCCGACTGTGTTCGCCGCTTTCGTTGTGCTATAAGTGTAGCCTGTTTGGTGGGCACAGGTTTGCCCAATAAAAGCTAGTTTTTTATTCCACCGTACTGCTGCTTTCTTCACCGTCACTACCACGTGACATCTGGTGGAGGTGCTTGTGCGTTCATGTACCGAACGCCCCCGCAAAGCCGCAATCCAAGCCCGAAGCCCGAGGACAAAACCGACATCGCCCAAGACCAGCGTGCTAGCCGCAGACTGCAAAGACTGCCCCCAGAGCACGGACTTCTGCCTGAAACGACAAAGAAGATCGCCGTGGTCAAGACAAACCAAATGGCTGCCCCAGTGTCCCCCGTTATCTTACAGCAACCTCGGGACCCACCAACCTTCCCTGGAGCAGCAACTGAAGACCCGGAATCCTGGCTGGAGACGTACGAGCGAATCGCGACTTTCAACGACTGGGACTCCGACGACAAGTTGCGGCATGTATACTTCGCCCTAGAAGACGCCGCCAGAACGTGGTTCGAGAACAGGGAGTCGACAGTGACAACATGGGACCTGTTTCGTACCGGCTTCCTGCGCACCTTTACAAGCGTCGTGCGCAAGGAAAGGGCCGAAGCTATGCTGGACGCCCGAGTGCAGCTACCAAAGGAGAACGTTGCCATCTTTACGGAAGAAATGAGCCGTCTGTTCCGCCACGCCGACCCGGATATGGCCGAGGAAAAGAAAGTATGCCTACTCATGCGTGGTGTGAAGGAAGAACTTTTCGGCGCAATGGTACGAAGCCCACCGACGACCGTAGCAGAGTTCCTTCGCGAGGCCACCGGCATTGAGAAGACACTCGAAATGCGGAACCGGCAATTCAACCGCCGCACAAGCTCTACCCACTACGCAGGAATTCAATCACTGGCCACGGACGATCTGCGCGAGACCATCAGGGCCATTGTGCGCGAAGAACTGCGCAAGGTCTTGCCTTCGTCGCAGCCTCAAGTGGCCTCTATCGCCGACATCGTGAAAGAAGAGGTGCACCGATCCCTTGGAGTTCCTGAGGTGCAACCCGAACCACCCCAGCCGGAAGCAATGACCTACGCCGCCGTCGTCGCCCGCCGTCAAGCCCCCCCTGCGCGACCGCGCCAAGGTCCTGCAACACCGCAATTCCGTCGTCCGCCGCCGCCGCCGCCAGCGCGCCCACCCGTCGTCCAGCGCACCTATGCGAGGAAGACGGACATTTGGCGAGCCCCCGACCACCGCCCGCTCTGCTATCACTGCGGAGAAGCCGGCCATGTGTACCGCCGATACCCATACCGCGACATGGGACTGAGAGGGTTCGCCGTCAACGCGCCGCGTCCACAGCTTGGGGAGCGCCCACGTGACATTGCCGATTACCTAGCCGGCTCTCAGTGGAACTCTCGACGACCGTCCCGTTCGCCGTCACCAGGCCGCTACCTGTCGCCGCAGCGCCGTCCATACACTGGTCCAGCCCGGGGCCGCTCTGCGAGCCCATAACCGGAAAACTAAAAGCAGCAACCGATGGAGGTGCGGTTGCTGTTCGTCGAACTGACGAAGATCCTCCGCCGCCGACGAAGACCACGAAGAGACCATCTCGACGACATAACGACACGCCGCCGTCCCGACGAAGTCTGGAAGCCAAAACTACACCGACGAAAGACGACATGATGACGCGACGTTCCCACTTCAGTTCAACACGACGCAGCCGTGATCCAACGCCAAGACCTAACTGCAATGCCAGACAAAGAACAACCGACCTCGACGTGCTTCTCGACGGCCACGCAGTCACTGCCTTAGTCGACACAGGGGCCGATTACTCCGTAATGAGTGGACACATCGCCGCCCAGTTGAAGAAAGTTAAGACCGCATGGGAAGGCCCTCAGATTCGCACCGCTGGAGGACACCTCATCACGCCGACTGGGATCTGCACGGCAAGAATAACCATTCATGACCGGACTTACCCTGCCACCTTCGTTATCCTCCAACAGTGTTCACGAGACGTCATTCTTGGTATGGACTTCCTGGACCAACACGGCGCAATCATCAACCTGAAGTCGAAGTCAGTAACGCTGTCGGAAGATAAAGCAATGCCGCCGGAGAGCCCTCGTAGTCATCACGCCTTGAGTGTGCTCGAAGATCAAGTGAGCCTCCCGCCTCGCTGCAGCATTGTTATTTCGGTCAGCACCGAAACACCCGCTGACGTAGAAAGCGTCATCGAAGGCGACCAACGTCTACTGCTAGACCGTGAAATTTGCGTCGCAAGAGGGATCGCTCGACTGCATGGAGGGAAAACTGAAGTGTTGCTGACGAACTTCAGCCAGCAGTTCAAGCACATCAACAAGGGCACGACGATCGCGTACATCGAGGAAATTCTGGAAACAAGTAATGCGTTTGTCCTCTCGGATTCCGCCGCATCTACCCCGACGACCATGGTTCCCGAACCAGACTACGACATTAATCCAAATCTTCCTATGATTAAGCAACAGCAGCTCAGAAGTCTGCTCCGACGATACAAAGGCTGCTTTTCGACGTCATCGAGGATTCGACAAACACCAGTCGCCAAGCATCGCATAATCACCGAGGAATGCGCTCGACCACTCCGTCAGAGCCCTTACCGAGTTTCGGCGCGAGAACGTGAAGCTATAAGAGAACAAGTCGACGAAATGTTGCGCGACGACATCATCCAGCCGTCGAAAAGCCCGTGGGCATCCCCTGTTGTTCTGGTAAAGAAAAAGGACGGAACCCTACGTTTCTGCATCGATTATCGTCGTCTGAACAAGATCACGAAGAAGGACGTATACCCCCTCCCACGGATAGACGACGCATTGGATCGGCTCTGCAACGCTAAATACTTCTCGTCCATGGACCTCAAGTCTGGCTATTGGCAAATAGAAGTCGACGAAAGAGATCGCGAAAAGCCTGCCTTCATCACCCCAGACGGCCTCTACGAGTTCAAGGTTATGCCATTCGGACTGTGCTCGGCGCCTGCAACGTTCCAGCGCGTGATGGACACGGTTTTAGCAGGATTGAAGTGGCAGACCTGTCTCGTATACTTGGATGAGGTCGTCGTCTTCGCCGGAAATTTCGACGATCACCTGAGGCGGCTTGCGACAGTACTAGAGGCCATCAGGTCATCAGGACTTACTCTGAAGCCGGAAAAGTGCCGCTTCGCTTACGAGGAGCTTCTATTTTTAGGCCACATCATCCTCAAATCTGTTGTCCGCCCCGACCCGCAGAAGACAGCTGCCATAGCAAAGTTCCCACAGCCCATCGACAAGAAGGCAGTGCGTAGATTTCTTGGCATGTGTGCCTACTACAGGCGATTTGTCAAGAACTTTTCACGCATCGCTGAGCCGCTGACGCAGCTAACTAAATGTGACGTCGAGTTCAAGTGGGAAACGCCGCAGGCCGACGCATTTCAACAACTCAAACGACGCATGCAGTCGCCGCCCGTACTTTCGCACTTCGACGAGCACGCCGATACCGAAATCCACACTGACGCCAGTAGCCTAGGCCTCGGCGCTGTCCTGGTCCAGAGAAAAGATGGACATGAACACGTGATAGCTTACGCTAGCCGGTCGTTGTCAAAAGCGGAAGGCAATTATTTTACTACCGAAAAGGAATGCCTCGCCATCGTTTGGGCTACAGCGAAACTTCGCCCTCACCTATATGGCAGGCCATTCAAAGTCGTCAGCGACCATCACGCCTTGTGTTGGCTAGCGAATTTAAAGGATCCCTCAGGACGGCTGGCACGGTGGAGCCTGAGACTACAAGAATACGACATCACTGTAACATACAAGTCCGGACGAAAACACTCAGACGCCGATTGCCTATCACGCGCCCCCACTGACCCGCCGCCGCAAGATGACGAGGATGACGACGCCTTCCTTGGAATAATAAGCGCGGAAGACTTCGCCGAACAACAACGAGCGGACCCGGAACTTAAAGGCCTCGTCGATTATTTGGAAGGGCACACCGACGTTGTTCCCAGGGCATTTAAGCGCGGATTATCTTCCTTCACGCTTCAAGACAGTCTACTCGTGAAGAAGAACTTCTCACCAGTCCGCGCCAATTACCTTCTTGTTGTCCCGTCAGGACTTCGTCCAGAAGTATTGCACGCCCTACATGACGATCCGACCGCTGGACACCTCGGATTTTCCCGGACACTATCGAGGATACAAGAAAAGTATTATTGGCCGCGCCTGACCGCCGACGTCACCCGTTATGTCAGAACATGCCGAGACTGTCAGCGACGCAAGACACCGCCGACAAGGCCAGCCGGATTACTACAGCCAATCGAGCCTCCTTGCCGACCATTCCAGCAGATCGGGATGGACTTGTTGGGACCCTTTCCGACGTCAATAACCGGAAATAAGTGGATAGTCGTGGCGACGGACTACCTCACCCGCTTCGCTGAAACAAAAGCACTGCCGAAAGGTAGCGCAGCCGAAGTGGCGAAATTCTTTGTCGAAAACATTCTGCTGTGACATGGCGCCCCAGAAGTCCTCATCAGCGACCGAGGAACGGCCTTTACAGCGGAGCTCACCCAAGCCATTCTGAAATACAGTCAGACAAGGCACAGGAGGACAACGGCTTACCACCCGCAGACGAATGGTCTTACGGAGCGGCTGAATACGACCCTCGCCGACATGCTAGCGATGTACGTCGACGTCGAACACAAGACCTGGGATGCCGTCCTGCCGTACGTAACATTCGCTTATAACACCGCGGTACAAGAAACAACACAGATCATGCCGTTCAAGCTGGTCTACGGCAGGAACCCGACGACGACGCCTTCAACCTTCCATGGAGCAGCGACTGAAGACCCGGTATCATGGCTGGAGACCTACGAACGCATCGCGACGTTCAACAACTGGGACTCCGACGACAAGCTGCGGCATGTCTACTTCGCCTTAGAAGACGCCGCCAGAACTTGGTTTGAGAACAGGGAATCGACCTTGACAACGTGGGACCTGTTCCGTAGCGGCTTCCTGCGCACCTTTACAAGCGTCGTGCGCAAGGAAAGGGCTGAAGCTATGCTGGACGCCCGAGTGCAGCTACCACACGAGAACGTTGCCATCTTTACGGAAGAAATGAGCCGCCTATTCCGCCACGCCGACCCGGAAATGTCCGAGGAAAAGAAAGTCCGGCTACTGATGCGTGGTGTAAAGGAGGAACTTTTCGCCGGTTTGGTACGAAGCCCACCGAAGACCGTCGACGAGTTTCTTCGCGAGGCCACTAGCATCGAGAAGACACTCGAGATGCGAAACCGGCAATTCGACCGCCGCACCAACTCTACAAACTATGCCGGAATTGAATCACTGGCCTCCGACGACCTGCGCGAGGCTATCAGGGCAGTCCTGCGAGAGGAGCTTCAGAAGATTTTCCCGTCATCGCAGCCTCAAGTGGCCTCGATCGCTGACATCGTCAAAGATAAGGTTCAGCGGTCACTTGGAGTTCCGGAGGTGCAACCTCAATTACCGCAACCCCAGCCCGAAGCGATGACCTACGCCGCCGTCGTACGCCGTCAAGGGCCTCCTCCGCGACCGCGCCAGGGCCCTGTAACGCCGCAATTCCGTCGACCACCGCCGCCGCCAGCACGCCCACCTGTCGCCCAGCGCAGCTACCCGAGGAAGACCGACGTTTGGCGTGCTCCTGACCACCGCCCGCTCTGTTACCACTGCGGGGAAGCGGGTCACGTCTACCGACGATGTCCGTACCGGGAAATGGGACTGCGAGGTTTCGCCATGAACGCTCCACGCCCACAGCAAGGTGAACGCCCTCGCGATATCACCGACTACCTCGCCGCTACTCAGTGGAGCTCTCGACAACCGTCGCGTTCGCCATCACCAGGCCGCTACCTGTCGCCGCAGCGCCGACCATACACTGGCCCAGCCCGGGGCCGGTCAGCGAGCCCGTATCCGGAAAACTAAAAGCAGCAACCGATGGAGGTGCGGTTGCTGTTCGTCGAACTGACGAAGATCCTCCACCGCCGACGAAGACGACGAAGAGACCACCTCGACGACATAATAACGACCCGCCGCCGTCCCGACGCAGTCAGGAAGCCAAGACTACACCGACGAAAGACGACTTGATGACGCGACGTGCCAGCTTCAGTTCAACACGACGCAGCCGCGATCCGACGCCAAGACCTAACTGCAACGCCAGACAAAGAACCACCGACCTCGACGTGCTTCTCGACGGCCACGCAGTTACCGCCTTAGTGGACACAGGCGCTGATTACTCCGTCATGAGTGGACCCATCGCCGCCCAGTTGAGGAAAGTTAAGACTGCATGGGAAGGCCCTCAAATTCGGACCGCTGGAGGACACCTGACTACGCCAACTGGGATCTGCACGGCAAGAATTACCGTTCATGACCGGACTTACCCTGCCACCTTCGTTGTACTCCAACAATGTTCACGAGACGTCATTCTCGGCATGGACTTCCTGAATCAACATGGCGCAGTCATCGACCTTAAGTCGAAATCGATAACGCTGTCACAAGATCAAGCGATACCGCCGGAGAGCTGTCGTAGTCACCACGCCTTGAGTGTGCTCGAAGATCAAGTGAGCATCCCGCCGCGCTCCAGCATTATTATTTCCGTCTGCACTGAAACACCCGCTGACGTAGAAGGCGTCATCGAGGGCGACCAGCATCTACTGCTCGACCGTGAAATTTGCGTCACAAGAGGGATCGCTCGACTCCACGGAGGGCAAGTGGAAGTTATGCTAACCAACTTCAGCCAAGAGTTCAAGCACATCAACAAGGGCACGACAATCGCATACATCGAGGAAATTGTGGAAACCAGCAATGCCTTTGTTCTCTCGGATTCAGCCACATCTACCCCGATGAGCATCGTCCCCAAACCAGACTTCGACGTGAATCGAAGTCTTCCTATGAGTAAGCAGCAACAGATCAGAAGTCTTCTCCGACGATGCAAAGACTGCTTTTCGACGTCATCGAGGATTCGACAAACATCAGTTGCACAGCATCGCATAATAACCGAAGAGAGCGCTCGACCACTCCGCCAGAGCCCTTACCGAGTTTCGACGCGAGAACGTGAAGCTATTAGGCAACAAGTCGACGAAATGCTGCGCGACGACATCATCCAGCCGTCGAAAAGCCCGTGGGCTTCCCCTGTAGTCCTGGTAAAGAAAAAAGACAGAACCCTACGCTTCTGCGTCGATTATCGTCGACTGAACAAGATCACGAAGAAGGATGTGTGCCCCCTTCCACGGATAGACGACGCATTGGATCGGATCTGCAACGCTAAATACTTCTCGTCGATGGACCTCAAGTCTGGCTACTGGCAAATAGAAGTCGACGAGAGAGATCGCGAAAAGACTGCCTTCATCACGCCAGACGGCCTCTACGAGTTCAAGGTCATGCCATTCCGACTGTGCTCGGCGCCTGCAACATTTCGGCGCGTCATGGACACGGTGTTAGCCGGACTGAAGTGGCAGACGTGCCTAGTTTACCTGGATGACGTCGTTGTCTTCGCCGGAGATTTCGACGATCACCTTAGGCGGCTTGCGACAGTGTTAGAAGCCATCAAGACATCAGGGCTCACTCAGAAGCCGGAAAAGTGCCGTTTCGCTTACGATGAGCTTTTGTTCCTAGGCCACGTGATCATCAAATCAGGAGTACTCCCCGACCCACAGAAGACAGCTGCCATCGCAAAGTTCCCGCAGCCAACCGACAAGAAGGCAGTGCGCAGATTCCTTGGCATGTGTGCCTACTATAGGCGCTTTGTCAAGGACTTTTCACGCATCGCTGAGCCGCTGACAAAGCTAAACAAATGTGACGTCGAGTTCAAGTGGGAAACGCCGCAGGCCGACGCATTTCAAGAACTCAAACGACGCATGCAGTCGCCGCCCGTACTTGCGCACTTCGACGAGCACGCCAATACCGAAATACACACTGACGCCAGTAGCCTAGGCCTCGGTGCCGCCCTAGTCCTGAGAAAATACGGACATCAACACGTGATAGCGTACGCTAGCCGGTCGTTGTCAAAAGCGGAAGGCAATTATTCTACAACCGAAAAGGAATGCCTCGCCATCGTTTGGGCTAGAGCGAAATTTCGCCCTTACCTCTATGGCAGGCCATTCAAAGTGGTCAGCGACCATCACGTGTTGTGTGGGCTAGCTAACTTAAAGGACCCTTCAGGACGGCTGGCGCGCTGAAGCCTCAGACTACAAGAAGACGAGATCACTGTAACATACAAGTCCGGAAGAAAACACTCAGATGCCGATTGCCTATCACGCGCCCCCATTGACCCACCGCCGCAAGATGACGAGTATGACGACGCCTTCCTTGGCATAATAAGCGCGGAAGACTTCACCGAACAACAACGAGGGGACGCGCAGCTAGAAGCCCTAGTCGTGTATTTGGAAGGGCACACCGACGTTGTCCCTAGGGCATTTAAGTGTGGATTATCTTCGTTCACGCTTCAAAACAACCTACTCGTGAAGAAGAACTTCTCACCAGTCCGCGCCAGCTACCTTCTTGTTGTACCGTCAGCGCTGCGTCCAGAGATACTGCACGCCCTACACGACGATCCAACCGCTGGGCACCTCGGATTCTCCCGGACGCTGTCGAGAATACAGGAAAGGTATTACTGGCCGCGTCTGACCGCCGACGTCGCCCGTTACGTCAAGACATGCCGAGATTGTCAACGACGCAAGACACCACCGACAAGGCCTGCAGGATTACTACAGCCGATCGAACCTCCTCGCCGACCATTCCAGCAGATTGGGATGGATTTGTTGGGGCCGTTTCCGATGTCAACATCCGGGAATAAGTGGATCGTCGTGGCGACGGACTATCTCACCCGCTTTGCTGAAACTAAAGCTCCACCAAAAGGCAGCGCAGCCGAAGTGGCGAAAGTTTTCGTCGAAAACATCCCTGCTGCGACATGGTGCCCCAGAAGTCCTCATCACCGACAGAGGAACGGCTTTTACAGCAGAGCTCACCGAAGCCATTCTGCAGTACAGCCAGACAAGCCACCGGAGGACAACTGCCTACCATCCGCAGACGAATCGTCTCACGGAGCGCCTGAACAAGACCCTCGCCGACATGCTAGCAACGTACGTCGACGTCGAACACAAGACGTGGAACGTGGTCCTGCCGTACTTAACCTTTGCCTACAACACGGTGGTACAAGAAACAACACAGATCACGCCATTCAAGCTGGTCTACGGCAGGAACCCGACGACGACGCTTGACGCCATGCTGCCGCACGTAACTGACGAAGAGAATGTTGACGTCGCTAGCTATCTCCAGCGCGCCGAAGAAGCCCGACAGCTCGCCCGCCTGCGAATCAAGAGCCAGCAGAGGACCGAGAGCCGACGCTACAACCTCCGACGACGCTTCGTCGAGTACCAGCCTGGCGACCGTGTTTGGGTCTGGACCCCGATACGCCGACGAGGACTCAGTGAGAAACTACTCCGACGCTATTTCGGACCCTACAAGGTCATCCGACGTATTGGAGCTCGGGACTATGAGCTCGTGCCAGACGGCATTTCGCATTCACAGCGGCGCCGCGCACGATCTGAAGTGGTCCACGTGGTATGCCTTAAACCCTTTTACGGACGCTGACGAACTTCGTCATTTCTGTTCTTTTCTTTGCTAAGAGTGCTTTTGTTAATAACTCCGTTTGTTTGTAGCATCGGGTCGATGCTTCTTAAGAGGGGGGTATTGACACGTGTACTTATCTTTATCGGGCAACCACGTTTCGCCGCCTAACAAATGTAATCGCACAGCGTGGGACGCGCCTGCATGTATCCGAAGTTTCTGGAAAGTTATCGATGCTTCTATCCGCTGTCTGTTGTCGCCGTACCTTATGTTATCTTTGTTCGTCACCTGACGCGAATGGTGTAGAACTTTGTGGAAGACACGCGGGTCCGAACGATTAGTCTGGAACATTCGACGACTGCTCTATAAAAGCCGACGCGCTTCACCCGCTGATCAGATTTTCGACGATCGCCGACTGTGTTCGCCGCTTTCGTTGTGCTATAAGTGTAGCCTGTTTTGTGGGCACAGGTTCGCCCAATAAAATCTAGTTTTGCCTTTCACAGTATTGCCACTATGTTCTTAACGTCACCACCACGTGACACTATTATACTGCCTATTGTCCTACCTAGCCTAATCAATGAAATAATTAAAAAAAACTATGAACTACCACACTCAAATTTTCGTATCCCTTAGTTCGAACTGTGCTTTTGTACGTCTCCGTCTTTCGTCGTTTCCCTACTTTTCTTCAACCAATCCTCCAATTTACTTTACCACTGCTCGCGCTGAACCCGAGGGCTTCAAGGAGGCCAGTGGTGCCTGAATCGACCGCTGGGTAGACGTCTTAACATTCTAATAAAACATGCTCCAGACTTCCCTAGCTTTACCGCAGCAAGCACATGCTTCTTCTTCCTTCTTATATCTCGCTTTATAGGTGCGTGTTTTAAGTTTCTGGAAAGTTATCGATGCTTCTATCCGCTGTCTGTTGTCGCCGTACCTTATGTTATCTTTGTTCGTCACCTGACGCGAATGGTGTAGAACTTTGTGGAAGACACGCGGGTCCGAACGATTAGTCTGGAACATTCGACGACTGCTCTATAAAAGCCGACGCGCTTCACCCGCTGATCAGATTTTCGACGATCGCCGACTGTGTTCGCCGCTTTCGTTGTGCTATAAGTGTAGCCTGTTTTGTGGGCACAGGTTCGCCCAATAAAATCTAGTTTTGCCTTTCACAGTATTGCCACTATGTTCTTAACGTCACCACCACGTGACACTATTATACTGCCTATTGTCCTACCTAGCCTAATCAATGAAATAATTAAAAAAAACTATGAACTACCACACTCAAATTTTCGTATCCCTTAGTTCGAACTGTGCTTTTGTACGTCTCCGTCTTTCGTCGTTTCCCTACTTTTCTTCAACCAATCCTCCAATTTACTTTACCACTGCTCGCGCTGAACCCGAGGGCTTCAAGGAGGCCAGTGGTGCCTGAATCGACCGCTGGGTAGACGTCTTAACATTCTAATAAAACATGCTCCAGACTTCCCTAGCTTTACCGCAGCAAGCACATGCTTCTTCTTCCTTCTTATATCTCGCTTTATAGGTGCGTGTTTTAAGTAAGGCATTGCGAACTAGCTTCGAAAGTAATGAGCTTCCCTTTGAGTTATCATATATTGTTTCTTTCCTGATTTCTTTTTTTTCCTCTCAAGTAGTTACTCATGACAGGTTTGTTTTCCATTGCCGCCACCCATGAGATTATTTCAGCCTCTCGGACTTTCCGCTTGACCTTCTTTGCTGCTGTGTTGTCCACCGTAAAGGTAGCATACTTGCTGGTAAGTTTCCCAGTTCTTTTCCTCCACTGTGAATCAATGTTTTTCCTGTACAGATAGGTGCCTTAACACTCTCCCAGCCCATTTATTTTTTCCATATTCCGCAGCCGTTCTTCATACTCAATTTTACTGCGAGATTCCCTCACTTCAAAACAAGTCCAGCTCATATCACCCTGCACAGCTTCATTTGTTGTGTTCCCTTGAGCGCCCAATGCGAGGCGACCCATTGACCTTTGGTTCCCATCGAGTCCTGATTGTACCTCTGATTTAAAGCAAACAACCGCATTTCCAAAAGTAAGTCTTGGAACAAATACACCTTTCCACATCACTCGGAGCACCTCATACCTATTCTCTCCCCATAGCGCTCTGTGCTTCATTATGGCTCTATTTCTCTTCCCCTTCACTGTTGTTTTTCCTGTGTTTCCATACATCTATTGGCTTCGTTTACCCATATACCAAGGTATTTATATTCTATTACCAGAGGTAGATACTGGCCCTGTATCAACAGTGTCTGTTCACTGTTTTCATTGAATACCATAACACCTGATTTTCTTACACTAAATTTCAAACCTAAATTGTTGCCTTCCTGTCCACAGATATTAGCCAGACATTGCAAATCACTTTGCTTGTTAGGTAAGAACACAATGGCATCCGCATTAAATGAACCTGGAAGCTTCTGCTCTACTACGGAACCCGCCTGCTTGTATGATAGATTAAAGCCGATATTACTTCCTTCTTGCGCGCTCTCCATGTACATCGTAAACAGCAGTGGCAATAAAGGGCACCCCTGCCTCAGTCCCTTGTTGATATCTAGGTAGATCTCTCTCAAAAGCTGTAGGCAATCGTCACTTAAGCCTTCCCCTTCCAGAATATCCCACAAAATGTTGCGGTCTACGTTGTCATGGGCTTTGGTAATGTCTAAAAAGGCCACAGATAACGGTCTGCTTTCTACTTTTGATATTTCAATACACTGAGTACGAACAAATAAGTTATCATCAAAAGGCCGACCTATTCTGAAGCAATTCTGAAGTTCTCCCAAACTGCCAATATTTTCTGCCCATGCTTGCAGCTTTAGTTTGATTGCCTGCATTGCTAGCCTGTATATTGCCGATGTAATGGTGAACAGTCTATACGAGTGAATTATATCTTTCTCCCCCTTACCTTTTTAACTTAAATTCGTTCTACTTTGTCGCCAACTGTCTGGTATTCGTCTATCTTTTAAAGCTTTTTCCACTGCTTTCACCAGAGCTTCCTTGTTCTTTGTTCTTAATTCATCATTCAGCCAACCGGGAAAGTCATCTATCCCTGTGCTTCTGCGCTTAATGAATTTTCGGCTTTCTTATAATTAAAATTTGTCAGCACCAGCTCCTTTTCCACGTGGGTTTCTTTCATGCTCTTCTTTTCCTCAATTACAACCTCGTCATTGCCTTGGAATGGTTCGGATGTTATTTTTCGGATGTAATTTATTGCCGTTTCTCCTTCGAGTCTGTTTCCATCTTCATCTAGGATATGTTGTTGTATTGTTGTTGACTTCGTGCCTAATAATTTTACGTGATTCCAAAGTATTCTCAGTGCGGCCTTCTTTTTCTCACGTATTTCCGACAACCAACGTTCACTTTTACCTTTTATCGTTGCTTGCACCAGCATTTGAACCATAGACTTTTTCTCCCGGTATGTTTCCTATTTACTGGCTACTTCATCCTGCGGCAACTGCGCCTTCTTTGCCGGCTTGTGCTCTCGAGATGCTTTCTGTACTTCGGCGATCGCTTCTCGAATGTCCCTGTTCCACCAGCTTTTTCGTTTCCTTTTTCGTTTCGAACGAACATGTTACTTCTCTTTCCGTATTTCTGTCGTTATAACGCTTACTTAGTAGCTCACTATATTCCCACTGTTTGCTTGGCAATTTCCCACGTTCTTTGCCGACTCTTGTCACTATATTTGTTATTTGTTCAGCGTTCAGACTTGGATTCGCCATACTGCACTCGTCGTTCTCTTCCATAACTGCATCTCCTATTTTCAAAATGATGCGTTTATGGTCCCTCCCGGTAGCCCGATTTGCCACCTCATCAATGACCACTTCCCCCAACCAGTCATTAATTCCTTCTGTGATCAGACAGTAATCAATTATGAGTTGTCGGTTTCCTACTTGCCACGTGGTCTGCCCGTCACCCTTGGGCCCTGTACTCGCGATAACGACGTTATGTTGCTCGGAAAGAGCAAGCATTCACTTCCCGATGTTGTTGATATAGCCATCTAGATCCTGTAGCCTTTTTTTTCTTTCTAACGAACATGTTGTTTTGCTTCCCGTATTTCTGTCGTTATTACACTTAGAAGCTCCCAATATTCCCACTCTTTATTTGGCCATTTGCCAAGTTCTTCCTCGAATCTAGAGACTATATTGTTTATTTGTTGAGCGTTCAAGTTTGGACTGCCCATTTTGCACTCATTGCTCTCTTTCCCAACCACATATCCCATTTTCAAAGCGATGCGTTTATGGTGACTTTCTATGCTACCATATCCTTCCGCATCAATTACCATTTCTCACAACTTATCATGAATTCCTTCTGTCATCAGACAGTAATCAATTGTTGATTGCCGGTTTCCCACGTTATGCCCTTCACACTTAGGTCCTGTATTCACAATAACAAGGTTATGTTACTACGCGAAGGTACTACCCGTTGTAGTCGGTATAACCATTTAAATCCAGCATGTGGGCATTCATGTCACCTAATAGGATAAATTCAGCGCCATTCCCAAACCCTTAATTTCAGCACTTATGCATTGCACTAACTCTTTATTCGTCACTGTGCAATTATTTCCGGGCCACAAATACGTAACGCCCAGCCAAGTTTCTTTCCCACTCAGTGTACCTGTTAACCAAAGATGCTCTTGACATTCTGAATTTACTCTTTTCCATTTGGCTCCCTGATGGATGCGCATTCCGACTCCCCCTCCATTTCTTTCCGACTTAGTTCTCTTGCACGCTTCCCAAACATAATTCTCAATGACTGGCGGCTCTTGCGAGTCTCTAAAAAAATCTAAAAAGCAACGCGTGTGCCATCTATCTTTGGCATGTACAAGTGATACACGCTCCACCGTTCGCTGCAGGCTACGAAGCGCCAACCTCCATCGTAGTAGCTTGTCATCAACTACGGCAGGGCCAGCACTGGCGGCGCCACCGTCGAGGCCGCGCCGAGCGGAGGAGGAGGGAAATGGTTGGTGCTACTTCGGCAGATTGAGAGGTCTTTATTCTCCGGAGATATCTGGGACGGAAGGCCCCGCTATGGGCCTCTTGCGCTGGAGTGTGAGATATAGTAGCGGCGCGTGGTGGCGGCGAGAAACTTTGTCTGGGTAGTACCAGCTTGAGTAGTACTGAGCACTGGCTGTGGCGAAGCAAGTTTCTAGCCAGAGTTTTGCATCGATTCGAACTTTTTGGGCCCTGTTATGAGTGCGAAAAGGCTCGTCACATCTCATACACCACGCTGGGAGCTGGCCGCAGCCTATAGTTTAACGAAAACAGACTCTCCGTGTGCCATGGGACGTAATGCTTGAAGCAGAAGGAATCGGCGAGGCCGATCCGGAGAGACCTAGCTCAGCCTCGAAAAACTGTCACCGTAGTTACTGTTGCGTCGTGGGCTGCCATGAACAAGGAGGCGTGAATCCCCACAACAGATTCTACCGGTTTCCTTCCTTCAAGGCATCACGGAGCGCAGCGTCGGGTGCGCTGGATTACTCCAGTTAGTCGCGCTGGAACCTCTGTCCATAATTCCCGCTGGGACTCATTCACCCAGAGCACCACAGCAGCAACATGCTTGAATTTGCCCACATGCTTGAATTTGCCTTTCATGTGCATTTGCTGGAGATAATGGCACGCTGAAAAGAGAAATGCATAGCATAATTTACAGACCATGTCGAGGGAATGCACAACGCAGCACGTAGCAAAAATGAGAGATGCAGAATATAATTTACAGGTGAAGTCCAACGTCTCACTTCAGATAATCACTTTTAAATGGCAGACTGACATAGCAGCAGGCATGGCTGGTGATTCACGATTCGAGATCCGCCCACAGCGACAATTCGCAATTCCACCGAGGCGAAATGGTGAAGTGACCAAGTGTATGAAAGTGAGCACAAATAACCGGGCTGATTCGGTGACAATTCACTACCCCACTACGAGCAGCACAGGCTATAGAGTTTAATGTGCTCATCCTGGATCTCAAGCCAGCACATTGAGGTAGCGCAGAGAGGTAGTATTCATTACAGGACATCGATGTTGAAGCGCTGTCATTAAAAGCTACATAAAGCGATCAGCGCACGAGCTTACTGCGAGGTCATATGCATTGCATCGGTTATTTATCAGTTGCTAAATGGACAGGCACTTCTTCTCAGAGGAGACATCAACCGCAAGCTGGATTTGATTCCAGTGGCCGCTAAGCTACCTCTATTTCCTCTGGCCCTTCGGGAACAACTTCCTGCGGAAGTACAGCGACTTGAGGAAGCAGGTTTATTCGAGAAAGGGGATGCTTCTGAATAAATATCTCCAGTGCTAGAGGTCTAAAAGAAAAGCGAGAGCATTTGAATTTGTGTGCTCTTTGTATGCTCTTTGTGTGTGCTTTTTTTGTGCTCTTTGTGAAGCCAACCAAGCTATCATCGTTCATGGATATCCTTTTCCACATAGTGACGACCTACTACATCAGCTAGCAGGGGCAACACACTTTTAAAAATTGGCTTGTCATCAGCTTCTCATCAACTGGAATTAACGCCTGAAATCCGCAATCTGACGACACTCATTACGCACGACTGTCTTTTTCGGTTCCGTCGAGTGTGTTTCGGCCTCGCCTCTGGTTTTCAGAAGATGATGACTTCAATTCTGAGAGGCTGCAGGGGCGTACTTTGCTACGTAGATGATATCATCATCTACGGTAAATTTGGGGGTGAGCACTCTGCGAGCCTTCAGTGTATCTCAGCGGCTCCCTTGTGGCTTAACAAGAAGTGCTTGTTCAATGTGCATGAACTCACGTTCTTGGGACATGTCAGCCACAACGGCTTGTTACCCTTGAATTTGAAGGTTGAAGCTATTGTTCATGCCCTAGCGCTCGCGAACATCACAAAGCTATGTTTATCCCATGGACATGAAAGCTTTTATGCCCTTCCCCACTCTGCTGCTGACGTCGTAGAGCCTCTTTGCTCGTTACTTCGTTAAGGAGCTTATTTTTCCTGGGACGACAAGGCTGCTCAAAGCTTCCGTGCGGTGAAACAACTACTCGCAACAGGCAAGGCCATACAAATGTTTAACCCCTCGATGCTTCCGGTAGTGACTACAGATGCTTTCCATGACGGTCTGGGAGAAGTACTACAACAAAGGTACGGAAATGAACTCCGCACCATTTTGCCTTCGCGTCTCTAAGGCTGTCGCAAACGGAGCGCAAGTACTCAGTAGGAGAAAAGGAGGCATTCACATGTGTATTGGCGTGTGAACACCGGCACGCTTTTCTTTGGGAAAGGAAGTTTGAGCTACGAACTGAACTTCAAACTCTGGTTACTTTCCTTTCATTCCGGTGCACAGGCCACCGGTCTACCCAAATTGCAAGATGACCGGCATGTCTTTTGTTCTACAATTTTGATGTACTATATCACCGTGGAAGTGATAACAAGGGGGCGGATGCTCCATCACGATTGCCGCTGTCAGACACACAAGAACAAGAGGAAGAAGTTGGGTCGCTTGTTTCCACCTGCATCACAAAGGCACAACTTCAGGAAGCTGTTCAGTCCGATCAGCCTGAGTTGCGACCCTTTCGCTACGTGCGGGATTAGGTGGCAGTTATGGACAGCCTTCTGTTGTGAAATGAGTGCCTAGTCATACCAGTTGCGTTGACATCAATGCTCGTGGAGTACGCGCATGAACTTCACTAAGGAATTGTGAGCACGAAGCAGAGGCTTCGCACGCAGTATTGGTGGCCAGGACTCGACAAGCAAGTAGAGCAGGCAATCTCGTCTTGCAGTGTGTGTCAAGCGGCAGATAAGTCAGCGAAGCCCACAGTAGCACCACTGGAACCCATTCCGCTACCTGAGCGTGCTTAGCAGAAACTAGCGCTGGACATTGTCGGTTCTTTTTCAAGAGCTGATGAGAGCTGCACGTTTGCAATAGCGTTATTGACCTGTATTCGAAGTTGCCCGAGGTATCTTTGTTTCAAGCGTGACATCTAATGTTGTGATCGGATTCTTGACGGCAGGGTTCAGAAGAGAGGGCTACCCAGATCATGGACCGCAACTGAAGTCCACCCTGTTCAAAGATTTTCCCGTAAAGCACTTAATTAAGCACTCTTGCTCATCGATTTATCATCCTCAAAGAACGGAAAGGTGGAACGTTTCAACATGGTCTTGAAAGACTGCGTGCAGCTTGCAGTTTTAGAACATCGGCCTATTGAGACAGCAGTATTGGAGTGCCTGGCTGTTTATCGCAGCACACCACATGATACAACGGGCGTTACACCAGCTGTACTCTTGCATGGACGTGCTCCACGCACCGTGTTGGACATATCAGGTTTATTATCCCCAAGCCCAGGTTTTTGTTACAAGCCGGCACCAGAAATTGTCCAGTCACGAAAGAGGGTGAGAGGTAAACAAATCAGCAGCAAGGAGTATACAGATCGAAAGAGAGGGTAAAAGTGCTAACATTCTGTCGTGAGGGTGAAAGCTCCTCATGTTTCCAGGAAAGGTGATTTGTCATGCAGTGAACCCCTGAAGATAGTGTGTAAATATAGAAGTAGTGCTTTCACCCTGGAAGACAAGAACACGTGGAATGCCGAGAGGCTGTCTAAAGTGTCGTACACGGGTCGTCAAGGAGGCTCACCGTTGACAACTCCTGTGGCTGGCAACTGGAATGCCAGTATTCCTGTTGCTTCCGAGCCTCAAATTGTGCCAGATGAGCGCCCTGGCCTTCTCGACACCACAGAATAAACAGATCTAGCAGAGAACGAGCAAAGAGGAGAGGAGCATCAACTAGAGTCCCCATCGACATCCAGGAGCGCTACATCACAGTCAGAGCGCAGAACTAGAATCCGCCGACCTCCAGCATGGCTGAGTTAGTTTCTTCCTTTCTTTTCTTAAGGGAAAGTGCATGTTGAGTTGTTTGCTATGCAGTCTGTTATATACATGACGTCATAATTTTATTAGAAAGGCTGGTGCTGTCAAAGAGCCGAGAGATGTGATCGCAGACGATTGGAGTGGTGGTTATTCTTCTGGAATGAAGGGCCCCGAGTGTGGCTTGGTGCGTGTGGCCACCTGACCTAGCTACCTTATGATACAACGAACATTCAATAAGCATTTCTAAACCTCTTTATAACACTTTTTTTTTACTTGGAAACACCTTCTGCGTCTCGGTAACTGACTTGTCCTTAAGTCACCGAACATAACGAAGCTGCCTTCTTCAGTGAGGACACCTGGCGATATAGATCATGCATGAAGAAAAGAAAGTGGTTCTAATAATTAATCGCAACGCTTCTAAATATGCCAGAAACATTAAATATATGTGACATATTGCACTTAAAATGCCGCCCATTCCTTCAAAGTATAAAATATCTCTAACGCAGAGTTTTGTTCGGAGATTTTCAAATCTAGCTAATAGCCGCAGCGTCGTACATTCG
This sequence comes from Dermacentor andersoni, assembly GCF_023375885.2. Classification (NCBI taxonomy): domain Eukaryota; kingdom Metazoa; phylum Arthropoda; class Arachnida; order Ixodida; family Ixodidae; genus Dermacentor; species Dermacentor andersoni. The sequence goes on from NW_027314755.1 coordinate 2,525,241, forward strand.
AACTTACATTGCTTACATTTTTAACGCTGTATTTTATCAACACGCGTTTACCATTGCACATGAACTTGACACATTGTTTTCAATATGCTCGCAAAATTTCAGCTCAATTATAGTTGTGGTTATACCAAGGCATCTGTCTTAGTATTACACTGCTCGTAAAACAGACTAATAATGCTGTGGAGCACTTCCATACATATTCTACTGGAAGATGAGCATTTAGCCCACCCATATGTTGTCTACATATTGGCCATACCATGCCCCTAATTTTCCGCAGATATGAACAAGATACCTTGTTTAGATTCCAAAGGACACCAAAGAAATAAATTACTAATCTCGTATGACGCATGAAAACACATGCAAAAGTAGCAGTTTAGTCGGCTACTCTGTAAAACTTGTAGTTAAAGCAAGAAAGTGACAGTTTCTCAAAGTATCACTCTCTCTCTCTAATGTCACGGAATTTCAACCGTCTCTGATGCTGTTGATTTAGGAGTCTGGAAAACATTCCTATTAGCAGTAGTGTGACATCCTGGAATGTCTCAATGCGCGACTTTCTACAATGATAGTGATGAATCTGCATAAATCAAAAATAAATCGCTCGTCGCTCATAACATTGATTCATACTTCGAAGAAATATAAATGCTGTGCCGCACATATAGATATATTTTACCAAGGATACCAAGGCAGAGCAACTAAAAGCCGTGTATACCGCATGAAAACTGCGAGAAAGTGGCTTTTCTGTAAATGTTTTCAAAGCACATAAGCAACCAAGGCAGTGAACATTTTCGGTACACGTCACCACAAAGTGGCCCTCAGTTTTTGAAAATACGAAGTATCTGTAATTTAGTCCTGCTGGGAAACAAGTAATAGTCTTGCTCCTATTTAGAAAGAGCCTGAAAACGATATCGCCAAATCGGAAGTCAAACGTGCGCTTAGAAAAAAATCGAGAAGTGTTCTATTGGTATTGTAATGGATTTGCACGTTCGACCAAGGTAACTTTCAGGAGCATATCTACGATAAGTCGTGATTACAAAATAAAATTAGACAGTTACACCTGCAAGAGGTTTCATTCTATTTTTGATTGTGATAAGATACTGAGACTGCAACGCTATGTAGGCTATCTCTGGACAGAAATTAAATAGTTCCAGCAATTGATAATCAAATGGTTTCATGCCCTAAGGCGCGCTATTCATTGGGCCCGGCTGATTATATTTTAAGCTGACCTTCCACTCGCCCACAGGTTAACTCTAGGAAGCTGATTGTGTTTTTAAATGCGGATATATAGTGGTCTGAAAAAACTGGGCATAATGCAAGTTGTGCAAGCTTACATATTAGAGCGGGTACTGCCCAGCACCAGGCGTTTCGCAACGCGAGTATGTGTGGCGAATGCTGTGCATCGTCTGGCGCAGGGAGACCTGAGAAGGCACAAAAGGCAAACCTCGCTTCCAAGCAGGGGATGCGTAGCAAGGAAAATCACTACTTATGTGGTCACTCTATTAAGAAAGAAAATTTTGCTTGAGCTGTAGTTCTGTGGCAGTTTTCAGCATGCAGCCGAAAGAGCTCGCTTTCAGGGGCGGGGGGGGGGGGGTAGGCAACTGACAAACTTTGCCCCTCCCCTCAGGCTCCCGGTAGATACACCTATCTTTCATGCCTACCATATAATTGAGCCTTCATTCGGATATACCACATTGTTATGTACAGCCTAAGACGTGGCCCGGAATATAAGCAATGCAAGCCTATACAGGAAGGCATGGGCTACTCGCCACACCGAATAAACCATTTTCTATCTTTGCAGTTTGCATTGACAATAACACAGTAATTTCTGTTTCATATAGAAAACAAAAATTGCAGGATAAAAGCAAATGCTATGTTTTACAAGTTAGAAGAGCATGGTAATTCATGAACACGTGCGTAATTGGTAAAGACCCGTCTAAAAAAATTATTAACACTTGTGTGTAGCATCGGAGTGCTGATAATTTTCTTTTATGTTGCAGGGCACAGCCGTATAGGCATTGCTGAGTTGGCAGTTGGACCAGATGGACTCACATTTTGGAAGGCTGTTAATGTATAGCCATACGCGCTGGAATTGCAGGAAGTTAGGTGAGTTCTGTTGCGTCTTTGCAGTTACACATTTTTTACAAGAGAAATCAACGAAGCATACCACATAAATAGGACGCGTGAGCCAGACCCAATTAACAATGCATGAAAAAAAAGGCATCCTTTCCAGATGACAAAGGATAGAAATTAATCTGCGCATATCTACCTTTCTTTTTATGGAATTACTGTTTATTGTAATTTTATGCCTTTGTATCACAGCTTATGCCTTTCCACTGAAAGAAATTGTGTAATATATAACCATACATCTAGTGTTATTGTTATTTTTAATCCTTCCATCAAAATAAAGAGTAAGTTGTTAGCAGCAGTTTTGTTGTATGGTTTTCCTTGCCTCCCATTGTAAATGTTGCCCCGAAATGTTACATAATTGACCAGGGAAATAAAAATAACACTACAAATTTCCGCTAGCGAACACAGGTGGTTTTCAGGAAATGCACAAATAGGGTGATAGGCATCTGTTGGCATACTGTAGCAATAGTAGGTGCAAGCAAGACTCAACATAACTGTAATACTTCAGCTTTCACATGACTACATTGCTTAAGATACCACAAAAGTGTAAGTGCACAAAAACAAAAACAAGCTGGTGCATCAACCACAAATGTCACTTGAGCAGTCACAACATAGGCTATTTCCTCTAGTGAAAGCGCTAGCTAATATGTAGAAGATATATGCACATGTACTCTTAGATATACACACTTGCTTAACACTGAGTTGCAGTGCATATGATGCTTGTTGTAGACACTGGTATATTTATCAAAAATACTTAGAGAATTAGATAAAATGCTTTCAATTCATCAGCCCAGTAGTCGAAGTCTTACTAGTAGCATTATAATTTGGACTTGCTCGTTGAACATATTCTGACCTGAACAGCACCAAGCACAATAAATTACTTTTTTAGCGCACGAAAAGGGTCGAGAGACATAAGTACGACGTGGACACAGCGCTAACTTATGTCTCTCGCCCCTTTTCGTGGGCTAAAAGAAAAAAGTTATAGAATACCAACATGCCCAAACCTACGCTTTTTCGGAATAAGTAGAACACTGCCCACTTGTCCTGACCAAATACTTGGAAAGGGACCGAAATGAATAAATATTATTATTGACAGCTGTAGAAGTAGAGCTTCTTGTTTGATTATAACTACTAAAATTACACCAGTGCCAAGCAGATGTTCTCTCTGGTGCTGTTGAAACCAAATTCATTAGAACATTGCAAGAACGAGCAAACTCCACAGCAAGTGCAAGATGAACTTGAAAAAAGGGGGGTACCAGCGAAACACAAAGTACGCGCACAGGCATAAAAAAGGCCTTAGACGCGGTCATGTGTGGCAATGTAAATTTCAATGAAGTACAGTTGAAAGTCCAACGTCCGTCCATGTCGAACGCCCTTTCCTTGGTGCGCGTCTTTTGTGTTTAGCTGGTATCCCTTTTTTTCAAATTCCTCATGCACGAACTGGCCCAAGAGCTTGCACTAAACCGAGTGCAAGCAGACAATTTTGCACTCTTTGCAAAATAGTGTTGGTATTTATTTATTGAGCATCAATACACTGAACCTTCTACCAGCTAATTATGTGGTCAGGGCTCCATTGACGTAAAGTAAAAAATTATGTAACTGGACAAAGCCTACTTGCATGAATGGGGATAACTTGCCAGGAATATAAAAAAAAAACATGTGAGAGAAAAAATCATGCTAACTACAAAACAGCTCAGTTCAATTGTAACTGCGGCGCAGTAAATACTGGGCTTCATGTGTCATTTCAAGAAGTTCAAGCTCATGAAATGTTTATAAACCAGTGGCAGTTATTCTGGGGACAAGAGAGAAATAATTGTGAATATCAATGTTAAACATTTTTAAGCATGCCATGTGCTTGCGAAATATTTGACGCACTACACTTTGAATTCCTACATACGCAGAAGCTTCACGAGCCTGTAGTATAAAAAGAAAAATTCGGCAATAAATATTGTCATAAAATTCCATAATGTACTTATTAGTGAATATACAGAAAATTACATGTGCGTAATATACATAAGGAGGTCCCATTTTCAAAGACTGTGTGGGGACCTCGTGTTAAAGGTACTTATGATGGTGTACAATGTTTAAAGCAAAAGTAGTACAAATGACAGCTAAGAGTAACATCCAAACATGTTTATAGCATATGAGTAATTAGAACACTTGTTAACAGCATGACAATACAAAAACATAATAAAATTAGAAAAAAATGGACAAGATCAGTAAGTATTTATTATGAATGCTTTTAGTTCTCTTTTAAGTTGGTATAAATTTTTTGCTAGGTGGTAGAGTTACAAAGCTATATCGAGGAAATTTCCACAGTCTGTTTACCATAGTTAGCTCGCACTTTAGCTAGACGTAAATTATTATTCAGTGCACATCTAGTGTGACTATGAGCTATCAAGTCACAAGGTGAGAAGGAGATCGATGGTTGTTCCTTAGTCATATATCTATAGAATAAAAGCCCTAGAATATATTTGGCGAGTTCTGAAATGGTTAGGATGTTGTTTTCATGCAGTAGTAATTTTCCTGTTGCAAAGCTTGAACTGCTTGTAATAACTCCTATGGATTGGTTCTCCATTACCTGGAGGGATACCAAGTGAGTGTTATAACTGTTACCCCAGCGTATTATGACGTAGTTAATATGAGAGTCAATGAGTGGCATAGCGAGATGAATGTATTATGTGTACAGTAGGAATGAGCTTTAATTAGAAAATACCATATGCTATTTTCTTTCTTATGTGAGAAATGTGATTTTTATAGTTCAGGTTGGAGTCAGGAAAAATCCCAAGAAATGATGAGCATGGACTCGGAGACATAGAATGTGAGCAAAAAGTGAAAGGGAAGGAAGCCGGATGTTGTTGATGTGAGGAAAATACAATACATTTAGTCTTGGTGGCATTAATCGATAATAGGTTAGCATGACACCAACCTAAAATATTTTCTAGCTCGGTATTTTGCTTTTTAATAAGAACTGGCACGTTTTTATCACAGGCCATTGTGAATTTATGTTAAATATAGAACACGCCTTCAAATTTCTTGGTCAAGTATAGCGCACCTCCTCCGAGTAGGCCGGCTCCATGACTGGAATCGTGCTACCTGCTGCAGGAAATCTAAAAAAGTTTCGCACCTAGAAATTCATCCCGCAAGTTGAAGAAACAATAGCTCTGGCATAATTAATGCGATTGTTCTAATGATCCCGCTATGCTGAAAATGCCGAGTTGGCCATGAGCGCAATTTTTCGTATATATTGACGCATAGGTATGTCTATGCCATGGCTTGCTGTGTTACATGGGGTATATAGGGGTTATATTGCAACATCATTCTATCACAAAAGTTCCTTATACCTTCTTACATTCGTGACAGAGTTATTCCTCGAAACTTCGAGGATGACCGGTAACACTTATTATGAAACGAGACAGCGCATGCCTTTTGCCTTATATACTACAAGTGGAAACAATAGCAACTTTATTGGCGCTGATGCGCGCGCGCTAAGGGATCGACCCCCCCCCCCCTCCCCCATGAAAGACGCTTCGTTTCCACCAATCACAAAGCGGCACGCACATCTCGCCTCCTTGTAGCACCACAAGGCCAGCGCTGACATTAGGAGTCAAGTGCCCGCGGAGCCCAGCACGCAAGATAGAGGTTACGCTAAAGAGGTTATGCTGCCGCGTCCGGACACTAAATTCCGACGCTCACAAGCATCGTTTGGCCGCATCTACTTTGTGCACAAATTGCCGGAAAACCGAAACAATTGACCGCGTTGCGTGCCAACGATTTCACCCGCTAAGAAGAAGGTTGCTTGGGGTCCCTATAAACAAGCTTGGTCTCAGCATGAGCCTCCACGTCTTACTTTCGCTGGAGACTTCCACGTTAGGGTGCAGCCAAAAGGTTGTTTGAAAAGGGATGAAGCACTTTTATTCTTGCTACCGATCGGGCGCCTTTCTGAAACGACGAATTATCGTAAATATTGATTTATCTTTTCATTCATTTTAGCAGGAGCACTTTGTCAGTTTTGAAGACCGCAAAAGTTACTCTTCCCCTGGTATTTTATTCTAGCTTTTTCTCATCCATTTCCTTCAAAGCATCGAATTCTTGGGCGATTACCCCACGGTGGGTACCTGTCGTTTGTGTAGCTATTTTGTAATTTCGTAATTATATTTATTTAACCAACGATACGCCAGACAACCGATGTTTGTGTTTGATTCTAATAAACGTAGTTTAATCTACCGCCTCTTTGCGAATGCTGCGTAGTGGGTTTGAGCCAGCATTTCGAGAATCCAACAGAGCGGCTATGTGCCACTAACGTTTAGATACAGCAGTACCTTAGGGTTATTCCAAATCATGTTGCAGAAAGTTCGTTTTTTAGGTATCTGAACATTGTTGACTAGCCCTTAGTGAGATGGCATCCGGACTGGCAAAGGCAGCGCTTGCTGGGCCAATGGGTTTTTTTATTCCTAGCCTTACTTTTCTAGTGGTAACAAGATTGCGATCGCGACAACAAGTCCTAGGCACAAGAAATGAGCTCCTCCTTGCTGCACGGAATTACGTGCATTTGGCGCTCCCCTGGAATGCCCGTTCTTGTCCCTCTCGGCAATGGGAAGTTTCCATTACACTATTACGATGTCGAATACCGCAACTCAATTTGCACGAGAGTAGGTGTCGGTACGTACCATCAAACCTTCCTGGTTCATGTGGGAATATAGAACCACTGGAGCGTTTCCTCTTCTTTTGCCGCAAATATAATTCCGAAGATCTGCTTAGAGCAGCCCCTATTGCGTACGCGCATTCTCCTCTCTCAGATTAAAGTCCTATCATTTGGTCGAGCCTGTAAGGATGGGTGTCAGACAGTACATGAGTACGTCATTGCGACTGGTAGACTTTCTTTCATGTTAAGCGCATTTACCGCAATATTAACACTGAGTCGCGTTATTTTCATAATATGGCATCTTCGTATAATTGCCATGACCACTATTCATGAAACGGAAACGGAAAATAAGTAATATGTACTGTTATTTAAATATGATCAATAAATTAACCGGCACGAAGAAGTTCATATTATGTTTCCGCTCAAAACCATGGCCAATGCCCCTCCCCCCCCATCTTGGGAACGGGTCAAAATTTGAAGAACAACGAGAAGACGAAGAAGCGAAAAGTACGGTGAGGTCGAAGTCCAGGCGATCAGCAATCGATTATGTTCACATATTTAATCTATGTGGTCCTTGAAGTTGCTTTAGTTGAGAGGTATGTAGCCTGCCTCTACGACGCCAGAGCTACCAAGGATGACCTTCTTTTGCCCCAAGTTAACGGAGTAAGTGCAACGTTGACCTATTTTACCTATGTGGTTCTTGAAATTGCTTTAATTAGCAGGTGTTTAGCGTACCTCCAAGTTGCAAAAGGTACCCAGGATTACTTTCTTTTGCCGAAGAATAACGGAGTAAGCGCAACTTTGGAAGGACGCGTTTCTTGGACGGTAGTGACCGTTGCGCTTTTCTTTAACCAGTGCGGTGGTTACCTCTTTCTATGCCGCATTGGAGCAGCACCTGGTCGCGCGTGTTGTGTCACCTGGTTTCGGTTAGCTTTAAAAAAACATCACGGGGTCGAACTTTGCCTGCAGACATTCCACGGCGTCTCGTACCCACCAGTCTTGCTTTCGCACGTTCGACCTTATATTATCACATCTAATTTTATGCTTGTTTCTGTACGCGAGTAAGTACCAGAAACACTCTATGGTTATCCCATTTCCGGCTCCCTCTTGGAGAATCACTGTGCGCCCCCAATGAATAACGTTCCCTCAGTGAGGACACCAGTGGAGTAAACGTGCCTCGCAGGGTTGCACGATAACTTTCGAGGTTATAGTTAGGCATGTGACAAGCAGCTACTCCGTCGAATGGGATTTTCTAGCTCTGTGTTTTTTGCCCCTGCGTGTACCCACGCAATACTAAGTTAGCACGGTGCTTGTGGCGTTGCATCGAACCCAACCAGCGTTCCAATGAGCGATGTCCGCTTTGCCCGCCAGGATTCATAAAGCGGTGCGCTGACAATAAAAAGGGGGCCTCCTTGGTTTGGGACTTGGGCTGTTGTCTGTTTTGTTCTTACAACAGTTCGTGTGCACCGACACAGTGGCAGCAACGCGAAACAGCACTGTTTCCTTAAATTTCATGTTGGTTCGTCCTATATGTATTTTCTACTTGGGTGGAACATTTTCTTTGTTCCATCTCATTCTCAGACGACGCCACCGTTTCCCACGATCTCCTCGTGCTTGGGCCACTGGGGAAGCAGGGAAGCCTGGGTGGCCACGCTGGTTGCCAGGGGGCTAACCCGGTTGCTGCTTTGGTTTTGGGCCTCTGCAATCTACCGAACGCAGCAGCCGGGAATACCTCAGCCAGCACAGGCCATCTACGGGTGGTGCTACATGATTACGGCTTACGGCGATCTGGTGGCGTCCACTGCGCTCGCCTCCTTGCCTACATATGGCCCTTATGAGTACTCGGAGGCCCATGCTGTGCTGGCTGCTGTTGTCATGGTGGTGACGCCGTGCCTCCTTACAGCAGCTACCTACCTCAAGATCATGGCAGAGAACGACAATGGGACCGTATGCATTCCTGCAACATGCTTGCGACCTACATTTGTCGCAAATATTTGCTCAATAGTCAAATAATTATAATATGTCACGTGGATGGAAAAAATGCATTGCACAACGTAAATACAGGGCCATTCTGTAAACATTTTAAGTGTTGTTACTCGTTTTGCAACAGACGGTTCTGCGATACTGGATACCGAGTTTCTATAGCTTACGATAGCATAAACCAATAAAGAATTCAGGAATTACAGGCAGATGAGCTTGCTTTCGGTATTGAACCAAGATAATTTCCAACATAATCAGGGAAACACTGGACTTCATTCAACCAAGACAACCCGCGTGCTTAACGAAGGGACATTCTATAATCGACCAGATGCTTGTCATAAATCAGTCAAATGTGAACATTTAAGTACACTTAATCTCTGTATATGACTCATTCATTAAGAAACACGACTTTATTCAGTAGAGATATCAGGAGGATTCCAGAAGGAAAGTAGAAGATTGCCATTAAAGAAAGGGGTCTGCGAAGGAGGCACAATATTGTCATTGCTATACACTGCATGCTTATGTAAGTACTGAAGGTACCAGACTTCGGTGGCTTAGCAGTGAAGGTCAATGGTGAATATATCGGCAACCGTAGCTTAACAGATGACATGTGTTCTTCGGCAACAGTGCGCATGAATTGAAAACATTTCGTTTAGTATTTTAACAGAGGCAATCCAAGGCTGGGGTTGAAGAATAATATGCAGGAGGCAATGATAATGTTGAACAGCGAGGCAAGAAAACAACATTTCATGATCGCCAGTCAGCATTGACGCAGGAGCACGTTGATGTAAGACAATTCCTCCCACGGGATCTTGACAGTCAGAAGTATATTCACACAAGAGTAAATATGCGTTGGATGTGTACGTGAGGCATTAAAAATCCTGACTGGCAGCTTACCACTGTCATTGAAAAGAAAAGTGTGGAATCATTAGGTTATACCGGTGCCAACATATGTTACAGAAAGTTGGACGTTAACAAAGAAGGTCGAGAAAATTTAAGCTCCGTACGAAGAACGATGGAACGAAACATGCAAGGCATAACGTTAAAAGACAGGAAACGAGCGGCGTGGAGCAGAGAGCAAGAGGGGATAGTCGATATTTAGTAGACATTAGGAGAAAGAGTGTGGAGCTCGGCGGGCAACTCGGTTCTGTGGACCATTAACCTGTGGACCATTAGAGTTACAGAATGGCTGTCGAAGGAAGGGAAGGGCACACGAGGGAAGTATAAAAATAGGCTAGGTGATGAATGGAAGAAATTTGCAGCTGCATCTCGGAATCAGCTTGTACATTAAGACCGGAGTAATTGGCGGTTGCTGGAAGAGGTCTTTGTCCTGCAGTGGACATAGAAATAGGCGGAGGCTGATCACGGCGATATCATCGAAGTACTTCAGTTTCTCACAGCGGTGCAGTCACGTTTGAAGATTACTGCAGTAAAAGCCATTCATTTCTTGCAGTTCGCAAACAGACTAGCTGCATGGGTTGTCGGTTTCGCAACTTATCACGCAGCTTGGTAACGACAGACAGGTCATCATCATCATCACCCTAGTTACGCCCACTGCAGGGCAGAGGCCGCTCCCATACTTTTCCAACTATCCCAGTCATGTACTGATCGTGCCCACGTTGTCCCTGCAAACTTCTTAATCTCATCCCCCCACCTAACATTATGCCGTCCCCTGCTACGCTTCCCTTGTCTTGGAATGCAGTCCGCAACCCTTAATGACATTGCTTATCTTCCCTCCTCATTACACGCCCTGCCCATGCCCATTTTGTTTCTTGATTTCAAATAAGATTTCTTTAGGTCGCGTTCGTACCCTCACTCAATCTGCTCTTTGCTTATCCTTGACGTTACACCCATCATTCTTTTTTCTATAGCTGGTTAAGTCATCCTCAATTTAAGTAGAACCCCAACTTTAAGGCTCCAGGTACCTGCCCTGTAGGTGAGTACAGGTAAGTCAAAGCCGTTGCACATTTTTCTTTTGAGGGACAATGGCAACCTCCTGTTAATGATCTGAGAAAGCCTGCCAAACGCACCCTAGCCTATTGCTACTCTTCTGAATAATTCAGTCTCATAATCCGCCTCCGCGGTCAATACCTGCCCTAAGTAGATGTATTCCTTTACCGCTTCAAGTGCCTCGCTACCTATCGTAAACTGTTGTTCTCTTCCGAGACTTTTAAACATTATTTTGTTTTCTGCAGAATAATTTTTAGACCCACCCTTCTGCTTTGCCTCTCCAGGTCAGTGAGTTTGCATTGCAATTAATCCCCTGGGTTACTAAGCAAGACAATAACATCAGCGCATTACAAGTTACTAAGGTATTCTCTATTAACTCTTATCCCCAATTCTTCCCAATCAAATTCTCTGAATACCTCCTTTAACACCTTAGATTAGCATTGGAGAGATTATATCTCCCTGCTTGACGCCTTTCTTTATTGGGATATTGTTGCTTTCTGTATGGAGGGTTAAGGTGGCTGTAGAGCCGCTGTTGATACTTTGCAGTATTTTTACATACTGCTCGTCTACACCTTGATTCCGTAATGCCTCCATGACTCCATGCTAAAATCATTGCGAAGTATCTTGCGCTGTTTCGTAAATCCCTGATGAAATCAAGACTTCTATCGGACTGGAAGACCGCTCAAGTTATTGCATTCTTTAAGAAGGGTGACCGCTTACTAATACAAAAATCTCTTCCTATATATTTACCTTCTGTACTCTGTAAAATGCTGGACCATATCATTGCTATATACATAAATTAGTTTCTTGAACAACACCCCGTAATAGGTAACTTTCAGCATGGTTTTAGAAAAGGATACTCGATAATGACCCAATTAGTTACATTAGTCCATACTTTTTCAAAAACTTTAGATAATCATGGTCAAATTGAACCCATATTTATCGATTTTAGCAAAGTGCTTGGCAGGGTTAGTCATTTAAAACTAATGCAAGAAGTAAAAGAAATTAACCTTCCCGATATTTTCATTTCCTGGATTGCCGATTATCTAACCAGCAGAGTGCAATTTGTTCCAGTTAATGACAACGACTCGAGTTGTCTTCCAGTCACCTCAGGAGTGCCCCAGGGAGGTGTCGTAGGGAAATTGTTATTTCAGCTGTATAATAATGATATTGTTACCGTCATTACTCCAGGAACAGAAATTTGATTGTTTGTAGATGACTGTGTGCTATTTCGTCAAATTACGTGCGCGGAAGAACAAAACGAACTTAACGCGAGCCTAGACAATGTGGTTCATTGGTGCAGTGAATTTTGTATGACTGTTACCACAGAAAAAATTTTTATTCAGATTACCCATAAAAAAAATCCGTTAAACTATACTTATCAACAAGGCTCATCAACATTAATACAGGTGCATAGTTACAAGTATTTAGGCGTCACGATAACTATCGATCTTACCTGGAACTTTCACATGGAAAACATAAGCTCATCTGCGTTCCGTAAGCTATGTTTTCTAAACCATACGCATAGAAATGCCCCTCCCCCTTCCCCAAAATAATGAACACCTATCATATTACACCTACATCAGACCGAAACTAGAATATTTGTCTATAGTGTGGGACCCTCTTACTAAAGAAAACATTAATAAACTTGAACGAATTCAAAGAAAGGCTCTCGGCTTTACTCATTCAGAATTCACAATGGCGGATTCTCCTACCGATTTTATGGCGACTAACAATATTGAAACACTTCAAGATAGAAGAAGTAAATCTCGCCTTCACTTCCTTCAGCTGCTACTGAATCGTAAGCTCGCAAAAGACACCCCCCGCCCCCCCTCCTTATCTCCTCTATCCACCCGACATATAAGAACACCACAACACGCAGTCATTAATGCCATATTTTTCGAGAACTGTCATAAATTTTCTTTTTAACCACGTACCATATCAGAATGGAACCATCTTACATCTTCGTCGTAATTTTAATAACACTTTTTTCCGCATTCTGAATTGTCTTGTGTCCCGCATTCTTATTCCTGTTGTGCAGTTACTATGTTTTGCCTGCCCTGCGTGGACCCTGTGGCGGTCTGCAGTATGTAATAAAGAAAAAAATTATAGACTGCTGAGATTTCGACTGAATCATACGCTTTCATGTAATCAATGAAAGCTATATATAAGGGTTGGTTATATTCCGCTCATTTCTCTATCACCTGAATGATAGTGTGAATATGGTCTATTGTTCAGTAGCCTTTAAGGAATCCTGCCTGGTCCTTTGGTTGACAGAAGTCTAAGGTGTTGCTGATTCTATTTGCGATCACCTTAGTAAACACTTTGTAGGCAACGGACAGTCAGCTGATCGGTCTATAATTTTTCAAGTCTTTGGCGTCCCCTTTCTTATGGATTAAGATAATGTTAGCGTTCTTCCAAGACTCCGGTAGGCTCGAGGTCATGAGGCCCTGCGTATACAGGGGGGCCAGTTTTTCCAGAACAATCTACCCAACATCCGTCAACAAATCTGCTGTCACCTGATGCACCCCTGCTGCCTTCCCCGTTTGGATAGCTTCCAAGGCTTTCCTTACTCCTTCCGGCGTTACTTGTGGGATTTCAAGTTCCTCTAAACTATTCTCTCTTCTATTATCGTCGTGGGTGAAACTGGTACTGTAAAAATCTCTATAGAACTCCTTATCCACTTGAAGTATCTCATCCACATTAGTAATTATATTGCCAGCTTCGTCTCTTAACGCATGCATCTGATTCTTGCCTATTCCTGGACTCTTCTAATTGGTTTTTAAGCTTGCTCCGTTCCTGAGAGCATGTTCAATTCTATCCATATTATACTTGCTTTTGTCAGCTGTCTGACGCTTGTTGATTCACTTGGATAGTTCTGCCATTTCTATTCTAGCTCTATGGTTAGAGGCTTTCATACATTGGCGTTTCTTGATCAGATCTTTCGTCTCCTGCGATAGCTTACTCCGTTAATCACCGATTTCTATTGCACACTCCTTAATGATGCCCACAAGATTGTCGTTCATTGTTTTAACACTAAGGTCCCCTTCCTGAGTTAAAGCCGAATACCTGTGCTGTAGCTTGATCCGGAATTGCTCTATTTTCCCTCTTACCACTAACTCATTGATCGGCTTCGTATGTACCAGTTTCTTCCGAACCCTCCTCAAGTCTAGGCTAACTCGAGTTCTTACCATCCTATGCTCACTGCAGCTCACCTTGCCGAGCACGTCCACATCTTGTAGGATGCCAGGGTTAGCGCAGAGTATAAAGTATATTTCATTGCTTATCTCGCCATTCGGGCTCATCCACGTCCACTTTCGGCTATATCACTTGCGGAAGAAGGCATTCATTATCCGCGTATTATTCTGTTCTCCTAACTCTACTATTAACTCACCCCTGCTTTTCCTACAGGCTATGCCATATTCAGCCAGAGACTTGTCTCCAGCCTGCTTCTTGCTTACCCTGCCATTAAAGTCACCCATCAGTACAGTGTATTTTGTTTTGACTTTACCCGTCGCCAATTCCACGTCTTCATAGAAGCTTTCGACTTTCTTGTCATCATGACTCGATGTAGGGACCTGTACGACCTTCAATTTGTACCTCTTATTAAGTTTCGCACAGACAGGTCAGTTACGCAATTTTACGTATTGTAGTTGCACCAGTACTCTACGAGGCACTATAAAGTAGAAATGAGTAATACATTACGCCGCCTAATACTCAATTATTTATTTACGGTGTTTTAAATGCCAAAACCACGATATGATTACGAGGCGCACCGTAGGGGGGGCACTCCGGAATAATTTGGACCACTTCGGGTTCTTTAATGTGGACCTAAATCTAAGCACACGGGAGTTTTCGCATTTGCCCTCATGGAATTTCAGCCGCCATGGCTGGGATTCGATCCCGCGACCTCGTGCTTAGGAGCAACCACAGCGGGTCTCTCTTTAACGGGGCGCGAACCCACCGCCCTGTTCCAAAGAGTCCTATTTGTTACGGGGCGGTGGGTTACGCCACGAAGCTCTGTCATACCAGTGTTAAAAAAGAAATAAAAAAGAAAGGGAAAAACAATAAAGGAAAAAATACAAACGGACCGATTCCCGTAAACAAAGTTTGTGAACCCTTAGCGTGAACTTTGTTTTTATACTTCCTTGTCCTTGTCGTTTCCCTACTTCCACTAATCTTCGAATCGCCTTTTAGTAATCTCTATTGCCAACACGCTAACTTTTCCTCTGCTCTCGTTCAACCCAAGCGCTTCAGGAAGGCCAGTTGGGCCTAAAGCGACCACGGGGCAGATATCTTCACATTCCAACAAAACATGCTCTGTCGTTTCTCTAGCTTTAGCGCAGCAAACAACACATGCTTCTTTTCTTTCTTATATCTCGCGTTATAGGTGCATATTTTAAGGCATCCTGATCTCAATTCGACAAGTTTTGAGCTTCACTTCGAGTTATCATACATGGTTTCTTTCCTGATTTCCTTTTCTTCTTCTGATGCAGTAACTCATGGCAGGTTTCTTTTCGAATTCCGCCACCCATGAGATTAGGTCAGCCTCTCTGACTTTCCTCATCACGTTCCTTTTTGCTGTGTTCTCCCCATACAGATCGCATTGTTGGTGGTAACGTTCATAGTAGCTCTTTTCCTCCACTGTGAATAATGTTTTTAATGTAAAAATACCTGAACACTCCACAAGCCCAATTACCTTCTTCCATATCCTTCTGTCGTTTCACTTTGAGCTTCCCTGACTTGTTCATCCCATATCATCCTGCACAGCGTCATTTCTAGTCTTCCCGTGAGCGCCCGATGCGAGGTATTTCTCTTCCCCTTCACTGCTATTATTTTTTCCTTGATTTGCATATAATATTTTCCTTCCTTTATCCATATACCACGGTATTTATATTCTTTTGCGCTAACTATTTTCCGGCCCTCTATTGACACTGTCTGTTCACAGTTTTCAGTGAATACCAAAACAGCTGATTTTCTAACGCTAAATTTTAGACCTATATTGTCACCTTCCTGTCTACAAATATTAGCCAGACATTGCATATCACTTTGCTTGTTAGCTAGCAACACAATGTAGTCCGCATAACACCAACCTAGAAGCTGTAGCTCTAGTAGTGTACTGGCCTGTTTGTATATGAGATTTAATGCAATATAGCTTCCTTCTAGTGCCCTTTCGATCCCCGCCCGGTACATAATAAACAGCAGTGGGGATAAAGGCACCTCAGTCCCTGTTTGATACCAATTTTCTCTTCGCAACTAATGCCTTCCCTTTCAATGTACCCAAACAGTATTTCCTAGGTAAACATTTTGCAAAAGCTGTAGACAATTATCGGCTAAGCCTTCTCCTTCTAGATTATTCAAAAGACCGTTGTGGCCTACGTTGTCATACGCTCCTGTAATGTTTAAAAGGGCTACATATATTGGTTACCTTTCTACTCTTGATACTTTTATAGACTGAGTAAGGAGAAATAAGTTATCACCCGGACGCCTACCTACTTTGATGCCCTTCTCAATTTCTCCCAAAATTTTAATATTATTATGCCATCTTTGCAGCTTTAATTTATTTGCCTGCTTGGTGAAACTGTACGTTACCGATGTAATGGTCAATGGTCTGTACGAGCGAATTCTATCTTTCTGTCCCTTATCTTTATAAATTAAAGTCCATCTACTTTGTCGCCCCTCCGAACTCTCTGGTATACATCTTTCTTTTAAAGTTTTTTCCACTGCTTTCAACACAGCTTGCTGACGTTTTGTCTTAGTCCATTATTTAGCCTAACGGGAACCAACTATAGCCCTGTGGCTGTGCGCTATAAAATTTTCGCATCGGCTTTCTTCGAGCTGACATTTTTTAGCACCAGCTCCTTTTCCGTCTAGTTGTCTTTCAAGCCCCTTCTTTCATCTACCAGAACCCTTTCATTTCCTTGGAAAGTATCGGCTGGTATTTACTTTTTTTATGTAATTTAATGCCGCGTCCCCTTCAAGCTTGTTTGCATCTTCATCTAGGATGTGCTGCTGAACTGTTCCAGAATTCCTGCCTGATAATATTGTCGCAGCACTGCGCGACTGATGCAGAGAAAGAAGAAGTAGAGTGTGCGCGCCTTATCTCTGGGTACTCTGCGCCGGCTGGGCCTGGCCTGTAGCTTCCATCTCGGACCTCGTCTCACCCTGTAAATAAACATCATTCGTAACAATATTATCTGCAGGTCCAAAACATTGTACGTGCGACCTTTTTTTCTCGCGTATTTCTGAGAACAAACGTTAACTTTCACCTTCTATTTATGCTTGCACCGGTATCGTTTTAACCACACAATTTTTTCCCCGATCCTGCGCCAACCGCGGCTTCATTGCGTGTTTGTGCTCTCGGGATGCTCTCTGTCATATGGCGACCGCTTCTCGTATTCTCCCTGTTCCACCAGCCTTTTGGGCTCATTTTTCGTTTCGAGCGAACATGTTACTTCTCTTTCTGTGTTTCTGTCGTTGTTGTGCTTAGAAGCTCACTATATTCCCATTCTTTGCTTAGCCAATAGCAAAGTTCTTTCTCGACTCTTGTGACTATATTTGATATTTGTTCGGAGTTAGGATTTGAAATCGCGATATTGCGCTCTTTGTTCTCTTCCATAACTACATCTCCCAATTTCAAAATGATGCGTTTATGGTCACTCCCGATCCTCCTATTTGCCTCCTCGTCAATGACCATTTCCCTCAGCCAGTCATGAATTCCTTTTGTGATCAAACAGTAATCAATTATAAGTTGTCGGTTTCCTACTTGCCACGTGGTGTGCCCATCACACTTGGGCCCCCTACTCCCAATAACGAGGTTACGTTGCTCGGAAACATCTAGCATTCACTTCACGATGTTGTCGGTATAGCCACCTAGATCCTGTATGTGGGCATTCATGTCACCTAATTGGATATTTTCGGCATCATTCGCGAATCCCTTAATATCAGAACTTAGGCACTCAGCTAACTGCTGATTTTTCTGTGCTCTAATTGCCGGTCCACAAATGCGTTACACCGAGTGAAGTTTTCTTTCCACTCATAGTACAGGATAAGCAGACATGCTGTTGACGTATTGAATTTATTCTTTTCCATTTGGCTCCTTAATCGGTGAGCATTCCATCTAGCCTCCCTTTATTTACATTTTGGCTTTGTTGCGCCCTTCAGGAACATGATTCTCAATCACCGACGGCTCCTCCAAGTGTCAAATTTGCGGTTCTGTAACCGCATACACCCCTATTTGTTCTCTTTTAAACAGCTCCTCAATCTCTACCCGCTTTTCCTTTCTTGGGGCGCCCTGCATGTTTTTGTAGCCTATTACATAGCCAACATTTTTTCTTGTTTTCCTCATTTTCTATTACTGATGCCGATGGTTTTCTACGGCTTTCCTGGGGCACCTTGTTCATTACTACCTACGCAAGCCTCCTGAGTGCCCGTGGGCCCCCCCCCCAAAAAAGCGGCCGTGCGTCCAGCGAGTCACCTGCCCATTTCTGGTCCAACCATATAATTAAAGTGGATCCCCTCTCGTTCTAAACGACCACAGCTTCTCACTTGCCTGTTTACTTTCTACAAGCTTGAAACCTTTCCCCCAGGTCATTGTTTATATATCCTCACTAGCAGCCTATAAGGCTCTTCGTAGGTTACTGTGGTGGTGGAGGTGACAAACAATATTTGGTGATTTACTTTCTTAATATACCCCTGGAAAAACACGTCGTTCCGCCACTGCGCCACCTGGAGCCTAGCACGCCTCCTTGTAGTTGATGCTGTCAGCGCTTGCTGTTCCTCCTTGTGTTGTTTGCTGGCGCGTATACATGTCGCGTGTTTTGGTTTGCGACTCGCTGTCCCAAATCGATCGTTCTCGTTTTTTTTTTTTATTTTGGAAAAAGAACAATAAGAACTTTACACAAAATCGCATTTCCTCGTGGCTACGACGCAATGCGTCACCTTTAGTTTTTCTCTTTGGTGCCGGTGATGTACACCATGCAAGCGGAACTGGCAAGTCTTTACTAACGGAACACGGCGGCATGGTATCACATTTCCGGTCTGGCAAAGCGCCGGCGAGTAGCGGAGCCTCCTTCATCCGCTTTCTCGCACTTTCTCTTTTGTCCTTGCGGGATGGGTTGTCGGGCCGCTAATAACGCATTGTAAAGAAAACGTGAAGCGATCGCATGTTATTCACACAAGGTATATCGCAGCCCTTCTTAGCAGGAGCACGGCCCGGCACGGGAGGCATTGTGGCAGCCGAAAAACGTGGCAAAGTGGTGGTAACCCGAACAGAGCGGTGCTGTGAAACAAGAAAAAAAAAGCGCGAACGTGGCCAGGGTTATGACGTAGCCTCCACGTGCCCTTATCAGCACAGGGCGAGAAGAAGAAAGGGCTTGAGAGGAGAGATGGGATCGAGAAGAAAAAACAAGCGGCGACCGCATTCTTCGTTGTGCAACTCCTGTAACTGATATGAGGGCATCATTTTCAAGAATTATTTCGACTGTTATTTTCGTTGCAGACTTGTGCACCAGTGCTACTACATAGGAAATTTTCGACTTCGGTGTTGTTTAGAGAGCGATAGAATAGAATTTTATGAAATCGGCCTGGCTCAATGCTTTTTATGTTCAGTATCCGAGCTCATTGGCCGTTCGACTAAAACAAAACATAAGTGATTGGAATGGCTTGCCTGACGTAGATAATTAGATTCAAATAAACTTGTCGCTTCAGCACGCGTACGATAGCTCAAGTGCCTAAAAGATGCCTCCTGAAAGTTACCGCGGCTGGGCTCTTAAGAATTGACAAATCTAGAATTCCTCGGTCACGTGTTCGATGTGATTGTTGCATTGGCTAGCCGCGTGTCGTATCGCCCGGACAAGTGCGAAGTCCCCCTCCTCCGTTTGGTCGCCATGATGTGCTTGGTGCTTTCTGTCCACGACATCCAGCTTGTTAATATCGGGTAGAGGAATGCTCAGTGTCCATTTAAAATGCCCGTGTGAAAGTTAATGATTTAATATAGACATTTGCTCTACTTACTCGCTTATCGCAGCCGTGAACAAGAAATTCCTTATCGCCGTTGGGCACCTACGTCATACAAAAGGGAAGTGGTTGCTGGGGAGCTAGACAAACAGCAGTTCGAAGTAGGCGCCTGGTACGGTAGTACATGTTTGCATTTACATCCTTGTTCAGGTGAGCTGTTCGAGCTTATGCTTGAAGACTAAACACCTTGACCTGGTAGCCGTGATGTTGCAAACGTGACTTGATATTACTTTTGCAACAACTCCTGCGAGGAAATTGAAGTATATGCAATGGTATGGTGCTTTGTACGTGTTGAGCTTCAAAAGCAAACCGTCGCTTTAATTGCCGCAGTTCTTAAAGCTTCAATTTTTCTTCACTAAACGTCCGTTAATTTGAAGCTTGCTGGTGACCGCTACTCCAGCTGACCCAAGCTGCTTGCTGTGTGGAAGGTCCCTATCGTGAAGGTGCATGTTAACTTTTGTGTGCACAAATTTCTTCAGGTTTAGTGGTAACTGCCTCATCGGCAAAGACACATCAATTTAACCTAGGCTTATTTTGTTGTGGCTCTTGCAGCAGTAAGCGGTATCAAACTCCAGCTTCATAGTTCCTCGTCACTTGAAATATTATGGACCTAATAATTATTATCTACAAGGGACATATATATACTGTTCATAAATCACGCAACTTCTGTAAGTTAACAGCTTGTTCACGTCAAAGGACGGCACAACCTTGTGAAATTTTTACTGACGGATTCAATACTATTCCGGATTTGTTTCCAATAGCATTCTGTCTATCATATGACACTCAGGTAATACAATATCAATAGCTTTCTCGACAAACTATTAATGAGCGAAATTAACGGATTTGAATAACTATTTTTTTGCTAGTCTGCGCTTTTTCGTTATAGCCTTTGGTATTGGCCGGCAGATGCGCACTTCAAAAGAGCTGGTCAGACTAAATATCGAGTTCACAATAACACGTAATTTGTGCCCCAATTATTCAAGCATAGCACTTCAAAGGCTTTATTTAGTGACGCATTTGTAAACTTGAATTGAGCGATAGCTACTTCCAGCTCTTCATAATATGTTACATCATGCTTTCTCAAATTTTGTCTGTCGGATGTTTGGTGTAGTGGACCACGATGGCACTAAAGGTGCTGTGTGGGCTTTATGGTGTTGCGTGCGGTGTGGCCTTAGTCACGGGGGCCTTCAAGGACGCCCTCCCTCCTGATTGGGAGCTCTTTTGTAAGTATTTGTGAGTATTTCTAATTCAATTGCATTTTTGCAAGCAGACTCAGTTATTTTCTCAGATGTTCGTTTGGCAGAAATTATGCAGATGTTGAAATGTATCAACGTAACCTTGTTCTTTACCGGTCACCCACGATTTCACCAGATTTTTACATTCCGGATGTGTCTCCGGATATCCGGGTTAAACGCGACTTTTCTGCGAATTCTGAGACCAAATACCACTCTCTCTCTCTCTCTCTCTCTCTCTCTCTCTCTCTCTGCATGCTACAAAGTATTCGCGGTGCGCACGTGCTAGCACGAACCTTGCGTCGGGACAACGAAGTTGGAGCCTGTTTGCCTAAGTGAACTCTAGTTACTGATAGTTGTGCACAAGCTGTGTGCAGAACGGCGACGCTACGAGGCCCTCAACCAACCGCCCAACGAGCGCACCTAACTAGGAGTTGGTAACTCACCGTAACATTCTGCGGAGGCCGGCTGAAGAAAAGGCACAACAGGCTTTTTTTGCGCTTACAGTCAAGTATCATCATCAGCCCAATTTTTGTTCACACCAGGACGAAGGCCTCCTCCTGCGACCTCTAATTACCATTGTCCTGCGCCAAACCATTCCAACTAGTGCCCGCGAATGTCTTGATTTCTTCGCCACACCTAGTCTTCTGCCATCCTCGACTGCGCTTCCCTTCTCTTCGCCCCCATTCTGTAACCCTTATGCTCCACCCGTTATCTAGCCTGCGCATCACTTGACCTGCCCGGCTCCATTTCTTTCTCTTAATGCCTACTCGGTTATAGGCTATCCATGTAGGCTCTCTGATCGAAACCGCTCTTGTTTTGTCTCTTAACGTTATGCCTGCCATTCTTCTTCGCTCTTTGCGCGTTCCTTCACTTGTTCTCAAGCGTCTGTATCAATGTCCAAGTCACTGCCCGATATGTCAACACCGGTAAGAAGCATTGTTTCTACGCCTTTCTTTTAAATGATAATGGTATGCTTCCAACTGGTGCTGACAATGTCTGCCATATGCACTCCAACCCACTTTTATTCTTCCGTGACTTTCCTTCTCATTACACTCACGAGACCCTCCGATAAAATAAAAAAATACCCGAATGTTATCTATTCATACAATTGTAGATTTTACCGGAAAAAAAGTCGATTTCTCCCCAATTGCCAGCTTCCAAAAAATATCACCCAATCTTTACCCTCCGAAAATAAACAAAACGTATAAAACCGGAAATCAAACAACCCTTAAAATAAGCGAATACCGTATATACTGGTATAATGGTCGCACCCACGCAAAAATGTCACTCAGAACATTGTAAAAAAAATCCCTCAGGACAAATATTTAAAAATTGCCACTGTGTAGGCCGCGCCCTCTAATTTTTTTAGAATGTTGGTAGTGATATTTGTTGTGTGGTGCGAGAGTACGGAAGCATTCTTATTTTTAATCGGTGGCAATACAAGGCAGCCATGCCGAATTTCCGGCTCCTCCAGGTAGCAAAATCACAGCCTCCAAGATCTAGCGGCTGCCACCGATGTGCTGCCATCACTGGTCTCTGGGGCTTCAGCATTCATTCTAGCCGGAAGGTGGTGCTCTACGGGAATAGCCAGAGCCAGTACAAGGCTCCGCAGTAGTTCAATAAAGGCCGGTACCACAGAAAACACTCACGAAAAAAAGTTTTTTTCTTCCTGTTATGGTTGCACCTCCAATTTTCACCCCTAATCTCAGAATACGAAAGTGCGGATTTTACACGAGTATATACGGTAATAGTAAAAAGAGAAAAGTAATATTATGCGGCAAAATTTGATGCGAGCAAGTGTTTGCTTTCATCCTGCACGACGTGCTATCTGCTGCAATGTTTGCATTTATGGGCACTTCCGTGTTATTCAGAGCTTTAGTTTTATACATTAAAGACATGGTCACAGCTTTATTGTGACGCCTTGTTTCGATGCCTTATCTGCACCAGCAGGCACCTAATTATCTAATTAATGCGACGAATGTGACCAAAAGCCCAGATTCCACGCATCACAAATCTATATTAAGTCGACAAAGAAGACGGTCTCTTCAAAACAGAAGATCTAATTTCAAAAGTTTTTCCAGGTTTCTTATCAAAATTAAACTGTGCGGATTTACATGCCAAAACAACGATCTGATTATGATGCACGCCGTAGTGGGGTACACCGGAATTTCGGATTAGCTGTGTTTCTTTAACGTGCACCTTCATCTAAGTGCATTGGTGGTTTCGGATTTTCGCCCCCATCGAAATACGTGCGCCGTGGCCGGGCTACCATCACGCGACCTCGTACTCGATGTTTCTTTATACAGGCTTTCGTTTGCAAAACGGGACATTGAGGCACTACCGCCTAGATGGCAACGTGGCATAGCGGAGGAGGTGTAGATGCAAAAGTGGCAGGTTTCTAAGGACAGTGTAAAACTTTTCAGCATTGACTTATGCGCTAAAACAAATGTACAATCTAATTACCTTACATAACCACAATTGAGAAAAACTATATACGCGGGTGTCTCATAGTCTAACCTATAGCTAGACTACAAACACGGCAGTGGGAAGCGACCAAAAAAGAGAAAGGCAGCCTAATTAATTTATATGGGTGTTGCACAAAGCAAATTTGACATTAATGCAACCACGTTTCTGTTTTAAATGTCCGAGGAACTGAATTTAAGAGTTTCCGGAAGCTGTGTTGCCGGTATAAAAGTAAAGGTCTCTAAATATCAGTGCATTTAAGTGCCCTGAACATAGCTGTAGCGTGAATTGAAGAAACATCGGTGCAGGTAGCCAACGTCTGTAGTACAGTTGTACATGTGGCAGAATACGTCGTTGGCTTATACCAACCGGTGATGTTTATCTGTTGAGAGCTTTAGATTAGGGACCGCAAGCGGCCTGCTTATTGGGGCAGTAGAGTCCGCGGTACTACGCATGCGAAGGTCCAGAGGTAGGGGTCTGAGCTTGCGTAGTACCATGATCCCTAGTTCTTGCATACGCAATCTGTTTGGCACCTCTAATCTAAGGCTCTCTCGTGATGTCAGAGGACCCAAGTCGTGACGGTCCGCTCTTGCGAAGGAACACCGTTTGGAGAGGCCAAATATGTGGATCCCCAGCCTGGGTGGTCGTCAAGCGAATTATAACACACGTCGTCTTCATTAGGAGCTGAATATAAGGATGTGCTTGTTCTGTGACGTGCAGTTCACATCACCCTTGTGTAGAGCACGGGAACGGCGGCAACCGGGGCGCTCTGGAGGCAACTAGCGACGTCTAACGCTAGTTTCTGGGCCCAACATCTAACGGCCGGTGCTGGGCACAATTGGACTCTGCAACTACCGTTAGATGTCGCTGGCTGGTTCCTGAGCACCCTGGAGACAACCACTCCCGCGCTTTACACAAGGGTGACACCGAGTGTATATAGGTAATTTAATGAAGCGAAGCTATCTTTCCCTCTCCCTTCTACTTCCCCACTATTGCTGCTGCTGCCGCTGCTGTCTCGCACACCGCGTCAGGGGTCGGGCGGGAGGGTGGTTAATGCATATGTAAGCACGACAGGAGCGCGGCAGAGAGGAAAGGCGATGCAATAAAACTCCTTCTGACCTTTTCATTACGTAGCATGTGAGCTCCCTTGGCATCGCAGGACTAATCTCTTAAGAGCTGTAATTATCCGTGACGCCGTGCAAAGGCATTGCAGAAACTGCAGCACTTACCCAGCTACGGACGCGAACGTCTAGAGGGAAGCTAGATAGAACAGTAGGAAGGGGGCATGGAAGGTGTAGGGCCGATGCAGTCGTGACACGAGTGAATAACAGCCTTGCCTCTCCTCGCTCGTGGTTTCCATACAAGGAGGGAGAAGAGGATAGGAATAGGTCATGCGAAAATGCAAGGAAAGGCTGCTACTATTGACGCGAGAGCGGTTGCGGGGGAACATCATTAATTTAAGTCGAAGGTACGTTAATGTACGTTTCTGTTATTGCTGCAAAAAACACAACGCAAATTTATCAAGCGGACAACTTACGCATGGCCTGCTGAAGCAGAGCCGCGTTAAAGCGCGCCGTAGAGTCTAGGCCACAGTAGGAAAGCGGTCACGAGTCCAATGAACATTTAAGTGCCTGCCCCGGTAGCTTTGCTGCTATTGAGTTTCTCGAGATCGTGACGTTTACGACGGTAGTAGCCACATTTGGACCAAGATAAAAAAGACGCCCCAGAACTAAAATTTGGGGACACGTTAAGGAACACCATGGCGTGAAAATTATTATCCAGTTCACCACTACGGCGCGCCTCATCGCACGAGTGTGGTTTTGGCACATACAGCCCCGTAAGTGAATAAAAGCTAAATTTTTGTGCCTCGACAGGATGAACCAGTTAGGCAATGACAATTCTCAACACTCGCATTGGTTCTCATGCGTGACGCACAACAATGACTGTTATGTGTACTACGCAGACAAACATAGGAGTGCATGCAAAGCAACTCCTAACATCAACTCACCTCTCTCGCGATAGACTAAACGATAAAGAAATAAACATGTGGCGCGCAGAGAGAGAGAGAGAGAGAGAGAGAGAGAGAGAGAGGGCTCTTTATTGGAAAAACAGAGAATTTTGCCGGCGCGTATATAACTGCTGGCATGCTACTCTGTATAGGGATGGGGAGTGGGATTAAAAGATTCCAGAAAAGAGTTGGAGAAAAACAGGATAAAAGTAAATATGAAATGTCCGAGTGGACCTGATACTAATATTTACAGGTGACATGGCGGGTAAAATTAAGCTTTTGTATAGAAAGGATGCAATTTTTAAAGCTTTCCTATTTGACCAATTTCTGTCAGGTAATTGAACAATAAATCCAAAACCCGTCGCTGTTTTGAAGGGCCGGGCATTGGACCTAAGATGCTCGGTAACGTTAACGGTTCGTGGCAAATCATGTCGATTTGGCGCTCAAAAAATTGTCTCTCGTCGCGGTACGCGGGGCATTCTAGTAATATGTGCTCAATTGTCTCTAAGTTGCGACAGTTATCACAGTATGGGTTAGTGGTAAGTCCTATGCGGTACAGATAATTGTTCGTGTATGCCACGTTCAGTCGAAGACGATGGTACAATGTCTCTAAGTGTCGAGGAAGTGGTCGTGGAATTTTCGGTCTCATTTCTGGGTCAATGTAACGTAGGAAGTTATCTTGGTGAAGCGGCAGATTCAAGATGCGGTCTTTTTCTTGATAGGCATATTTTTTTGTCATGTTTGAAGCATCGGCTTTTGTAAAATATGTTCTTTTGTGGCGCGCATGTCATTGCTAAGTACGTTTGGTCATAGCAAACAGTGCAGAAAGCTTCGCTTACATCGATTCCCACCGTGTGCAGGATCGACATAATGTGTTTATTGTTTCACTCATTCCTAGCGTAGCTTGCAAAAGTAAACAACAAGATTACAATCGCATAAACAATTTTTTGGCACAGGCGAGAACCTGATGCCTTGAAGTGCAGTCGGTCACTTAAGAAAATCTCTCTTTAATGCGCACGCCTCCATGTGCCGCGTATGAAATCGGCGATGTTATGCCTGTCGTTTCGATTCAAGCGAGCACCGGAGCAGGGGGCTCCTAGGTGTCGAGAAGACCTTCCCCGCGTTCGCGTCCTTAGTTTGTGCTTCGAATCCGGGTTGCTGGCTGTGCCAGTTCGCGGCAAAATTTGGAGGGCGCCTAAGCTTCGCCCTTCAGACTGGGACACGATAAAGTTCAAAGACCTCTGACTGCTTCTCACGCTTCCCGGCAATCGCAGCTTTCTTGCGCATGTGCGGAGCCGAGCGCGTTGCTGTTCCAAGGAACCGATCGGTCCGCGCCGTTCGGGTAAGGGGTTTGTGTTTGAATTTCCGCGCAACAGAATTATGTTTCCTTATATACTGAAATGAAACTCCGATGCTATCATATCTCTAGTGCGTGTTTTGGGCGTCTTTTGCGGTTTCTCTGACATAATGTTTTTTGAGCAATTCAATTCAGTAAAGCCTTGCGCCTCGAGGCCCTGCTTCGATATGTGCTTTTACTCTGGCACACCAGGCGTTGCACCTTCAAGATCAACGCAGCGTTATCCACCACGTTCGCACCATTTCCCTTTGTGCTTCGACGCTGCTGTGGTCGTTGAGCATGTTCACGTCCTGCATATTAAAACGGTCTACGCGCGAGGCACAAAATGCGAACAGCAGTCGTATGCTCGCGCGCAATCCGTTGTTCACGAACTGAAACGTCTCAAACTTTTTTTTCTTACAGGTCAAATGCCGTTCGTCCTCACGGAGCAAGCGCTCACGCTTCTGCAATTTTTTCACTGTTTGGTTTTCTGTATCATCGTGTACGAATAAACGATTCGTGATTCATCCATGCTCAAACATGTGGCCGAATGCCGCAAGTATGAATACCAGACCGACCTGCGGTGGAGGTGGTGGAGGCTTCAAGCTAAGCAGCGAGAAGCCTAAAGTGCATACATTCTTATGAACCACGCATACAACATGCACCACTTCATTTGTTTCAAAAAGAACAAGCACAAAACAAGCGTCCGAACCACATAATTGATGATAAGGCACTCTTGGTAACAATGCAAAGCACGTCCTTGACGTTTTCCGCATATGTTTCCCAGTAAAGATTACAGTTTCGCAAGCAGCCTCGGTGACGGCGGCTTGCGACTTAGGGGGGGGGGGGGGCGTCTCTAGCCTTTTGTATATAAAATAACGAGCATGGCAGCAGATATCATTGTTCTTGTGACACCGCCATGGGTAGGCAACGCGTACGACTTAGGACTCCCGAAGAGAAGCGTGAATACGAGGTGCGGCAAAGGAAAAAAAAACGGCAGTACGACCAGCGGCGGCTTGCCGTAAAAATTACTACTACTACTACTACTACTACTACTACTACTACTACTACTGATGCTTTCCATGTGTCGCGCCTACCACTCATCTTGACTAGCAGTGCTGACGGACTTTAGGAGGCGCCGAGACGGTGCTCCATCCACCCTGAGTGATGTTACGAGGCATCGCGTATGATCATGCCACCAAAGGACTCCCTCCGCGAAGGACTGCCGCGTGAGATGCTGTCAACCATCCTGCGGTAGCAGCAGCCTGTAAATTTTGTAATATACGATTTCGTCTCTTCCTCCTGCACTCGTGAATCCCCGCGACAATATAGTGATGTACTAAGAGACCAAGGCAGCGAGCTGAGCTTTTGTCGTTACGGGAGATCCGACGCGGCTTGCTTCAACGATAATTTGCCATTAGTGCAGTTTACTTTTAGCGATATTTGCAGGATCGCTTGCCATAAGCTCTGCGGGCAGGGATTTAGAAATGAAGAAACAATGTGTATTAGCCACAGCGCATCGCAGTCATGTTTGCTGCTGACCACGAGGTCATGGTTTCGATTCCCGGTTGCGTTGACCGCGTTATCATGTGCAGATGTAATTAGATTTTAGTACGCGAGTAAAAAATTCATGTTGTCAAAACAAGTACAGAACCAGTCACTGCGACGTCTTTCATAGGCCTACCTTCCTTTGTGATGGTAGAATAGTAATTCATTGATTCGTCGACCTATAACCAATTCATTAATCGATGGAGGAGTGTTTCACTCTCAGAAAGCTTTTTAAGTCATCTCATGTTATGTTCCTTTAATCATTCGGCAATCACATCTGGAGAAGCCGGCGGTAAAAGGTTGAAGCTCTTCCAACTTTATCCAGATTACTAAATAAAGAATGCCCTTGCGTAAATCGAATGCCCCCTTTGCCTTCACATTTTCTGAGCGTTTTGGCCTCAGGGAAAATGCATACGATGCGTCACAGCAGTAGCGGTACACTTAGTAGAAGGACGTTTACATAAATGGCCGGTTAAGTGGTGAGGGTATTAGAAAAATGTGTTGGTGGTAGGAAATTTAGAAAATTGTCGTGGTTTCAAAAAAGTCTTTTTCCGAATGAAGTATCCTTTGCTCCGTCTGTGTCCTCTGGAGCTATCATTCGAAGTCAGCAGCCTTAGCATCTCACCGATTTGACAGCGTTATTGCAGCATTTGTGTAGACACATCTACTTGTGGTGAGTTTGCCAGATTGAACAAAAGGTCAATAAAGAAAAAGACAAACAAGAGAAAGGACGGCACACGATGGCGGGATTCGTTGGGTGAATCGCCAACTCGAAGCAAAGTGAACAATGATAATAATGGCACATCTCACAGTATCAGTAAATCATGAGTAAATTACGGACTAGACGTAAGAGCGTTGACAGCGAGCCTTCCGACCAGCTGCTATTCTTGCTTTCACGAGTAGCATGCGTCTTTCTCACGCACGTTCTGGCTCAACAGCTTTTAGCTGGCAAGATCACTCGTCCTTGCCCTATTTTATCCTTCCCAATTTCTTTTCCTCAAGAGGCCTTGTATCATTTCTTCTTAATACCATTGGACGGCCTCTAAGGGAGAAAGCGGTGAGACTGGATGACAAGCAGGCGTGACTTTTTATGGCGCACCGGATAGTCTGCGCCGATCTAGACGTCCAAATATGTTTTTTTTTCTTACTGTAAAGGGTACATCACTGCAAAGGTGCTCTTATTGTGGCGAAGCAATATAGGCATTTACGAACAGCTTTACACACACACGTACGCTGACGCAATTACGAATACGGGGCCGCACAGACTGGCGAAGGCGCTCAAGTACGTGGAATAACGCACATGTGTACGCGTAGGAAACCAGGGAACCAATAAAAAGAACGGAATATCAGACGGGTGGCTAACACTTAGGACGAAGCAGGTTGCCCGAGAAATGCGATGTAGCGGTAAAAGTAAAAAGGAAAAGGGCTATAGAAAAGACGAAGTGGGGAATTGAAGGTCGAAAGCACCTATTGTACGCTGAGGAGAGTGACAGAAGAAATAATAAAAAACTCTAGAGTTGTAACAAAGACGGAAGAGTTCGTAGCACTTAAAACAGACGTGCACTCTAAGTATTTGCACACGGGCTTCGGGCTATGGAGTGTCTGCCTGATGATTTGGCGCAAAAAGAAAGAAGGAAGGAAGAAAAGAAAGAAAGAAAGAAAGAAGGAAAGAAAGAAAGAAAGAAAGAAAGAAAGAAAGAAAGAAAGAAAGAAAGACGAGTGACTGTGATAGAGCCCTTATGGATCCGTCCTTTCAAGCCGTTGCAACTATAGTATGGATGGTGGGCTTTTCACAGTGGTGGTGGTTGCCATAGAGGCGGTAATAAGAAATCTCGTGCAGAACTGCACTAGAATTGACCACTCGTTACATATGCGACACCTTTGCAACAACGCAGAACTAGATTGCCTTACCGGCAGCCATCTTCATCCTCTCAACTGGATATGTAGTGGCACAAAGTCAACAGATTGCACGGTATGAAGGAGAGTACAGAACAAGCAAAATGATTCGCGGTGCCATCTACCACCTTCAAGCTATATTTCACACCTCGTTCTATAATGCGAAATTAGAACTCGGTTGTTGGGCTGACTTCCCAAATATTTAGGCACAAATGAAGATTCTGACAAGTAGGCTTTTTTCCCGAGTGCAACGCATACTTAGTGTTTGCACTGGTTGGGCGAACGTTCTTGTCGGAAGTCTCTTAGGTGTCATTGGGCTTCCGAGATTTAGAGTTTGCACACATTCTTGTACTCTTGTGAAGCATTTTGTGTGGTATGTGTGTAATCACGAAAGAAAAGGCTATAAATAGCGCAACTATGCGCACCAGCATCTGGGGGACGAGAGCCTTCTTTTGTCGAGTGTATGCTGTGTGGCGCCACTATACCGCTCCGCACTAAACACCGATACTTCACAAACACACGCAGTACTGATGACTTATTAGGGCGAGTTCGCTAGCCTACTCCTTAGGCTGGGATTAATGAGCCAGAAATTAGAGGATATTATCAAATTACAGTACATTGCACTTTCGGCGATATAAAGTTTGTAAACATGGATAAGTTGCGTCAGAAAGGCTGGCCAACGTTACGGTAGGAGGACCTATCTTCGTCGAAGACGGCCTCGTCATCATCAGCATATTAGTTTTAAAGGGTAAATATACTGACGTGATCTGCATTTGTGCACGTCACGTGCTTATATCCACTCTACGACCCTTTTTCCTATATACACCTGCCCCCTCCAAGTATAACCCGTGGCACTTTCATATTTATTAATACGGTTTCCATCCCCCCCCCCTTTTTCGCCAGCTGTTTTTGTCTGTTTTTGTAAGTACCTTCACCAGCACATTCCAAAGTCCCAGACGCCAGGATACCTTTTTCGGCGCCTCAGTCGCATAGCGTGTCACCACTTCTGTATACCGCCGCGACGACGCCTGCGTTGAGCTACTGATGCTAACGTCCCTCGAAAGACCAAGCCGCTGGCTCCCAGCTACTAACATACATTGCGCCAGAAACTTGTGGTGCCAGTGGCCACAGCAAGATTTAACCTATTGGACGTTTGGGAAGGATCAGCACGGGCGGGGAGACCCCACCTCCTGTCGGCCCTTGCTGTCCAGTACTGGCCTCCCCAAGGCGTCATTTGTAAATGAGCTACCTAGGGGAAAGCTAGAGTCAGTGTGTAATACTTATCTTTTCTTAATGTAGCCAGCCTCAACTAAATACGTCATAGAGCAACACAATGGTATTCAAGGGAAGAAA
This sequence comes from Dermacentor andersoni, assembly GCF_023375885.2. Taxonomy (NCBI): domain Eukaryota; kingdom Metazoa; phylum Arthropoda; class Arachnida; order Ixodida; family Ixodidae; genus Dermacentor; species Dermacentor andersoni. Next base: position 2,556,794 of record NW_027314755.1, read on the forward strand.
ATGAGACAAACAGCGAAAATAAAAATAGCAAACTTAACAGAAAAAGGAAAAGAAAATTAAACCCCAAACGACAAGTTGAAACATCAAAGAACGCGAATTGAATGTCGAAAGAGCGCCTAGACTCTCTTTCTAAATATATTAAGGCAAATTAAAGTACCACAAAGGACGCAGGCACTGAGCCAAGACAGACACGCGCGGGACATACCCAAGTTCTTGCCCAACTTTTAAGTTTCACGACATGTCATGCTCCTTCCACCGAAAACCCACCCTTACAACCAAAATTTCTTGCGCGGATCAAAGCAGCTCCGTAGAGAAGCATAGTTTGCTGCCATTTCTCGCGCTTTGTCTTTGAGCAACCCTTCCTTGGCATCCCATACGACAACCAAGTCGACCACCAATACTTCATGGTCAGTCTCGATGACAATGTCAGGCTTCAGCATCGTTCCTTCCCGAGCCGTTAACTGAGGTTCTTCTGGAACCGTAACGCTCGCTCTCTTTTCCCGGACTAGACGGGCCACCTGTTTAGCCACGAAGCTGTGTGACTCAGTACGCGCGAGGTGTACAGACTCACATTCCTGCAAGATGTGGAACGCAGTTTCCGGTTTTTCATGTTATCCGGGAAGTCGGATCGGGAAGTCGATCGGGAAGCAGATCCATGAAGTTGTATCGCTGTTTTTTGTTAGTAAGAGACCTCGTTGAATAAAAATTAGTCCTAAGGGGAAATGCATGAAGACGACCACCTTCCTTCAACAACTTGGAATCGCATACTGTAACGTAGGTTGAAGCCGGAGTCTTACAAAAGACGCTTCTCTTTAATGGGGGGCCAGAAGAAGAGCGGGCAGCCTACACGCTTCATCGTCTTTCATGGCGCCGACGTTTGCGCGTGCCGTCCCGCGGTGCGGGGGCCCCCCATCATTGTGTCAATTGCCCCCCTTGTGAAAAGCGACCGTCTTGGTCGCGTCGAAAGTTATTTCAGCGACTACAAAAAATGGAGCTCTTCAGGTGTATCTCAGCGTTCCCGTACGGGCATAGTAAGTTTTCATGCGCACTACATGAACAACTTCAGCGCGAGGACAACGACGGAGCGAAGCGAGGTCAGAACTGCAGTGGACGACTCCGTAGGGCACGTCACTAAGGTGGTGTGTAACCTTGTAGGGACCAAAATACCAGCGGAGCAACTTTTCCGAGAGTCCATGGCGACGGGTGGGCGTCCAGACCCTACACGCAGGCGCCGGTATTGTAATGGACGTCGCGTCGACCCTGGTTTCATCGAAGGGTGTCGGCATGCTGCGGAATCCGGATACAATGCCGAGCAAGCTGGCGCGCTTCTTCAGCTCTTTGAACGAACTCTTCACGTGTTTGCTGGTCGATCCATTATCAGCCACAGGTAGCATGGCGCCAAGTGTTCACGTGACGGGGCGCCCGTATACAAGTTCGAACAGCGTAAAGTGTGTAGTCTCCTTTACAGCAGTGTTACACGCGAAGGACACATAGGCTAAAATCTCGTCCCTTGTCTTGGGCTCTATGCCGACATACATGGAGAGCATACCAGCCAGCTTTCTGTTCAGACGTTCCGTTAATCCATTGTTTTGAGGGTGATACGCAGTGCTCTTGCGGTGAGAGCTATGCGTCAGCTGGAGAACGTCCTGCATAAGTTCGGCTGTAAAGGCTGTAGCGCGACCGGTGATGAGAACAGACGGTGCACCATGTCGTAGGCTGATGTGGCGTACAAAGAACTTGGTCACTTCATAGGAGTTTGCTTGCGGAATAGCTTCGGTTTCGGCGTACAGAGTTAAGCAGTCGGTAGCGACAACTATCCATCTGTGGCGCGCAGAGGTCACTGGGAATGATCCAAGTGTATTCATTCATATTTGTTGGAACTGTGCTTGAGGAGGGTCCACAGGGTGGAGAAAGCCAGCCGGTTTGACTGGTGGTTTCTTGTGGCGCTGACAATCGCGGCAGTTCTTCACGTATCTTTGTACAGAAAAAAAAGCCGGGGCCAGTAATACTTCTGTCGTATCCTTGCTAATGTATTAGTGAACCCCAGGTGCGCGGGCATGGCTCATCATGGCAGGCTTGCAAGATGTCTTGGAGCAGCGCCGACGGCACGACAAGGAGGTGCGTATTTGGACCAGTTCCGCAGTTTTTCCTGTAAAGGACGTTGTCGTGCAAATTGTACGATGATAAGCCACGCACGACCAAGCGGGGTAAAACACATTTAACTTCTTGAAGGTGCTCGATAAGCGGCAGCAACTCAGGGTCATCGTGCTGGTACTAAGCCCTCTTGATGGCGTCGATAACGCCGAGAAATGGCAAGCCATGGTCAGGGTCCGATGACGTCGTAGGGAGTGGTGCGCGTGACAAACAGTCAGCGTAGCTGTGCTTCCTTCCAGATCAGTAGACAACTGTAATGTCGTACTCTTGTAAGCGCAGCCTCCAACGGGCTAATCTGCCTGAAGGATCCTTGAGGTTGACAAGCCAGAAGAGGGCGTGGTGATCGCTGACAGCCTTAAAGGGTCTACCGTACAAGTAGGGTCGGAATTTACCAAGTGCCCACACAACCGCTAACCATTATTTTTCAGCGGTGGAGTAGTTTTTCTCAGCCTTGGTGAGACTGCCGCTTGTAAAGCAATGGTGCGTTCCGCAACAGCTTGCCACTGCACAAGAACTGCGCCGAGACCGGCATTGCTGGCGTCAGTGTGAATTTCAGTGTCGGCGTCTTTGTTGAAATGAGATAGTAGTGGGCCCGCTTGGAAACCCTTGCGCAATTCATTGAACGACTGCTGCTCGTCGTCCGCCCAAATGAAAGGCACATCGTCGCGTGTAAGCCTTGTCAGAGGCTCAGCGATTCTCGAAAATCCCTCGACGAAGCGCCTATAATATGCGCACAAACCAAGGAAGCGTTGGACAGCCTTCTTTTCTGGGGGTGGTGAAAACTAGGCGACGGCAACTTGTCGTGGTCTGGTAGGAAACCTGTAGGACCAACGACATGGCCAAGGAATTTGAGCTCTTTGAACCCGAAGTAGTATTTTCAGGCTTGATGGTAAGGCCGGCAGAATGGATCGCAGCGAGGACTCTCTCAACTAGTGCGAGATATTCGTCAAACGTGCCGAGAACACGACGACGTCGTCGAAGTATACGAGGCAGGTTTACCACTTGAGTTCAGCAAGCATGGTATCCATCATCCGCTAAAAGGTAGCAGGTGCGGAACAAAGGCCCAAAAGGAGAACTTTGAACTCATAAAGCCCATCAGGTGTCAAAAACGCAGTTTTTCACGATCGTGTTCATCAACTTTGACTTGCCAATAACCTGATTTAAGATCCAACGAAGAAATGAACTTGGCATGCTATAGACAATCCAACGAGTGGTCTACGCAGGGCAATAGATAAACAACGCGCTTGGTGACACGGTTCAACTTGCTGTAATCTACACAGAAGCCTAGTGTGTTGTGTTTCTTTCTGACTAACACTACAGGGAGGCCCACGGGCTGGTGGACGGCAGGATCATGTCATCTTGGAGCATCTCTTCCATCTGATGCTTGATCGCTTCCCTTTCCCCTGGAGACACTCTGTAGGGATGCTGACGACCAGAACGTGCGGACTCGTCCGTAATAATGCGATGCTTTGTAATGGACGTGCGCCGCACTTTGGATGACGTTGAAAAACAGTCCGCAAATTCATTTACGAGACTCAGTCGACGGTCTTTCTGATGGTCTGGCAGAGTAACGTTAACGTTAATCCGTTCTATTAGGCTGGGTAATTCAGATTGCTGAAACGATGCTATTTCCAATGTGGGAATGTCAGTACCATCAATGATTTCGCGAAGGAGTACGATTATCGTTCCTCGCGGTACATGCCGATACTCGAAGCTAAAGTTTCTTAGCAAAATGACTGAACATTGGTTTCGCACCTGAAGAAGCCCTCTGGCTATGCAAATGTGGCGCTTATGAAGCCGAGGTATGTCGGCCTCACCAATTCCTTCGGCGTTGTCCTCCATGTCGCATCGGACAAGGGTAAGCACGCTGCTCTTGGGTGGCAACGTGACGTGATTGCCATCTACGTGAAGCGCGAAGTCACCATTACTGTTCGCAATGGCTGGCGTAGTAGCGAGGCTGACTCTAGACTCTTGGAGGTCAATGATGGCTATTTTCACCTGAAAGTTCGTTTGAATAAGTTCGTTTGAACATTCAGGAAGAATGACGAACTCGTCGATGTACGTAAAGCCCCGAATGTTGACTCGTGCCGTGCCCATCGGACTTATGAGGTGCCATCCTGCAGTACGGATCTGAGTTCTGGTCCAATGCGTCGAAACTTTGTTGAGTATACGCGCGAGATTCTGGCTCATAACAGACGTGTCCGCACACATGTCCATTAACGCCGAGATTTCGTGGTCGTCAATGGTAACTGGTACGTCCCAAGATACTGACATCGAACTACACTGCTTTCTCTGCGTCTCAATTACGTCATATCGCGGTCATGCTAGTGAAGGATCTTCAGCGTTCGAAACATCAGTGACCTCACCTCCGCAGGTCGCTGGACTCAGTTTTCCCGGGAGGCAGGGCTCCGTGAGCGTTGCCTTGTTGCGCTCGGCGGGAAGAGGGGGCTGGAAGACCTGTTTCGGGCGGGTGACCGAAACATGAACCCCGGTCACGACTACCTTACCGGGGGTCACGGAGTCATGGGCCAAACAAGGTCCTGGCGTCTACGAGGTAGGCTTCGATCTCCAGCAGGGCGTTCACCATTTCGCGGGCGCGGCACATTCAGTGAAAAACCACGGAGCCCAGCTCGGCGGTAAGGACACGCCCTGTAGAGGTGATCGGCTGCACTGCAATGAAAACACAAGGGCCTCCTGTCTGCAGTGCGCCATACGTCGCTCATGCGGGGTGGTCTTGCTTCAGCCATGAATGGCGTGCGGCGAGGCATGAAGTTGCCAGTTGCTTGTTCAACGGCATGCACACCATAAAGGCCGGGACGTCGCTCACACCGCGAAAAATCGGGGACAACGAACTTCGCGCAGCTTCCGCATACGACATGTGAGGCTGTTGCTGCCGTACCTCGTGCTGCGGTGTCTCGCTTCGCTCTGGGACCTTGACTGCCTGCCTGATTTCCTCCCGGACGACCTCATCCAGAGCGAGTCGCTGTACCGATGCTGGAGCCACCTGACGCTTTTGAAGCTCTTCTCGAACAGCAAGCCTAATGAGCTCCTGCAAGGCGTCCGTGTTGTCCAATGGTATAGCGAGAAAGTCACGCGACAGGGTCGACACGTCGCAGTTGTACTCCCCTGTTCGCTGCTGCAGTGCTTTCTCCATTGATATGGCTTCCGCGAGGACCTTTGCAACGTTCTTTGGTGGGTTGCGTATTATGCCACCGAATAGCTCTTGCTTGACACTGCGCATCAAGTTCCTGAACTTCTTTTCTTCCGGCATGGTCGGATCCGCGCGTCGGCACGAACATTGCGACGCTATCGTTCGGCCTCTGAACTCGCGCCTGCATTGCAGATTCAGCTCGCTCCTTGCGATCGAGGCAGCCGTATGTGCTGATTTGCTGCCGTCGGAATTCGTCCCATGTCGATAGGGCCGTCTCATGGTTTTGAAACCACGTCCGTGCATAGTCCTCGAGGGCAAAGTAGGTGTTGCGTAGCTTGCGCTCTGGAGTCCTGCCGCTGAAGTCTGCGACACGCTCAAAGTGATCGAGCCAGTCGTCAACATCCTCGAAGGTGTCCCCATGGAAGGACGTGGAGATTCGCGGCTGGGTAAAGATGACCTCGGTCGGTGCGGTTGAAGAAGACGGAACTGATGTACTCATCCTTCTGACTCGACTAGGATAGAGACTCGTGCTCAGGTGGCAGTGCTTGAAGTCGACGGCTCGTCCGTACGTGAATAGGCGTCACGTTCGATCTGGGAGTGGTCGCATGTGCGCCGCACCTCCACCAGAGAAATGAAACGTAGAGTGAAGCCGGAGTGTTACAAAGCAGACGCTTCTCTTTAATGTCGGGCCAGAAGAAGAACGTGTAGCTGACGCGCTTCATCTTTCATGGCGCCGACCCGCGGTGCGCGAGTCCCACATCAATGTGTCAATACTATCAAGTGTTAGCGACGATTTGGTCTTGATGTGCCAGGAGGTCCTTGTTGATGTATTTTGACTTTAGATCAGGCCACCACGTTTGTGATCCTCTATTAGGGGCTCTTTCAAGCGCTTTCGGGGAAGTTATTCCGGAAGGGATTTGGAAAAAGTTCAAAGATTCTTACAGAGTTCGTATTTAAAATACTATCAAATAGATGATCCACCAGTGTGTCCCCTAGTCTAAGTGAACGCGCAAGGCTCTTGAACTGAACCGCCTGAGCAACACTGCAACTGAATAACACCCAACACCTAACACCTCTTTGAGGGTAACCATATGTGGATATTGGGAAAACCTGCATGTAAATGAAGAACTTTCTTCATCCATTTCTTAATAAGCCCGTCCAGCCTACAAGATTCCGAAAGAACCTCTAGTGTGTTAGATGCACTATACAGAAACACTGGACTAGCCAGTTGTCTAGGCAATTAACATTCTGAAACGGCTTTAGTCAGGTGTTAGCAATGCGTTCAAGAAGTTCCAAAGCTTTGTCTGAGTGGACAGTTGGGTTCTTATTTATCAAGATATCTAAACCAAGATATCAAATCAGTTCATCTCTATGCCTTGGCTGAATTTCCTGACCTAAATAGCTACTGTAGGAATGTTGTAGTGCATTGGTCTTCAAGCAGCGGTCAAGGGCACCCCGTTTGTCCACAGGACCGGTGGCTCAGTTCTGACGCCATTTGGTTCCGCCCAGCCAAGTGACGGCTGTCGTCGAAGTGAAATAGCGTTACGGGGACGTTGGGGGTATAAAAATAGTGTATTCACAAAATATATACAAAATGAGACAGAATAGTTAAGATGGCTGACCACCAACAACACGCAGCAGCCAGCGTCCCACGATCTTCTTATTCCTCTTTTCTTTCATCCTTCCGTAACAGGATCCCGGGTGGTGAAGCGCCATGTGGGCGCATAGTAGGCGAAAAATTCAGGTCGAAGTATGGCTTCAGCCGCGAAACATGCACGACGTAAACAGGCGCCAGACTTGAGGATTCATCAACCTGTGGCGGCGAAATCTCGTAATTTACGTCGTTAACATGACGTAGGACTTCATAAGGCCCGGCGTAGCGAGAGAGGAGCATCTGGGAGATGCCAACCTGACGACATGGTGACTAAAGGAGCACCGAAGCCCCACGCGTGAACTCAACATCGTGACGTCACTAGACATAACGCTCTTTTTGTATATGCTACAATGCTAATAAATGAGATCGGGCGACTTGACGTGCCGTGTGAGCGCGATCAATGAATTTACGAGCCTACTCAGTTGTCACACGGGCCCCGAAGGGAGGATGGTGTTAAACGGCAATGTGGGCTCGCGACCATACAAAAGATAAAAGGGTGAATATCCTGCGGTGTCGTGTCGCGACGAGTTGTACGCGAACGCCACGTAGGGCAGCGTGGCATCCAGTCGCGGTGATCGTTGGAGACGTACATTGACAGTATCTGTGATTGTTCGTTTGAAACGTTCCATAAAACCGTTGTAGGCGGCGGACAGCTCGTGCTCAGTGGCGCAAGGGCGGAGCAGGTCGTCCACAACTCGAGACAAGAATGAGCGGCCCCGGTCGGTAAGTAACTGTCCAGGTGCACCGCTGTGGAGAATGTCGTCGTGTAGGAGAAAATCGGCGATATCTGTTGCGCAACTACTCGGCAACGCCTTTCCTATCGCGTAACATTGCGCGTAATCAATAGCGACGGCCATCCACTTATTCCCTCTAGTCGTCGTCGGAAAAGGGCCAAACTTGTCAAGGCCTACGTCAAAGAACGGTTCGGAGGGAACTTCAATTGGAAGGAGTCGTCCGACAGGTGGCAGGGGAGGTTTCTTCCGGCGCTGACACAATTCGCAAGTTGCGACGTAACGATGCACAGAGCATTAGGGACCCGGCCAGAAGAACCAGCGTCGTACGCGGTCGTATGTGTGCACAACCCCAACGTGTCCCGCCATCGGTGCATCGTGAAGTTGTTCGAGAGCGACGGATCGCAGATGAAGAGGAAGGACAAGGAGCAACTCGGGGCCGTCAGGGTTGAGATTGCGGGGGTATAGAATGCCGTCACGCAACACGAACATGTGGGACGTGCCGTCAGTGCTGGCGGATTGCACTCCAGCGATGATAGACTATAAGGATTCGTCGCCTTGTTGTCCAGCGCGCATGTCGGTCATGTCAGTAAAAGCCATCACGCAGATCACTGGATCCTGCGCAGCAGGATCAGGTGGATCCATGGCGTGACGAGAGAGGCAGTCAGCGTCCTTGTGGAGGTGTCCAGTCTCGTAATTGACAACAAACAAAAACTCCTGGAGCCGCAAAGCCCAGCGACCAAGCCGTCCTGTGGGGTTCCGGAGGGAAGACATCCAAGAAAGTGCGTGGTGGTCTGTAACGACTGAAAACGTGCAGCCGTATAATTATGGCAAGAACTTGGCAACAGCCTAAACGAAAGCCAAGCACTCCCGCTTGGTGCTGGAGTAATTTCTCTCAGCAGGTGACAGCAGGCGGCTGGCGTAAGCTATCACGCCCTCGGTACTATTCTGCTGTTGGGCGACTACAGCGCCGATGCCATGGCCGCTTGCGTCAGTGTGGACTTCGGTCGGTGCAGATGGATAAAAGTGGGCAACTATGGGAAATGTAGTCAGAAATCCGATGAGAGCGGCGAACGCGTGAGCTTGCTCAGGGCCCCATGAGAACGGCGTGTTCTTCTTTAGAAGACCTGTCAAAGGCCGACAATGTCGGCGAAGTTTTTGACGAAACGGCGACAGTAATAGCACAAGCCCACGAAGCAACGCACGTTAGAAGCAGAACGTGGCACAGGGAAACTCCGTACAGCGATAAATTTTTCCGGATCTCTGGCCGAATCTTATAACGGTTCGGAATACGAACCGTTCACTTCGCCGCTTACGTCACTAGATGTGCCACTCCCAAGCCGGCGGTGGAAGAAGGGGAGTACGCGGCCAATAGATGAGAGGGTGCTACCTCTGAAGTGTACGTCATTATATGACGAGCTAATCGAGGAATTGCAGAATGCTTCTGCTTGCTAAATAAATGTAAAATATAAATTAAATATTATACGCCAAGTTTTGAAGTATAAACTTGTGGTGCCGGGCGTTTACGCAATGCAGAAGTAATTTATTAATGTCATTCTTTTTCATTCTCAGCCCACAGGCGGTATCGTAAGCGTAAATGAGTTGGCTACGGAGTTGGCAGAGCGCAAGGCTATGTCGTCTGCTACCAGGAGCTCGCACGATGCATGCAACAGGAACGCACTGCCAGCACTTCTCAAGTAGCTAGCGCGACAAAACCGTGAACTGGTTCTTAGGGACACCTTTACTAGCCGACTATATCAATTTTCCTACTTTTTTCGCCCTTCGTCATCGGCTCGGGCATGACTGGCTCGCCGCCTTGCTGACGCTATCCCTGCGATCTGCCCCACGGCGCGTCGCGTGATAGAAGCAGTGGAACTTAAATCGAACATTACGGTATACGGGCCCTGCATTGCCTGCGCGAAGTCAAATCGAAGAGTGTGGTGCTGAAGGTGCGCGCTGTGCCGTGAAATTGAGAAACAAAGTATGGCACTCCCGAACTAGAGAAGAAAGGGCAGCCAAATAAGAGGGCTCCGCAATACCTTCCCGTCCTGACTGTATAGTTTTATCAGCCGAACGAAGGAAGCGCTGAACCAGCCTAGCCTGAACCCTTCTTACTGCTAAACGGCGATCTGCGAGCTATTCACACTGGCGAGAGCACTGGGAATTCGATCTCACCATGCAAATATCTCCTTGGCATTGACTTTGAAGCTGAGGTCACGGCAAAGCTGACCCAGCCCTTCAACCGGCCAACACAGTAATTGCGATAGCAACTTTGTTCACAATGCCGGCAGCAGTGATCTAGGCGATTCCGATTAATGCTTCACGTCCGACTGAGCTCTGGGAGCTGCAGGCCGGTGGCAATGAACCGCATCGCGCAATATTCCTTCCTCTGCGTGGAATGGCCACTCCTACGCTTGCACCCGAGTCTCCTCCATTTGATAGCGTAGCCTGCAAAAGGTCTACTTAGAAAGCCAGCAAGAGCGGTGCAACTCGTTATCCGTCACTTGTTCGAAAGCGTATCTCATTTCCAGCCGTGGTCGACACCGAAAGAAAAAGGCCAAGCAGACGACGAAGGCAAGTAATAGCCTCCGAAGCAACCAACGCACGCGCGCGCGACACCCGCGTGTCTCCCGGGACGCGCGACCGGCGCGCGCGGCCAGGGTCACAAGCCAAGAGCCAAGCCACAGCAACGGAACCCAAAGCGGGCTACCCCTTCGCCGGTTCCTACGACCGGCTCGCTTTGCAGATGATTGACAGATGCGTGACGTATTCGAAAATTGCGATACCACCCCGCTGCCTCTGACGACCTGTGACGTAATCAAAATTTTGGCCAATCAGGTGAGGCCAAAGGAACGGTTCCCCAACCGAACCGTTATAAGATTCAGCCCCTGGTTGGACACCGGATGCGTGAACAAGGTGTCGCAACATCATAATCTGACGGCGCCCGAATTGATACTTCGCGGATTTCAGTTGGAGGCTGGCTTTTCGGAAGACTACAAGCATGGCAGCGAGTCGGGTAAAGCGGCTGCCGAACATGGCAGAAAAAACGATAACGCCGTCAAGGTAACAGAGACAGGTGGCCCATTTGTAGCCTCGCATAAGAGAGTCCATCATACGTTCAAATGTCACAGGAGCATTGCATAGGCCAAAGGGCATGACTTCGAGCTGATATAAGCCTTCCGGCATGATGAAGGCCGTCTTGTGGAGGTCCATTTCATCAACTAAAATCTGCCAGTAGACCAATCTAAATTGATGGACGAGAAGTATTTAGCTCCGTGCAAGCAGTCCAAGGTGTCATCGATGTATGGTAGTGGGTAGTCGTCTTTTCGGGTGATTTTGCTTATATGGCGATAATGGACGCAAAAACGTCAGGTACCATCTATTTTTTCTGTTTTTGACAACGACGACAGGCGAAGCCAAGGGGCTGGCTGATGGTTCGATTACCCCTTTTCGGAACATTTTGTCCACTTCCGATTGGATACGTTCAGTTTTGTTCATTTTGTCCACTCCTTATCCTACGTTCAGCATGCGATACAGGAGAGGGACGGCGAAGAATAGGATTCGTGTATCTAGTGTTGATACGGTGGTGAACAACAGATGCTTGTCCTAAAGGCCTGTCGCCGAAATCAAAGATGTGACGGTACGATTCGAGGAGGAGAGGTATGTCCGTGGCCTGTGTAGAAGTGAGGTCAGGTGCAGTCATCTTCGCGAAGTCATCCGCTAGGCAACCAGAGATGTGTGCTGCAATTGGCGCTAAGAAACCACTCTCGGCATCCATACTTTCAATGTGCAATTCGGAAGTATTAGAAAGGCTGGCCAAGAATACGCCGGCTGGAAGCACTTGAGGGCGCACATTGATATTCAGAAGCGGAAGAACGACGTTGTTATTAGTAATCGTCACCACAGTATGCGGAAGAGCAACGTTCTGGTTCAAAAGCCCGTCGATGATGGGGCGAAGCGCACATTCACCGTCAGCAATCTGTGGCTGTGCGGTCAAAGCGACGTAAGCGACTGCCTCAGGTGACAGACACACATCGTGAAGCGAACACAAGTGCGGTGGAGCGGTGCTCGGAGCATCGGCGACCTGGGGCAGTTCCAACTGAAGTACGCCGGTTGCACAGTCGCTGAGAGCGGAATGACGGGATAAAAAGTGCAATCCGAGGATAACGTCGCCAGGGCATTTGTCGACCACAGCAAAGAGAACAGAAGTTGGGCGGCCGGCTATACTTAAACGCGCAGCATACATTCCAAGAATAAGCAGCACGCCGTCGTCGGCCACGCGAAGCAAGCGCTCGGGCAGCTGCTGGGGTGAGGACCTTCTTTAAACAAGACGACGTAGGCTAACACTCATCACAGATACGTGGGCTCCAGTGTCGACAAGTGTTTGCACAGGTACGCCGTCTATTTTAACGTCAATTACGTTTCTCCTTGTGGGCACAGACAGAGGGTTTTGCTGCAGTAGTATGCAATGCAGCATCACCTCCAAGGGCTGCGTTTCTTAGTTTACCGAAAGGGTGCGGCCAAAAGCCACAGGGGACGAAAGGCGACGTGGCTGCGGCAAATGGGAAGATGGGCGACGTGTTTGCGGTAAGCGAGACTGGTGTCCGCGCGGCGATGGTGAGCTACTTTGCCACGTGTTCCTAGCAGACTTGTCGACGCTGTTGGACTTGGCGGTGCGCGAAACATTGCGGGAATTTCCATTAAAAGGGCTCAGGTTGGCCGACGTGCGAGGTGTTGAGGGCACGAGTCGCGACAGTATCGGGCGACATGACCAATGCGGCGACAAGTGAAACATATCGGCTGGTCTCCCGCAGTTTTCCACTCAATCGGTTTGCGATAACGCGGAGAGAAGCGTCGGGGTGGAGCGAAAATACTAGAAGGGCGTTCGTTAGCTCTGGGATGGGCGACAGCGCACACAGAACGTACACCAATGTTTTCAAGTTGCTGTCGAACGATGGCTTGTATGATGGAAACTGAAAAAGTGGTAGCCTCAGGGCTACGCGACCGCAAAGCTGCGGGCGCCATCGCATCCAGTTCACATCGAACTATTCACACTGAGTCCTCTGATGGCGACGCATGCTGCTGTGCGGTTTGATCTTCACACGTCGACGTTGTGGCAGTATTGGGAAGTCTGACGAATGCTTGTAAGGCGCGTCGGCTTTTGGCCAGCTCGAGTTGTTGGCACTCTTTAATGATAGCATCAAGTGTAGAGCAGGTTTTGCACATGAGCAGATTAAACGCGCCGTCAGCAATGCCCTTAAGCACGTGCCCGACCTTCTAAGCTTCTACCACGTCGTGATCAGCTTTACGACAAAGCTCCAGCACGTCCTGCATGCACGAGACATATGACTCCGTGGGGAATGGGGCACAGGAGGCAAGTTCCTGCTTTGCGGCAATCTTACGGCCGGCTGGTTTCCCAAGCAACTCTGTCAACTTCTCTTTGCATTGGTCCCAGCTCGTTAGCTCCTCTTCGTGGTTATCTTATCACATCTTTGACGTGCCTCTTAGGTAGAACAATAGGTTAGCTAGCATAAGCGTAGGGTCCCATCGGTTCATTCCACTCAAGTGTTCGTACATGGCCACACAATCTTCAACGTCAGTGCCATCGATCCCGCAGAAAGTTCCAGGATCCTTGGGTAGCACAACGCCAACTGAAGCTGACAGCGACGTAGCCAGTGACGGTGACGTAGGGGCGGCAACGGCATTGATACCACGTGCTCACCGTCATTCACGGTGCATACGGTGATGGGACATCCACTGGGAAGCTCCGTTCTAAGCCGTGGTAACCCGCACTTCTCCCTAATAAGTTACGGAGATATTGGGACTTTAGAAAGAGTATTTACAATATATATACAAACGAGCTAGAGTAGTTAAGATGGCTGACCACCAGCAACACGCAGCAGCCAGCGTCTCCGCTATCTTTTTATCCTCTCTCTTCTTTCATGCTTCTGCAACAATAGGGATTTTGTCTGTCACCGCAATATGATTCTTGCAGCCGAATTAACGGTGCGCTAGTGACGTCACACCTTCCTAGCTTGACGGTCGGTTGTTGTTTGGGAGGCATCGCGAAAGGAAGGGAGCAGGGCCACAACTGCTTCGCTCTCTTCGGTGCAATCAGTAAGCTGTCGCGGTTTCCTTTGCAAGTTCGTCAGAACATTCCGCCTGTTAACACGCTTCCGCTGCGCATACCAATGATCCGCATTGTTCAAATTATTTCCCTTGCAAAGCCACAGCCAGCCAATTGAGAGGAAACGCCCACTTGCTAGGCGCGCACGTGCGACGTCGCAGGGATTCGGACCAATGTGCGCGTAGCTGGGCCTCTCTGACCACTTGGCCGCCCGTCGTGGTCGAACGTGCAAGCGCGCACACGGTGACTGAACTCGGCTGCTTTTCCGCCACGGTGCTGAGCTGCCGCTGCGACTCCCGTTTATGCCCTTCGAGACAGCGTGATTCGTACCGAGCTCATTGTTTTTTTGCAGCGCGTATGCTGGCAAATCGTTCCATTGCCTTGGAGCGAATGTCTCGACGAGGTGGCCTAGACGTGCTCGATGAAGACTTCGCAGTCGCTGGCGGTACCCGGCCGACTGCTGGAAGACTAATGCACTACACCCCAGACTCTTTGTAGCCATCTTAACTTTTTTTTCAAAATTACCCGACGCATGGCTGCTACGCTAATCAATTTATTCTTTCAAGTGATGCCTTTGTAACAGTCTTTCTTGTTGCTCAAGTACTGACTGGCTGACCGACTCTTCTAAAGCCACAAAAGCATGCCGCCAGCGACACCCTTGAATGCTGCCTAACATCTTGTTCGCCCAGCACCCACTTATGCCCTTCTTTCTTTTCCCCTTTTTTCTCTCGCTTAGTCCTTCTTCGCTTTTTCCTTTTCTTTCTAGTTTTTTCTCGCCATCTTCCAATCTCCTGCTCTCCTCACCTCGTGTTCAAAAGCACGGTAACAGACGTCAGGCCACAGCGCTCACTTTATTTGCAGTCTCTCCCTTCACAACCAGCCGCCACCGACAACAACCGCACGTGACGTAACACTACTAACCCTTTAAAACTAACATGCCGAGGATGTCGAGGCCGCTTTTGACGAAGATAGGTCCTCCTATCGAAGCATTGGTCAGCCTTTCCCAGACAGTTTATTCCTGTTTATAACATTTATACCACAGTGTGCTACTACATCTGTCAACCCCATTGTTGATATTGTGCTTTGCCGTTTGAAGGTCGGCCGAGCAGTGCGTCGTTTAAGAATGATCTCGAGCGTCAATATTAAACTTGGTTGAATTGAAATGTATTTTAGAGCAGGATTTCTAAAGAAATTAATGTTCGAGCGTGTGGAGATTGTGCGTGCTGTAGGGGCTTCATTGGAAATTTTCAAATTTCTGCTTGTTTGCATTACGTAATCTGTTACCATGGAGGAGGTAGAATGGGGAGGCGAAACATTTTACATTTGAAGATTACTAGGTACATCACGATGAAACATAGAGCTTTTCTTCCGCGTGTCATGTGTGGCTTCTTGAACTAAAGGTCACATTGTATTTCTAATGTAGTGAACAAGGTCTTAACGATGTCGACTGCTTGGAAGAAAAAGGATCCTTCTCAGCGATAAGACCTTAGACACGTTAAGAAAAAGGAGCGCCATTTGAATTAGATACGTGCATTCCAGTTCCGTTACATTACTGAGCTTGAGTTGACTCGGCTGGACCTTTATTGTATATCGCACATGCCACAGAAAACTCTTGAAGAGACGAAACAAAATGGGGGAAGGGGGCCGTGTCCAACGTGATAATGTTTAATGCAAATTCTCCATCGTTAATTCATAGTGCGTGGTGTGAGCTGCTCTGGGAGAAAACTCGTGCGCTTGTCATGAAATGTATTTTGCCTGCTCACGCTCTGAGCGCTAAAATACATCTTAACTGAAAAGTGCGCGAAAACGACATAAACGAGAAAGAGAGAAACGACAAATATGGGCGTTAGTTTTCATTAATTTCAGTTTCGCTAAAAGACCTTTAAAAAATAGACCAATGTTTGTGCGCCGCTGCGCTATAGCAAACGCATGTAAGCTATTTATGCAGTATAATGACGCCGAAGCACAAGGAACTAAATTCTACTACGTACTAAGAGGTGCAGGTGAAGCACGCAACGGTCATTTTACACGCCTCGTTGCTTCCGCTGCATTGCAAGTTGATTTTGAGAAGGAGTGTAGTATGTGCGCAACCTGTTCCTCTACAAACACCTTGAAAGAGAGTAACTTTCTTTGGCTTTTTCACTGGTTTTCATGGTCGGCGGTCGGACTTTCTCCGCCGATGTGTGCAATCAATCAATCAATCAATCAATCAATCAATCAATCAATCAATCAATCAATCAATCAATCAATCAATCAATCAATCAATCAACAAATAAATAAAGGGCAACTGCATACACTCCCGCAACCAAAACATTGCGACGATATTTTTTGCCACCGTCGTAAAACACTGTTATCTACGTCATCAGCATACTTCGGAAGTATGTCTGTATTGTTGATTTGATTTCAGCTGGCCTTGTAAGCTATTCGTTTACTTTGATGATCATCTTCGGTAGCCTACGAAACAATGTCTTCATTCTCTGTCTTTCTTCCTCCCTTCCTTTTTGTCTTGTGTTTTATTTTTTTTTTCAGCTGAGAAACGTTCAGAGGAATCCCTGTGGATTTACTTTGTTTCTTATTATTATCTTCCTAAATGACCCCCTTTTCTTTCACGGCCTATGGATTCTTGCATTTTATTTCCATCGCAACCAAGATGGAAGATGAACCCGCGACCTCGTGTTCAACCCCGGAGCACCACATCCACGGGGATACCGGGAAGAGTGCTTTTATTGTCTCTAATCGCTTCAAGTCGCACAATAACTTGCGGCAGTGAAGCAGCTCCAGCGAACCCGATAGATGCCTTTACTTCTTTTCTTTCTTTGCCACCGCCGCAGATAAAAAATGTCGCGGAAGCGTCAGCGCAACGAAGGAAGATTGCGGTAGGATGCGGGCTCGCGTGCAATTCTGCATATTCACGCTCTGACCTTTGAAAAGCACGAGTCTCATCAGCCATGCTAAGACTATGGAATGCGAGAACCGCATTCGCATTGGTGGCTCGCGCATTGGAAGCCGCGATGCTTGTCATTAGAGGAGCGCGTAAGGAGAGACGGCTTACTGTCGAAGGCGCCTTTGTGTAAGCGTCACGAACTCTTCACTCACCATGGCGCAAGACATGGTCTGAATAGCGACTGATTACGAGCAATTAACGCGGCGTGCGCGATTGTCTTCTTCGTCGGCTGGCATCGTCTAGATGAGAGATAGGTACAGTTTTAAGCTAAACTAGAATTCCTGGCATGCCTTCAAGACTGGAAGGCTACTCAAATGCGAAACGAGAGGCGTCGCAAAATTTGGAGCTTGGGGTGCAACAAACACCCATCAAAATTATTGAACAATTTGTTGGTAATTTTCTAATAGAGCCTAAATTATTGGTCGTTCTTTGGTTTCTCTTTAATCTTTTCTTTATTTGCAAGCACAAGCTATCGCTTGCTGTATTGCTTCTTTTACACAATGACGGAATCACACGACGGCTACACACACTCAAATGTATGTACATAAACTTTTTATGTCCCCTCCTCCGCGCCCCTCCCTTTTTATTTATGTGGATGTCGACTCAGTAATTATAATACTAAGTTTCAATTTCTCGAGTTGTCAGGAGTAAATAATCAAGGTGCCTTTAATGCTTCCCGTTCAGGACGCGCCATGACAGAAGAGGCTGTACACCACACTGAAAACGTAGGTGGGGCTTGGGGGGGGGGTTCACTTGCCAATTTACGAGCCCGGCAGCCTGCGGTGTCTGAAGGCTGCACAATGGTCATGTCGAGGGATGCTCCGCAGCTGGCACTTACTATATTGTGCGCTTCTCTCGAAAACTTAGGGTAACCAGTCCTCCCTCATTTTCCCTCGAGTGCTGAATGAACGCTGCGTGCGTAGGCTACGTTCATGTGGACCCGATAAAGCCGGGTCGAGTCGGCTTGTTCCGCTGAAAAACCGGGCATTGCTTTCATGCAAACCCTGTCGATTCGGGCCGGCCAAGCGTCGGAGTGAGTTGCGTCAATAATCTTGCAAGAGTTGGGTTTACTCGCCCAACTCGCTTGGCAAGACTTGCGTAAATTGAGATGGAAGCAGCTGGGCTTCTCACTCGACCCATTCGCCTCGTGTACATGTAAACAAATATTTGGTATTTGTGTACACGTCACGGTGGCACTGCTTGGAATAAACGAGTCTGACACGCCAGGTTTCGGTGACGTGAACAGCCTCCTTTTTTTTTCACGCCCGAAGCTGCGTTGCACTTGGCGCATTTCGAAATCGCCGAAATAAAACGTAGATAAATTAGTATGTGATCCATGGTGAAAAGGCAAATAAAACTAAGTTACGTTTACTTGTTCTCGGAAACGGTTTTTAAGTTACGTTTACTTGTTCTCGGAAAAGGTTTAAAACGGCGTCTGAAATTCAAAGCGCCTTGCTTAAGCCATACTGCCAAGGGCATAAGGAACAGTCCTTGATTCCTATGAACACGTATTGTATGTAGGGTGATTTTCGTAAAATCTTCAAGCTTCCTGACGTGCTCGGTAAAGTATCACTGCTCCTTCCAGTCAGTGAAGATGGCGGAACAGCGAAGCTGTGTTCGTTACGCAGAGTCTTACGCCACACAAGGCAAACTTCGCATTTAGAATAGTAGGCTGTTGGGCTAGTTGGTTTGAAATGACTTTGCAAAGGGGAGCGCCGAAGTGTTGCGGAAAATGGAGACGTGCACAGGAAAGAGCGTCTTTCCTCTCCACTTCTGCGCATCCCCTTTGAAAAAATTATGTCAAGCTTCGCAAGCAATTTATATTGTAAATCTTTTGTTTCACCATTCTTTCACCTCATTTTCGCTTTTGCGCGCTTCGCGTGGTGAGCATGCTTTAGAAATTATTATTATTTTTTTTTTTTGGGGGGGGGGTTGCCAGTGCTTTGTTCTTGCGCGTGAGGTTTCTGTCCGTATTTCGCCATGCTTTTTTATTTCGCGCGCAAGTTGCTCCACGACTTTTCTGTGCGCCAGCATTGAGAGCAAGGATTGGTTTGATGATTGGCGCGGCTGCCGGCACTCCTAGTATCTCGTTTCAATCGCTGGGCACGGTTCGTCGGCCGCAAGCCGCCAGCATTTGTTTTTTTTTCGAGTCAGAGTGGAATCAATCGTTGATCAATACGATGCCGATCTCATTCGATGGCCGAAAATGCACCGTGTGACAACTGTACAAGATTCGCGTATTATATAGCACTGTTACAGGGAAAAAAGACTCACTCCAACCCCTTTCCCCCTCTTGAGCTCTTCGTTTCTTCTCCCGTTTGGTCACGTGGTCACTATTTAATGAAGTTCGACAATGACGGCACACGGTCGGCATAAACAGCTTTGTTGTAATAGAATTGACTCGAATTCTGAGGCTTGATGTGCCAAAACCTGATTTGATAATGAGGCAAACTGGAGTAGGGAACCGCTGAATTATTCAACATGACAATATGAACATGACAATTCTTATTTTTATTTTCTTTATCCCCTTTCCTTGGTGTTAGCATAATTGGGAACAACTTTCTCGAAAAGGGGGGTATTGTGATAATATATGGTACGCGGAAGGCGGAAACAAACATATGAAGGCAGTGCTCCGTGCGGTGGCGAACAGGACATCGACTCTTGGCAAATACTCGTGAGGGAGTATGTGCGAAACGGCCGTCATGATCATCACCGACACCGATTTTTGAGCGTCGACAGTGGGGTCTCGAAAAGCGTGGCGCGAGGGAATGTGGCCCGTGGCGTGAGCAGGTTCGGCGTTCGAGGGAAAAGGGCTTCCTCGCGGGGCGTGCGGCCCTTAGGAGCCATCGCCGCCCGCGTCACTACGTGTGCACCCGAATCAACGCTGTCACCAGCTGTGAGGCTACCTCGCCCAGTTCTTCCACTGGGCACCTGGTCCAGGAGCACTGGTGGTACTGAGCTTGGCTGAACGAGCGTTTGGTTGAGCGGCCACAGGGCTACAACCAGGTATACGTCCCCAGCTGGCGGTACAAACCCGTAAGCTGGGGACGTGACCCGGTGGCTGCTGCTGTGTGCTTCCGAGCGAAAAACCCGCAGGTGGGAAACCGGGCACGTGAAGGCTCCGGTACATCTACTATGGCGCAGGGTCACCTGAGCTCCACGAGGCGGTCCGACCCTGCAGTTCGACCCTGCTGTCCGGCCACGCTGCCCGACACTGCTGTCCTACACCAGTTCCACGACGTCTCCGACACGGCGACACCTGCTTCCGCATGAACTGAGGGCAGATTGCGTTTGACTAATCCATATTTTTAGCTGCGTGTGTTTTAGAATGTATTTTGGGTAACTGTCGCGTGTATGAGCCGTTTCAATATGTTAAGTACGTCCAATACAAGTATGATGTGCGTGTGTGTTCTGCGTGCTGCTTCTGTCTCTTTCTGGTGTGAGCCTGTACCAAATAACATCACACCCAGACGGTCTATACGAGTTAAACGTGATGCCGTTCGGCCTTTGTAATGCGCCTGCCACTTTCAAACGTGGCAGGTGCATTACAAAGACACGTGTGCCTCAAATGGCACACGTCTTTGCTACCTGGACGACGTCGTAGACTTTTCGAAGGACTTTCGCTCCTATCTGACCTGCCTCGCAAGCGTTCTGACTTGCCTTTCATACGCTGGACTGCTCCTTAATTTAAAGAAGTGCCACTTTGCCGCCCCCCGGCTTACCATCTTAGGCGATATCAGAAAGGACGGTGTCCTTCCTGACCCTGCAAAGCTTTGCGCCGTGGCCGAGTTCCCCGGGCCATCTACGCTGAAAGAACTCGGTTGCTTCATAGGCCTGTGTCCGTACTGTCGCCGATTTGTGCGTAATTTCGCCTCCATAATCGCCTCTTTAACGCAGCTGTTTGCGCACAGTGAAGGCATCTCGCCAGGGTCTACTGCTTGTGAAGACGCATCCGCCACATTACGTCATCTTTTGATATCCCCACCTATTCTTCGCCACTTTGACTCGGACGCTCCTACCGAAATCCACACGGACGCTAGTGGAGTTGGCTTCGGTGCTATTCTTGCCCAGCGTAAGCCTTGCTTCGAAGAGTACGTCGTCTCTTATGCCGGCCGCACTCTCACCAAAGCGGAAACCAACCATTGGGTCACCGAAAAAGAGTGTCTTGCAATCGTTTGGACAATCACGAAATTTCGACCTACGTATATGGCCCTCCATTTGTCGTCGTGACCGATCACCACGCCCTAGGCTGGTTGCCGTCATTAACAGACCCATCTTGCTGCCTAGTTCGTTGGGCGCCTCGTCTACAGGACTACGATATCCGTGCTGTCTACCGGGCAGGCCGTAAGCATTCGGATGCCGATGCTCTTTCGCGCTCACCACTGCCCGACGAGCTTGGTACTCCGTGTGTCTCCAGCTACGATTCTTCGTCTCCTACATTCGCCGACATGCCAGCAGAGTAACACAGGGATCCTTGGATAGCCTCTCTTCTAGGCTATCTATCTTAACCGTCACCATGGACCACCGACGGCTCGCTTCATCGCACCGCTCGCCCCTTTGCTATCCGCGAAGGACTCCTGTTCCGTTGCAACTACCTACCTGATGGCCGTAAATGGTTGCTAGTGATTCCTCGCCATTGACGTTGTGACGTCTGTGCCTCTTTTCATGCAGATCCGCAATGCGCGCATGCCGGTGTACTAAACACGTATGTACGCCTACGGCTTCGATGCTACTGGCGAGGAATTGATGTCAACACCACATGATATGGTTAGCTTGAGGTTATTTACCAGGCATGCGACAACTTCAACTGTTATTTCAGTTGGTGACATGTATTGGAAGTTCTGTTCCCATGCATTTGGCAAATCAACTTGATCCTCTATGCAGAATATAGAAGCACACTGATTATGTGGAATGGGAGGGTTTTTATTGTTGTGTAAAGAGCTGTTAGTGTGGTCCTCATCTGGATTTATAATATGCCAGAACTTTCTGGGATTAGATTTTACAAGATATGGTAGGTCATGAGTGAAGTATTTATCTTTAGCTGAAGACAGGGCAGAGCAGTAAATTTTCAAGCTTTCCTCGTACGTGTCTCAAGCTGCTTGCATGCGTAAGCGCTTAGCACTTTCGTAATGGCGCGTCTTTCTATTTCTCGGTAAGCGTAGGGATCTGGTGAAGCATGGGTTAGATTTATCATTGGTTATCTTAATGAAAAGGACGTACTGGTTAACCAAGGCAGAAATCTTATTCCTGAAGAGTATCTAATTCTCCTCCACCGACCGACTGTGAAATGAAGTTAACAGCATGTGGGAAAAAAATATATCTAATTCCGAATTCATAAAGTTGTATTTGGCTTTGTTATATTAGCGTATTTTTTAGTAGCGAAGCCTGTAAAAGATGAGGGAACGTTGAGAGTTACTTGCAGTAAGGAGTGATCGCTAAAATCATTAATCGACACAATATGATGAACTGTCTCAGGTTCTGTTGTCAGGATTAAATCTAAGATATTATTACCCCGTGTAGGCTGCGTAACAACCTGAAACATGTTAAAATCTAAGGTTAAATTGGTGAATTCTGTTGGAGTATTACAGGACGAAGATAAGTTAATCGAGTCGATCAGAGGAAACTTGAACTCTCCTAGCAGATAGATGGCATCAAATTGGTGAAGCTTCGTCACTGATTTTATGTTGGTGCGCTAGTCATTATTCAATGAATTAGTAGAATTCGGAGGTCGGTAACATACACCTATAAGTGCTCGCGAGGGTGAAAACATGCATGCAACCCAGATAATTTCTAGATTAGAGTATGAGTTATTTACATAGGATGGAAGTGTTTTTCTTATTCCTGGAAGGACGCCGCCTCCGCCTCTTTTTATCGTTTCGGTACTATCTGTGAATGTTGTAGTCGTGAACTCATTCAAAGGTTTCTTTATCAGGTATATCCGGATGGAGCCAAGTTTCAGTTAGCGCTAGTATGTCCGGTTTGCTATCTTCAAGGAAGGAAGAAAGCTGGTCGCGTTTACGCACAAGGCTTCGAATGTTAGTGAACGATAATGTACCGCCTCGTTCGGCATTACGTCCACTCGCACTCCAAGTGCCAACGCCGCAAGAGCCCACGTCACAAGATAGCAGGGCCGCTCCAACCATTGCCTTGCTGCTCCCGGCCTTTCGACCGTATCGCCATTGATTTGTACGGCCCTCTACCGTACACCCCTGATGGCAAGCGTTGGGTCATCGTTGCCGTGGACCACCTCACGTGCTACGCCGAAACTTAAGCACTCTCGGCGGCCACGCCACATGAAGTCGGCTTGTTCATGCTTCGGAACCTTGTTCTTCGACACGGCGCGCCCTGCGTGGTCGTTCATTTTCTTTTTCCGAAGCTGTAGAAACCCTCCGCGTATGCAACATTGTCCACAGAACTACAAGCGCCTATCATCCTCAAACCAATGGTATGACTGAACGTTTGAATTGTACTCTGGGCGACATGCTCGCCATGTACGTCTCCGCTGACCGTACTAACTGGAACCGCATACTACCCCATTGTTACGTATGCTTACAATCGCGCCCCTCAGTCTAACACTGGATCTTCTTTATGGTCGCGAACCTTCACCGTTTCTGGACAAAATTCTTTTGTATCGCGAATCTACAACTCTATCCGAAGCCACCACTTATGCCGAAAACTGTCTTCAGATTGCTCACTCGCTTAACGCGGAAGAACAGGCCAGCGAGAAACGTGGCCATTACGCTACCGTGACTTTTCCATCATATTCACCTGGAACGCTGGTGTGAATCCGCGTTCCTTCCTCCGCTCCTGGCCTTTCTGCAATGTTAAGCTAAATGTATGACGGCCCTTACCGGGTTCTACAACAGACGTCCCTGGTCAACTACTTCGTTGAGCCTATTCAGCCCTCTGTAGGTCAACGGCTTCGCGGACGCGAAACTGTTCATGTCGACCAACTGGAGTAGCACTACGATCTGCCACTGCTGCCTGTTTAATAGGTCGCTAGGATGGCTCCCTTTTCGACGGAGAGTGACTGCAGTGAGAAATACGGGCGCCACCAGAAGACGAAGAGGAAGAGGACGGTTGTTGTCGCTCGCGCTCACCCCACTCAACCGTTGTCTCTTTCTGTGCATTCATGTAATATACCGAGTGCATCTAGCCTTAAACTTTATTTATTTATTTATTTATTT
Source organism: Dermacentor andersoni (assembly GCF_023375885.2). Classification (NCBI taxonomy): domain Eukaryota; kingdom Metazoa; phylum Arthropoda; class Arachnida; order Ixodida; family Ixodidae; genus Dermacentor; species Dermacentor andersoni. The sequence continues at coordinate 2,580,742 of NW_027314755.1, forward strand.
ATTTATTTATTTATTTACTTAGTACTCGCAGCGCCCATTGAGGCATTACGTTGGGGGAGGGGGGGGGGACACAGAAGAAACAAGCATGAAAATGACAGGTTTGTATAATTTCATATAAGTGAGAAACGAAGTATTATACAGAGCCACGTTGCAGATGTCACATGTGAAAGAAAAAGTACATAAAGCAGAATTATTGCAATGGTTCACAATGAAAAGATAAAGAACAAACCGAATAATAAGCTACAAACAAAACGCTGTGATAAAGATACAGTACAACAAGGCGAAAAATGAGGCACTAAAAGTCATTTGCAACTGCAATTCTTTATAGGTCATGATAATTGCTAGACGTAAACGCGATATTTATCAAGCCTTAGGAAGCAAGATATTTTATCGCTTTTAATGCAGAAAATAACTTCTTAGGACAAGAAATTCCTACAACTGAGGAAGGAAGTCGGTTCCAGTGACTGATGGTTCTTGGGAAAAACGAGCTGCTAAAGGCCGACGTATTACATTTCTATTCTTTTTACCTTGTGCTCGTGATCTTTGCGTGCTCATGTGTAGTGAGGCTAGTTTATGTATACGTCACGGGGAATTCGAGCATGAGAACGATATATGCTGCGTAAAAGCTTCAGTCGAAACGACGCTCTTCGCTGCTGCAGAGATTGCCAGTTTAGCATTGCCTTAGATTTCGTTGCATTAAACTGCCCGCCAGTACACATCTTGCCGCCATGGACTGAACGTTTTCTAGTCTTTCTTTGTTAGTTGTTAGTGTGTTGTGTTATGGATCCCACACAGAACATGCTTATTCCAGTACAGATCTTACATATGATTTATATAACAACTCCCGGGTTTGTTGGAATAAATGCACATGTATTTCGTCGCAAAAATCCCAAGCTCCGACAAGCTTTGCCTACGGTATCATCCACATGCCGATTCCATGATAAAGAGGGACAAAAGTAAACGCCTGGGCATTTATGTTTACATATCATATTTACTGGAGAGCACTTTACTCTGTATTCAAATTTTGCAGTATCTTTCTTTCTGGAGAACCTCATGCACACCGTTTTCTCGAGATTCAGTTTCATTTCCCATCGCTCACACCACTTGTCTACGCATATAAGTCGTTTTTAATTACGAAGCAGTGCCTTTCATATGTTATTTTCCGGTATATTATACAGTCATCGGCAAATAACCTAATGTGGGACTGTGCGTTTTCATTATTGTGATTGATATAAAGTAGGAGAAGAAGGCGCCCTCGAACTGATCCCTGAGGTACCCCTGACGTCACATTAGTAATTGCAGATTGTTCGCCGTTTATGAACGACGACATATTGTCGGCTCCCGCGCAAAAATTCGGTGATCCATGCAATAACTTGGGGATTATTATTAAAACAGCTCAGTTTTTGCAGTAACACGTAATTTGAAACTGTGTCGAAGGTTTTTTGAAGGTGAAGAAAAATGTAATAAGCCGATTGTTTGTCCTCCAGGGCTGCGCTAAGACGTGTGTACTCTACTAGTTGTGTGACTCATGATAATCCTTGTCTAACTCCACGCTGCTTTCGATACATAAACCATGCTCTAGAACTTTACTGCACACAGAAGTGAGTGAAATGATATGTTCGTTATTAATAAACCACGAACGAGAAACGATCGGGCAGATAAAAGGACGGTTCGGCGGCACGAATTACGCGGGCCAGTATTGTGTATAGGATCAACCAACGCCATTTTCAAATCAGCAGGAAGTGAACTTTGTTCCAAGGAATTTTCAAGTCACTATATGAGAGCAAGACTTCAGCATAAAATTGGGTAAACACTCAGGGCCCACAGCTTTCACACCATCTAAATCACGTAGTAATTGAACGCCCCAAGCTTCGATCACTATTTTAGGCATGTGTGCGGATTCGTGTTTCAACAATTTCAAATCTTTCCGAGGATCTCTTGGGGTAGAGAACACTGATGTAAAACACAGATTGAACAACTTGGCCTTTTCTGTGGCGTCGCAAATTATAACATCACCATTGGTCAAAGCAAGGTTAGAAATGTAGCTTTTTATTTCATTTTATAGACTTTCAAAGTTCCTTCGGGCATTGCTTTATTTTACTTTCTGTTGTTTCAAAGTAGGATGATTTTGCTTGCACGGTAGCATTGTTCACTTCCCGGGTTGCCAGTTTTAGTTTACATAAGTTCTCTTTAGAAGGGTATCCTTTCAACGAAGGATAAATTCTTTGCCTACGCTTCACTAAAACATGTTCTTTAGTGTACCATGGCTTACTTTCAATACGCTTTCTAATCAATACCCCCGACGGAACAAACCAGTTCAATTTTGAAAAGTTCAAGTTCAAAATATTTTTTTTAAAAAACCCATAGGTTTTCCACCGAATACTCTTCCGCAAGAGTTTCGAACACAACTAAATATGCTTCCAGTGAAGTATTCAGTGCTTGGATACCAGCCTCGGCGTAATTGTACATGCGCCGACTCTTCTCATTGTAAACGCTTACATGCTTCATATTTAGTTCGCATAGCACGACGTCATGATCGCTTATCCCTGACAATATTTCAGTCTTCTGGACCATTTCTGGGATATACGAGAAAAAAAAAAAAATTTAGGATACCACTTCCTCGCCTGTTTCAGCATGGTTTGTCTTGATGAAAGGCGGTTCATAAAATCTGCAATTTTAGATTTGAAGCTAGGGGAGCGCCTAGAGGCTATCGGCTGTCCATTCCAGTTGAGATCAGGTAGAAAAACGTCCCCACCCACAATGACGTAATCGGGTGTGATTATTGTAGGTGTAGCAGTAAAATGACGCAATTCTCTAGCTGAAACAATTGGTGGCCGGTAAAAGGAGCAGAATGGTAGTGATTTGCCGCTCGAGAGTTTCAGCTCACACCAAGCAGCTTCACTCCTATCCTCTAAAATATTTACGCGTATATAAGGAATGCGCTGGTCTTCCAAGATAAATGCACCACCTCCGTGATAATTCCTATCGTTTCTATAAAATGTAAAATTATCAGAGAAAACTTCAGAGCTCGCTACGAGCCACGGCTCGGTGCCAGTAACTACACTTGGTTTGACCATGCGCACTAAATTATTGAAAACATCAACTTTTTATTTAATGCTCCTACAGTTGACTACCAGAAAAGAAAGTGAAGTCGATAAGGTCTTACTGGGTCATTTGCACGGTACAACCTCGTCTTAAAAGTCATCATAGGTGTACTTGATGGCGTCTATGCAAAGTATGTCATGCTTTAACTGCGCACGTGTGTCCTTGCTTTTATGTTCCTGAGCAAACCGCCAGAGATTTCGCCTTCTCTTGCGGTCTGGATTGGAAAAGTCTTCCGACATACTGATATTTGTATCTTTCAAATTCTTGGCCTTTCCTAAAATCGAATGTTTTTCTATCAGAGACCCAAACCTTGCGACCAAGGGTCGCGTTTTTCCTTCTGGAAATTTTCCAAGTCGATAGGCTTTTTCCATCGATTCAGAGTTAACTTGTAATTTTCTTCAGCATCATCATCATCATCATCATCAGCCTAGTTACGCCCACTGCAGGGCAAAGGCCTCTCCCATACTTCTCCAACTACCCCGGTCATGTACTAATTGTGGCCATGTTGTCCCTGCAAACGTCTTAATGTCATCTGCCCACCTAACTCTCTGCCGCCCCCTGCTACGCTTCCCTTCTCTTGGAATCCAGTCCGTAGCTCTTAGTGACCATCGGTTATCTTCCCTCCTCATTACATGTCCGGCCCATGCCCATTTCTTTTTCTTGATTTCAACTAAGATGTCGTTTACCCGCGTTTGTTGCCTCACCCAATCTGCTCTTTTCTTATCCCTTAACGTTACACCCATCATTCTTCTTTCCATAGCTCGTTGCGTCGTTCTCAATTTCAGCAGAACCCTTTTCGTAAGCCTCCAGGTTTCTGCCCCATATGTGAGTACTGGTAACACACAGCTGTTGTACACTTTCCTTTTGAAGGATAGTGGCAACCTACTGTTCAAGATTTGAGAATGCCTGCCAAACGCACCCCAACCCATTCTTATTCTTCTGGTTATTTCAGTCTCATGATCCGGATCCGTGGTCACTACCTGCCCTAAGTAGATGTATTCCCTTACCACTTCCAGTGTTTCGCTACCTATCGTAAACTGCTGTTCTCTTCCGAGACTGTTAAACAGTACTTTAGTTTTCTGCAGATTAATTTTCAGACCCACCCTTCTGCTTTGCCTCTCCAGGTCAGTGAGCATGCATTGCAATTGGTCTCCTGAGTTACTAAGCAAGGCAATATCATCAGCGAATCGCAAGTTGCTAAGGTATTCTCCATCAACTTTTATCCCCAATTCTTCCCACTCCAGGTCTCTGAATACCTCCTGTAAACATGCTGTGAATAGCATTGGAGATATCGTATCTCCCTGTCTGACGCCTTTCTTTATAGGGATTTTGTTGCTTTCTTTGTGGAGGACTACGGTGGCTGTGGAGCCGCTATAGATATCTTCCAGTATTTTTACATATGGCTCATCTACACCCTGATTCCGTAATGCCTCCATGACTGCTGAGGTTTCGACTGAATCAAACGCTTTCTCGTAATCAATGAAAGCTATATATAAGGGTTGGTTATATTCTGCGCATTTCTCTATCACTTGATTGATAGTGTGAACATGGTCTATTGTTGAGTAGCCTTTACGGAATCCTGCCTGGTCCTTTGGTTGACAGAAGTCTAAGGTGTTCCTGATTCTATTTGCGATTACCTTAGTAAATACTTTGTAGGCAACGGACAGTAAGCTGATCGGTCTATAATTTTTCAAGTCCTTGGCGTCCCCTTTCTTATGGATTAGGATTATGTTAGCGTTCTTCCAAGATTCCGGTACGCTCGAGGTTATGAGGCATTGCGTATACAGGGTGGCCAGTTTCTCTAGAACAATCTGACCACCATCCTTCAACAAATCTGCTGTTACCTGATCCTCCCCAGCCGCCTTCCCCCATTGCATAGCTCCTAAGGCTTTCTTTACTTCTTCTGGCGTTACCTGTGGGATTTCGAATTCCTCTAGGCTATTCTCTCTTCCACTATCGTCGTGGGTGCCACTGGTACTGTATAAATCTCTATAGAACTCCTCAGCCACTTGAACTATCTCGTCCATATTAGTAACGATATTGCCGGCTTTGTCTCTTAACGCACACATTTGATTCTTGCCTATTCCTAGTTTCTTCTTCACTGTTTTTAGGCTTCCTCCGTTCCTGAGAGCCTGTTCAATTCTATCCATATTATAGTTCCTGATGTCCGCTGTCTTACGCTTGTTGATTAACTTAGAAAGTTCTGCCAGTTCTATTCTAGCTATAGGATTAGAGGCTTTCATACATTGGCGTTTCTTGATCAGATCTTTCGTCTCCTGCGATAGCTTACTGGTTTCCTGTCTAACGGCGTTACCACCGACTTCTATTGCGCACTCCTTAATGATGCCCATGAGATTGTCGTTCATTGCTTCAACACTAAGGTCCTCTTCCTGAGTTAAAGCCGAATACCTGTTCTGTAGTTTGATCCGGAATTCCTCTAGTTTCCCTCTTACCGCTAACTCATTGATTGGCTTCTTGTGTACCAGTTTCTTTCGTTCCCTCCTCAAGTCTAGGCTAATTCGAGTTCTTACCATCCTGTGGTCACTGCAGCGTACCTTGCCGAGCACGTCTACATCTTGAATGATGCCAGGGTTCGCGCAGAGTATGAAGTCGATTTCATTTCTAGTCTCACCATTCGGGCTCCTCCACATCCACTTTCGGCTAACCCGCTTGCGGAAAAAGGTATTCATTATACGCATATTATTCTGTTCTGCAAACTCTACTAATAATTCTCCTCTGCTATTCCTAGAGCCTATGCCATATTCCCCCACTGACTTGTCTCCAGCCTGCTTCTTGCCTACCCTGGCATTGAAGTCGCCCATCAGTATAGTGTATTTTGTTTTGACTTTACCCATCGCCGATTCTACGTCTTCATAAAAGCTTTCGGCTTCCTGGTCATCATGACTAGATGTAGGAGCGTAGACCTGTACAACCTTCATTTTGTACCTCTTATTAAGTTTCACAACAAGACATGCCACCCTCTCGTTAGTGCTATAGAATTCCTGTATGTTACCAGCTATTTCCTTATTAATCAGGAATCCGACTCCTAGTTCTCGTCTCTCCGCTAAGCCCCGGTAACACAGTACATGCCCGCTTTTTAGCACTGTATATGCTTCTTTTGTCCTCCTAACCTCACTGAGCCCTATTATATCCCATTTACTACCCTCTAATTCCTCCAATAACACTGCTAGACTCGCCTCATTAGATAGCGTTCTAACGTTAAACGTTGCCAGGTTCAGATTCCAATGGCGGCCTGTCCGGAGCCAGGTATTCTTAGCACCCTCTGCAGCGTCACAGATCTGACCGCCGCCGTGGTCAGTTGCTTCGCGGCTGCTGGGGACTGAGGGCCGGGGTTCGATTGTTGTATTCATATAGGAGGTTGTGGCCAAGTACTGCACCAGGGTGGCCAATCCTGCTCTGGTGAGAGAGTGCGTTACCGGTTCTGGTCACCGGGAACAGGCCGCACTCCAGGCCTGTTTGTGCAATTTTCTCAACACACGGTTTTTTTTTTGTATTTTCCGGTGGAGAATAGCGCGGCACCGGGATTTGAATCACGGTCCTCTTGCACAGGAGACGGATACTCTACCGTCCCCGTAGGAGTTAAATTAAAAATTAATTTATGGGGTTTTACGTGACAAAACCACTTTCTGATTATGCACGCCGGAGTGGAGGACTCTGAAAATTTCGACCACCTGGAGTTCTTTAACGTGCACCTAATTCTAAGTACACGGGTGTTTTCGCATTTCGCCCGCATCGAAATGCGGCCGCCGTGGTCGGGGTCCGATCCCGCGACCTCGTGCTCAGCAGTCTAACACCATAACCACTGAGCAACCACGGCGGGTGCCGCAGGAGTTGTACGCCTCATTTAACCTACAGTGGTGCCCTACTTGGTCAGTCAAGGTGGACCAATCTGAGCTCGGTTATACCGCATGGATCGCAATCGGCTAGAGAACCTGGTATTTATGACCTGCACATGTGAGTGTGAGGCCATACATAGTTGAAGATATATATCTTTCTTTTTTTTTTTTTTTTTACGAGGGTTCCCGTACAGTGATAAAATAAAGGAAAAGACATTAAAAGAAAGAAAAGAAAAAGGGGCGGAAAAAAAAAAGGAACATAACAGGTGATTTGAACTCGTGACCCTTCGATGTTGCCCGGAAAGATAGCTCAGTCGGTTGGTTCGTCATGCCCCAGGCTACTTTCAAGCGCCACAGCTCCTGCTCCGAGCCACACACTTACGTGGAAAGAAACTCATATTGTCCGCGATAGTCGGTTTTTGTCTCTGCGTGTAGTACAGTTAAGAGAGCCAGTTTAAGGGCGGAGAAGAAGAAAGAAGAGAAAAGCAAAAACTGCAGCGCCGTGGTTTTAAAGCGCACCCGTGGTAGAGAAATGGAATGCGATATGAGCGTGCGTAGCCATGATACGCACACGACAAACTGCCTTAGAATGTTTAGACTTGAGGGAAAGCTTCGTTAGCAAACGATAGCACGGCAATCAGCACTCGAATATAATTATAACTCTAATAATAATTGTAAATATTCATCTCATCTATGGGATCTAATGCGCGCGCTGTTTCTTTGTCTCTGCGTGTAGTACAGTTAAGAGAGCCAGTTTAAGGGCGGAGAAGAAGAAAGAAGAGAAAAGTAAAAACTGCAGCGCCGTGGTTTTAAAGCGCACCCGTGGTAGAGAAACGGAATGCGATATAAGCGTGCGTAGCCATGATACGCAAACGACAAACTGCCTTAAAATATTTAGACTTGAGGGAAAGCTTCGTTAGCAAACGATAGCACGGCAATCAGCACTCGAATATAATTATAACTCTAATAATAATTGTAAATATTCATCTCATCTATGGGATCTAATGCGCGCGCTGTTTCTTTGTCTCTGCGTGTAGTACAGTTAAGAGAGCCAGTTTAAGGGCGGAGAAGAAGAAAGAAGGGAAAAGCAAAAACTGCAACGCCGTGGTTTTAAAGCGCACCCGTGGTAGAGAAACGGAATGCGATATAAGCGTGCGTAGCCATGATACGCACACGACAAACTGCCTTAAAATATTTAGACTTGAGGGAAAGCTTCGTTAGCAAACGATAGCACGGCAATCAGCACTCGAATATAATTATAACTCTAATAATAATTGTAAATATTCATCTCATCTATGGGATCTAATGCGCGCGCTGTTTCTTTGTCTCTGCGTGTAGTACAGTTAAGAGAGCCAGTTTAAGGGCGTAGTAGTTGGAAGGCATACTTTCTAGGAAAAATGGCCGCTCAAGGAGAAGAGCGAACTCGAGCGGCTTTAGAGGCTAGGAAAACTGCCTTAAGATATTTAGACTTGAGGGAAAGCTTCGTTAACAAACTATAACACGGCAATCAGCACTCGAATACGACGAGAGAGATTACTGAGACGTGGAAAGTTCCCTTGAAAAAAAATCTGGTTTGCTAGACAAATGCTTGTATGTATTGAACCTCTTAAAAGATGAGGGGTGAAATATGCGCTCACCGAGAGGGCATCTTCAGCACGAGACATCCGCAAGGCACCTTACAGAGATGTCTCATTCAGTCTCATCTTCAGCATACTTCCTTCAAAAGCAATTCAGATGATGACCAAGATTCGCAAACATGTGCATCATGTGTGCCGTAGAACACGAGGTTCTGCTGCCTATACTACGATTTTCAAGATCATCAATATTATTTTGGAGCAACTGTATCGCCCCGTGCTGTGCGTCATAGTGTGCCGTACACTCCATAATGGAGGGTTATAAGTTCGTCAACACTGACATTTTCGCTTCAATTGACGACACACGTGAAGTCAAATCATTTACAGCTGCCTTTAGTAACGCCTTAGTCGCCTCAATAGTATTCAGCTTTCGAACAATCACGTTTTGCTAATCCGAAATTTTTCGTAGAGTCGCATCAGTGCTAGGGCAGGGATTCATTTCAATATCCCCACAGAGTATTAACAATAAGAAATAAGATGCATAACGACAGAACAGCAAAATTCGACGCCGTGAGCGGTTTCTGGCGTCGGAGTGCATGCGTACGCAGTTATGCACGATACGGGTTGGAACCGGCAGGATAAGAACGGCAAATGTTTTACATGGTATATATTCCTGGCCTGTTGAAAGCGCCCTGGAACTACATGCAACCTGCACGAGAAGCAGAACGTGCGTGAGCGGCAGTTCATAGCGCTGCCGGTTCCACGCCCCTCCCCGAGCATAATTTCGCCCCGCTGCAGACATTAGTTGGTTTACGCCGTCCCCTCTATGGTGCAAGACTGTCCCGATATCGCATGAGGATGCGTCCGTTTCCAATATCAGTAGTTTTGCTGAGTCATAGTGGGTAAAAACCTCCGCCTCCTTTATTATTCACTTCACTGCCTCATATGTATCCTATTGCTTAGCTTCCCATTGCCAAGGCATGTTCTATTTTAATAACTCGTGTAGCGGCGCATGTACTGTAGCGAAGTTCCACACGAATGAGTTCGATACGTAAACGCGCCTAGTAGCGGGCGAAGTTATGTTACGCACGTAGGTCGAGGCATTCGTAAAAGCGCGTCGATGTTCTCCATCTTCGGCCTCAGGGATGTTGCGCTATAGCGATGACCAACGGATTCCGCATCCGGCTGACGAAATCCGCATTTCAGCGGGTGAAGTTCAGGTGACGCTCCTAGCATTGGACCTGCAGCAGCTCGCACTGCAATATCGCACTGTGAACAACCACTGCGTCGGTACCACCGGCTTTTCTGTACCACTAGAACACCTTGCGTAACGTGTCACTATTTCATTTTTTCTTTACCAGGTCGTCCAAGTATGCTTGTACACCCGGTAGACCTTGCTCTATTGCTTCCATTCCCTTCTGAAAAAGCACTGATGCTTGCGCAACCTCAAGCGGCAGCCGGTTGAAGCGATGCAACTTTTTGGCATGTTTACCACCACCAGCTTCTTTGTCGCGTCAGCTATTTGTAGCTGTTTGTATGCATCTTTCAAATCTATTCTAGTGAATATTTCCCCTCCGCTGATCTTCGCAAATATATCCGTTATCTCTGGCAGCGGATATTGTTCCGTGTGGCATGCTGTGTTGACTGTCGTTCTAAATCGCCACGCACGCGGATGGAGCCGTCCTTCTTGACCACGGGAACGAGTGGAGTTTCCCACTCGGCGCTGGTGACTGGCGTAAGTGTGCACGTGTCAACCAACCTTCTCATTTCTGCAGTTACAGGCTGCTGTAGCGCATATTGTACAGAAATCACCTCAAGAATCACGGTACGGTTCCTTCGCGCAATTGTATATGACGCAATTGTATATGAACCTTAGACCCGCTGATTAATCCTAGCCTTGGCGAAACCGATCGGCATATTCCGCCGTCAGCGTAGCAGCAATGGTAATTTCGTCAGCAGCTGGCGGATTACCGACGTTACCGTCCACGTTAAGCACTGAGCCTTCGATCAGCTGAAATGCTTAACTTATGTCTCGTCGGCACAAGTTTGGGGCTGAGCAGCCGAGCGCCCCTAGCGTTGCGTTGGCAGTTTTCCCATCATAGGTTACAGGAACTTTCAGCTGTCCTTTCACCGGTAGTCTCCCCAAGAAGCAACGCAGTTGAAACGACGACTTGTCGAGCATAGCCTAACGGTGGCGTTGCTGGGCCAAAGTTCGCCATGTCACTATTGATACTGGTGACCCTGTATCCACTTGAATCTTCACATACACCCCTTACACTGTAGTGTTAGCCATATCGGTCAGACCAGTCCTGCCGACGACTCACGGAGGCGTAACAGGAACAGTCCGTAGTCCTCGCTGTCCTAGGATGGTTCCTAACTAGGAGCTACATTTTCTTGACGTGACTTGGAATTTCACATTGAAGCTAGGTGTCCCCTCCCCCGACAAGACAAACACTCAACGTGGTGGAACCTGCTTTTCGCGGTCTTGTGGGCGTCGCTTCCGAAGCGAAGGCAGCCGCTCTGTACCGCTTTGTTCGGCTCCGCCATCCGGCCTGGCTGTGGCATTCTCGAGAACTTCAGCTCTTTCTTTGTTCGTACTGCGTGGACGGTGTCTCTGAATGGTGCTTCTCCCATCTGTTGTATGTGGCGTGCCGCCATTTCAGCAGAGAGCTCCGCATACTCTGCTTCCTGGAGCGCGAGCGTGTGATCACGCTGCAGGAAGCAGTGTGAGCACAGGCGCAGGGGCATTTTAAAGCAGGCATGTTTTCAAATATTATTCATGAGCTAACGTGGTGCACGTCAGCTGCATAATAGATTTGTTTTTCTGGTGCCCGTGCAGGTGACGAATAATCAGAATATTCACTTAGAAAACATATAGTCTTTTTTATATATACTACTGTTTCCCTGACCATGAATGATACAAGCTGAAATTTGGAGTTTAGTTTGCAAGCTCACAAGTTGAGCGCGATTAAAAAACACAGGTGGAGTAACTGCCTTAGCACAAGAATTAGGGCCCCTTTTCTACATTATCTCTTCAAAGTTACTTTTTCAAGACGCTTGCGTAAGAACAACAAAGTTCGTGTAGAATCGTATGGTCATTTCTTGTTAGCACGCGATGACTATTCCCTTATTTTATGTAGTCCGAATTCTAGGCATTGGCCCCCAAATTCCCCTAGGATCGTCGCCCTATATTGGTTTCTGTCGAAAACGGGGAGAATATTTAGCGGTGCGTTCATATTAGCGTAAACGTGCTTTGAAGCTCCGACACATGCATGTTTCTACATTTCATTTGACTGATGATGAAACGGCTGCATGTCAATTTGTAATATACAAATTGTAGCATGCTTTATTGGTTTTATCTCGGATGTTTCCTGCCAAAACCATGATAGAACATGAAACACATCGTACTGGGGAAGTCCGGATTAATTTTGACCACCTGCAGTTCATTAAATTGCACCCAATGCCCATTACACGGCCGTTTCTCTATTAAGCCTCCATCGAAAAGCAGGCGCCGTGGCTGGCATTTGTTCCCGCACCCTCGGGCTTAGCAGCGCAAAGCCATAGCCGCTACGCCACCCCGGAGAGTGGCTGTACACGCGACCAACCGAAGTGGGCTGGCTCACCATCAACGCTACGCTCATGCCTTGGAGAGAGAGCAAGGGCAGCACCCTGACTTCAGGTGCTGCCGTTCCAGTTAATCTGCTATGTGCACCCATAGCCCTGTGCGGAATATCGAGGCAATTTCGACCTGCAATTATGAAATATTTCGCTGGGTAGTGAATAATACTGACAATGTCGTCACTGCCCTCGTTTGTTCTGCATTCATGAAAATCACCAACTATAGAACGAGTGCTGATGGAGCCAAGCTTTGCATACTGCCATGTTGGTCATCTTCATCTTAAGCAAGAGGACTTTCACTGGGTTCATAAACAACTCCTCTTTGTCTACTAAGCCAAGCGGCGGTTATTGCTCTGTAAGAGAAACAAAACTAAACGATAAAGGGCAGTGAACCGTTTGGCATATTCGTGAATGCAGAACAGCAAGATGCAATGGCGAAATCTCTCGAGGCGATACAAAACCAGCACCGCGTAAATCATGGGCTGCTATGACAAATAAAACTTTAGCCCACCAGAAGTTACAGCTTCACTGATTATGTGAAGCAACACAAGGAAGAACTTCGAAGCAATATTTATTTTGCAACTTGTTTGTGCAGTAACTAGCGTACATAACGTGGTCCTGTACCACGTGGTTGAGGACAGCAGACCGAATTTTCTTCCATTTGATGTGATTGTCCGGACGATCTTGTTTTGTTCTCAAAAATTGCCCGGATGTTCTCATTCGTGCGCCTGGGTAACTGCTCTAGCCATTCGTGCTAGATCACTTGAATGTTGCCAACTACGGGGACTAAAAGCATCTCGTGCTGAATATGTATTTATTGGCCCAACATGTTGAAGCAATATTGACATTTTAATTATTGGGAAAACAATTTATGCTTATCAAACGCTTGGTGAGGTTTTGAAACCTGGCTCCACTCGCTCAACGAGTAGATCTCAGCTTTCTTAAAATACTAGTACGGCCGTATTGGTTTTGTTTACTTGATGAAAAGAGCGCTACGAAGACGCGGACTAAAAGAACAACATGTTGGTTTTGTTTAGACAAATAATTATGTGTGACACATCCTGCTATATATGTAGTACTGCGCTCGAAACAATGCAAATACACGCAATAGAACATCCTACAGAAATTATGAGAATGGCGTACTATTTAGTCAGATTTTTTTTGGCTCGTCTGCTACTTCGCTTTTCCTTGCTTATTTAGTTACCCTGGGCATGTCTACCCATTCCTACCAATCATGTACTATTGGACTATTATAACAATTACATACATTAAATTGATGATTTATGTATTTATTTTGCAGATAAATTGCATCTACTGAGCTGAAACGCCATCGCAACCTTTTCCTGTTGGCCCCACCACAACCATTTTTAAGTTTCCTTTCTTTATGTTCAGTTTATTGTAAAGACCTTGACGCGAAGAGGGCGACGTAACCAGGTTTTTTTTGGTAACCCTGCCAATCATCTACTCCTTCAGTATTATAACGATTACGTGCGTCATATTGACCACTTATGCATTCATTTTCCAGTTAAAGCATCGTGGGACAAATTTTCCTGGAGTACTCGCCAAAAGATGCCTACGCCTTACTGTAGGACTGTAGGGGACTAAAAAAATTGAGAGACCTCTCAATATAATTTGGCTTGAACCGGGTGGGATGCAAACTGTTGTCAGAGCAACTTTCACCCCCATGAATGCAATTTGGCTTACACTGGCTGCCACGGAGTGGTCCATGGTTCAAATCCCGGTCAGAAGTACGCCACAAGTATTGTGATAGCAGTACATGACACTCCAGCCATATTTTATGAGACGTTCGATCAAAATTCCAAGGCCGATAACATCATCGCCGCGCGCCATACCGTATGCTGCATATGCAAGTCAAATCTATCGAGGGTGAGCCGGCAGTCGCGGTCAAACTTGCGCACGCAAGAGAGGAGGGGGGACGAAGCGCACCGTCTTCCGCCGCACGCAAGGCACCGGGGAAGGGGAGGGAGAAAGGGCAGCGAAGAACCTATCGCGAAAGCGATCTGCGAAGCGGACAGAGTGCGCCGAAGGCTGATAGCTTTGTGTGGGCTGAGTCTTCGCCACTTCGCATTGAAGCGAAAAGCAGCAAGAAGCGGCTCGCTGCTGCTGCCGTGTGTCCGCACAATCAGAGATTTGACAGCGAGTTTTCGCGGTCATCGCTTGAGATGTGTTCGTGTCGGTTTGTGCGCACGTGACAGCAAGCTTCTTAATTTATTTATTACGCGAATGTGTAGAATTATACACAGCCGATAAAAATACTATCATTTCTGCCTTTCCACCAGTAAGGCCAAGAACCAGCAGGAGCCTCCGGCGTCATCGTCTCTGCCCACCCGACCAGACCCTCATGCACCGACAGCGCTCGGATGCGCGACCTACCATGTCCGTTGGCCCCCGCTGGTACAATCTTGAAGATTGGCAGGAAAATTACGACTGAGTCAGTGAGTCTAAGCAACCAGTGGGATAAATTTCAACTTAGATATACCTTCTTCCTTACTGATCTTGCTTAGACTTTAAGCACCAGCTGCTTGCGAGGCAGCTGTTGCACCTCGACGCCTAATTCAGCAGGGTCGCGCGCTGAAGAGAACGGCGTGGCCATCATAATTTATCTACAATGTAAACAGATGTAAACAGAGTAAGAGGATTAAGGGGAAGATAATGCTCACAGTATACCTGGTCGTTTCCTGCTTGTCTGGACACGTACAACCAGGCACCCAAGCAGCCGCGGCGTGAAGCTAGCAAGTTTTCAAAATCACGAGTGGGTTTTAAGCAAATAAATAAAGCTGCAGGTCGATCATTGTAAAAGTCAGGTGACAGAGTGGTTCAGGAAAACAACCAACATAAGGCAAATGCCGTGGTTATGCTGTGGAAAGCGACAATCTTGTGACGAGATTGGTTAAAGCTTCAGCAATGGAAGCCTGTAGAAGCGACTAAATTTGTACTCGATTTTCAAGAGAAAAACGTCCCCGTGATAAAGCTACGACGCATATCGTAATAGCCTGTACATTGCAAGTAGTCCGACAACCCAGCTTTCGACTGATGCCTGTTACGACCCTTCACGCATGGCGTAGCATCGTTCCTATACGCGATTTTTGAAACACAGTCGTGAAAATGCACGTGCTAGCTTCACAAACCCAAGCGTATCTTCGCTGAAACTTTGGAATCAGTGGTCGACTGGTGTAACCGCCCGTACCTGTCGTCCCGCGGTTTGCTGGCAGCGGTTCGATACTGAGATCTGTGATATAATAATTTGAAGTCTCATAGGACTTGCTTCCTCAGGTTCTCTTCAGCGCGAAGAAAAAGAAAATTGAAGCTTTGGTTTCGATTTACCTTTTTACTTTTCAAATGTAGCTCTTCAAATATTATATAGCGTGTATTTTTTTTTTTTGAGCTGTACGAAATTTAAATAAAACCACATACCTGTGGCAAGTTCGACAATACTGCTTCCACGAGCAATCAAATGCGTTATTCAATAATTCAGCGACTTCAATAATTAGGTGTTTACTGTACTCGGTTCCATACAGAGCAGTCAACGCTGATGAAGCTACGCAAGAAGTACAGCCCAGAAACGTTATCACTCCGCGCGCTCCGTCCATGCTTCACTGGGCGTTCCTTCAATGCGTCGCTGCGCACCAACAGCGTTAGTCCGTGCTAGCGTGCGCAAGGATGCGTTTGTCGCAGGAGACTAAGATGATTTTACAGCTTTAACTAGCGAGCAGGCCGAGTCAAAACATGCGACATTCTAGGGGATAAATACTGCCCTTAAAGACTGACAGAGGTTCCACCACAATAACGCAAGCATAACTAAATATTCTCTATAAGGATAACATATCAGATAGTGAAGCTTCAAGCTATTTAAATTTAGTAGTCTCACTACTGTCATCGGCTTAGTTTATGGTACAGAACAAAGATCTTCGGTAAGAACACAAGAGCCAAACACAGAACCAGAATAGGAAATGCATTGAACAAAAAAAAACGAAATAACTATTCCTATGCATACAATGTGGCAATATATTTTCTTAACAGCCCCTACAACTATTGTCTGTCGAAGGCAACAGCGCTGAAGAACCTCAATTGATGGCAGAGATTACTTTTCAGTTGACAATAAAGAACAGTCCTCATTTTTTGAGTGGTCGCTAATGTGAATTGTTTTCTTCTATTCACACAGCAGAATCACTGAAAGACTAAACGAATTCTGAATTAAAACGTGTTCAATAGTACTGGTAAAGCGCTTGCACAAAACACTTCTCTAACCAAATGAAGTGTCAAGAATCTTGAGTGGACATTAATTAAATTATGGGGTTTTACGTGCCAGAACGTTCTGATTATGAGGCACGCCTAGTGGAGGACTCCGGAAATTTCGACCACCTGGGGTTGTTTAACGTGCACCGAAGTTCACGGGTGTTTTTGCCTGCATCGAAATGCGGCCGCCGTGGCCGGGATTCGATCCCGTGACCTCGTGCTCAGCCGCCCAACAGCATAGCCACTGAGCATGCACGGCGGGTGAGTGGACATTTCAACCTACTAGTTACACAAAACGCATACTTGCAGCCCATTAGGGTTTCTCTTGAAATTTTCTAAAGCTACGTTCGACGACAACATAGTTCTGCAAATCAATAGCGCTGTCTAGGACCTGCACTGTACTTCGGCAATGAAGCACGATACATATTTCTGGCGACAATGCCTCGTCTACTAATTGCTAGAAAGCAGCATTTTACTCAGCCGTTTTAAATATGAAGAGAAGCCGGTGTATGCACACGATGCGTTTAGTTAGTTGCTTGCTCCTGTGGAAGAATATCAGCGTCGTTTCCCTACACGGCTTCACTTTCCCTTCGTTATGCAAAAGCCGCGGGCGAATTACTTAACTTGCGCACTAGTCAGAATACTATGGCTGTCCACCCCTATGCGTAACGAGGGGTGTATTATTTTAACCGACTCATCAAGTGAATCCCACCATAGTCTTAATCCCTAAACCGGGAAAATAGAAAGCTATTCAGAAATTCAGGCCAATCTCAGTTACGTAATATCTCTCACCAGGTTAACCGATTATATCGAAAGTCACAACCTCCTATCGTCTGTACATGTACATCTTCCAAACATTTTTCAACAAGGGATGTTGTCCTCAGTTTCAGAGACGAAGTACTAAACCACGTAGCGACTGAAGAAGAAAACGTAGCAGTGAGGTTGGACCTAAAGAGCGCATTCGACACTATGTCCAATAAGCTCATCATGGAGGAACTAGAAGAAATGGGATGCGGAAAGAAAATTTTCGACTATGTCAAATCCTTCTTAACTGGTAGGACTGCCACGATAGGTTTAGAAGATATACGATCACCCAAGCTCAGCCTCGCCAACAAAGGAACTCCACAGAGATCTATACTCTCGCGCTTATTGCTAAACATTGGTATGGACAATTTGACAAGAAAGTTGCATCAAATCCAAGACCTCAAATTTGCGCTCTATGCGGATGATATCGCCTTATAGATGCACAGAGGATCGTTAGGCCACAAAGAAAGCACCCTACAAGAAGCCATCCACACCGTCCATCACTTCGTGGCAGAACACGGCATGGCCTGTGCACCAGAAAAGTCCGAATGGATCAGAATCCACGGACGAAACTACCACAACAGGTCAAACCTACACCTCCAACTAGAGAACAGCATGTTTCCAGACAAGACCAAGATTCGTGTCTCGGGCCACTGGATCCAAAGAACCAGGCGAGCGGATCACACTATCGCGACCCTAAAAGCCACAACGAAGCAAATAGCAAGACTGATAGGGAGAATCACAAAGAAAGGGAGGGGCCTGTACGAAAGCGAAACGATACGACTGGTTCAAGATTTTGTCATCAGCCGGATAACATACGTTCTACCCTATATAAACTTAAGTGGCACAGAAATCAAGTTGGTCGCCCAGATTATACGGTGCGCATACAAGGTGGCGCTAGCATCACCAGTGAACACCGGAAATGAACGACTACACGACACAGGAGTTTACAGGCAGCGGTTCTGATAAATCAGACATAGCGCCTGTGTCTCACACAAGCCGGACAACAACGACTGACCGAACTAAGATACTCGCTGAGATCGCGGTAATGCAGTGACCAAATCCACCAATTACACCGCCACATCAGGAAGCAAATACAAGCCACACCGATACCAAACAACATGAATCGCGATACCACAAAGGGCGAAAACAAGCCCGAGTCAAGCAACTTAAACGCTTTGGGAATAATCAAAAAGTGCAATACCTGGAAGCCACTCGGACTGCTAGAGGACACGTCAAATACAGCTATTCGCAACACGCTGCGGAAAAGAGCATTGGCGGCAGCGGCAGCGTCGAAGAAGCATCGTCAAAGTAACAACCTGCCTTTTCGCAGATAACGCCAGCTGTCCTGTGACGTCGCTACCGCGCTTGCTTCAACCTTGGTGGGCGTAGCTCTGCAAGCGTTTTTGCTGCAAGCCCTCTTTGTCCGGATCACGCCGCAGTCTTCTTCAAGCGCCACCATCGACAGAGCAAGCTATAAAGTGGTGGAAATCGAGGCCTGCTTTCACATTGGCGGCAGCGGCAGCATCGAAGAAGCATCGTCAAAGTAACAACCTGCCTTTTCGCAGGTTAGTATTTCTATACTTAGTAATTTTTCCCCTATTGCTGATGCTGCCAAATTGTGACCATGTCTTGCAATGTGATATGCGCCACTTGTGAGCTAACGCTTACTGTTTCAGACTCTATCATTGAATGTAGAGACTGTACTTCTAAATTTCACACCGGGAGATGCTCAGGAACCTCGGACACGACAATTAGGTCGAAGGGAGATGCGTACCGCCTGGCTTGGCGCTGCACGTCCTGTAGACGGCAGAAATTACGTGTGCAACCTAACAAATCTAGGGATGATTCTGACGCGCAAGACGTGCGGCAGTTGTTAATGACCATTAACGGAAAGCTTGACCAGATGTTGCCACTCCGAGAGGTAGCTGAAGGCATTGAAGACACTTTACAATTTCTGAGCGAACAGTACGATGAACTGCAACAAAGAACGGAGCGAAATGAAAATGTGATCCAGGATCTAAAACGCAGAAATGAAATACTTGAAGGAAACTAGAGCGATGTCGATCAGCTTCAGGCTGAAATTGACCAACTTGAATGGAGGAGCCACCGCTTAAACCTGGAATTTCATGGGATACAACACTCTGAAAAAGAAAACCTGCTCGAAAAGCCAAACGACGCAGCCGTGCAGCTCGGACTTCCACAGCTCTCAGAAAATGACGTTTCAGTTCACCGGCTGCCATCAAAGAAAGAAAAGATACCGGGTATAATATGTCGCTTCGCGAAACAAGCAGATGGGGATCGCTGGTGGAAAAGCAGAAAGAAGTTACGTGAATCGAAAGACGATGTATTCCTGCTTGAAAATGTCACGAAAAGGACTCGCGATTTGCTTTTTCAGACAAAGATATTGGTGAAGCGAGCAAACTACAAATATGTGTGGCACAGCAACGGCCGCGTTCTTGTCCGAAAAACTGACGGTGAACGCGCAGTAGCTGTTTGTACCGAGAGGGACCTTGATAAGCTCGCTTAAAAACAGTTCTTGATAACGATGGCTTGTGCAAGTGGGGAGACTTACATATTACCACAAGTATTCAGTCAGCATTTAGGCAAAAAATTTCAGCAATCCTTTAAATGCTTTCATCTAAACATCCGCTCAGTTTCTAATAAGAAAAACGGCCTCTCCTTGTTTTTTGAACAGCTTGGGCAATCATTTGATACGATACTGTTAACAGAAACATGGTCAATGAACGATGCAGATATTTTCCGTATCCCAAATTATAGTACCTTCTACTTAAATCGGTCATACTCTCGAGGAGGCGGAGTTTGAATCCTGGTAAAGGAAGTATTCGAGTGTGACTTACTGCCCGAACTTTCCGCAACAACAACTGACTATGAAATTCTAGCAATAAAAATGCATAACACCGCTATTATAGTGTGTTATCGCCCTCCCAATGGCAGCGTTAGCAATTTTTTTGATAAATTAGAAGACATCTTTCAGTTTGTTAATAAAAATCTGCTTGATTTAATTTTCGGCGGGGACATCACTATTGATATGATCCAAAACGATTCCCAAACTTTACAATTAGATATTTTACTGAAAATGAATGCTTTAGCGAATGTAATAGACTTGCCCACTAGAGTTACTGAATATTCATCATCTTTAATTGATATTTTTTTCACAAATATGATCCCTGAAAAAGTTAAGGCGGGTCTATTTGCCTATGACCTCAGTGACCACTTGCCTATATTTATTTGCGCCAAAGGGCACATTCGAGAGAAGGCAACGCAGCCAATGCAGCAGATGCGAAAAATAACCCCGCGCAATTTGTCTATATTTCGGGAACAAATAGAAGATGCCTGTTAGGATGATGTATATAAATCCAACGAAGAAAATGGGGCCTATGAAAAATTTCTTCACATTGTCAAATCGATATATGAATCTAGCTTTCCCCCAGTGCGCGTTAAGCCAAGGAAAAAAATTCGGAAACCATGGATTAACTCTGAGCTTCTCAGACGTATCGCGCATAAAAATGTTCTCTATGGCAAGTTTATTTCAACTAAAGATATCGAATTATTCCGCCAATTTAAAGTGTGCCGTAATCGCCTCGATAAAGATATAAAAAAGGCTAGGCGAGAATATTTTGCAAATTTCTTTGCAGCAGCTGCTGGATGCTCTGAGATTATGTGGAAAAGGCTCAGCTCTGTATTAAGGCATCATCCACCTATCAGTAAACTTCTTGAATTAGATATTAATGGTATATAATTATCTGGGAAGCGGCTTGCAGATACATTTACTACATATTTCGCAAGTGCAGGTAATACGCCTATGCTACCAAATGATCTTAGTAATATTCCGGTTAATAGCAAGACTATTTTCCTTAAACCTGTAGGTGAAAACGAAGTAAGCCACATAATTAAAACTCTAAACAGCAGCAGTGCGAAAGATATTGACCGGTTACAGATAAAACCTTTAAAATACGTTGTCGATATTCTGGCTCCATGCATTGCATATATTTTCAACCTTTGTCTCAGTCAAGCTATTTTTCCCAGTAAAATGCAAGAAGCACGCATTAGTGTCCTATATAAAACAAGGTGACAAAAATGACATGAGCAACTATCGTCCAATATCAATTCTCCCTATGTTCTCGAAGGTACTTGAGAAAATAATGTTAAATCGGCTTATGGATTTTGAGCTAAAACATAAACTTCTAAATGAATGCCAATTTGGCTTTCGCAAAGGCCTCAGCACGGAGTGTGCCTTACTTGCTCACAAAGAGTTAATTTCAAGGGCAATTGATGAAGGAAAACTGGTTCTGGGGTTGTTTCTAGATTTTACAAAAGCATTTGATTGTGTCAATGATTGACTTCTTATTAGGAAACTCCTACGTTATGGTTACCGCGGTAAGGCTGCATCCCTCATCACATGTTATCTAGAACACCGCAAGCAAAGGGTCGGTATGAATGGTGAACTCTCTAGTCCACTGGCCGTTTCTTGTGGCGTGCCACAAGGCAGTATTTTGGGCCCTTTCCTCTTTAATTTATATATTGATGATATCATTAGTATCAGTATCAAGGCAAACTATATAATTTACGCCGATGATACTAGCATATTCGTGATAAGAAAGTCGGCGGATGAATTAGTTGAGGAAGCAAACTTAATTCTTCAAAAATTGCATGAATGGACACGTAAAAATTGTCTTAAAATAAACACAAACAAAACAAAAGGAATAATTTTTTGAAGCAAGAATAAAAGCGTAATAATTATTACGCCTATATTGCTAAATTCAACGCCTATCGATATAGTTCCGTACTTTAATACTTTAGGTGTTATCTTTCAAGAAAACTTATCTTGGGATATGCACATAAATTCCTTGGCGGCAAAATTATCTCTAATAATCGGGCTTGTTTACCGTAACCGTCATATACTGCTAACAAAAATGATGCTGATTTTCAACACACTGTTTCTTTCTAGTCTAAACTACTGTCACTTAGTTTGGGCTACTACCACACAGGGAAATTTGGAAAAACTTTATGTACTGCAAAAAAAATCCTACGAGTCGTAGAAAAAGTTCCAAAATATGTTCATACATGTGAATTTTCTATAAAATACAATGTAATGCCAATTGCCAGTATGTACGATTATAGACTCTGTAGAGCGTACAAACAAGAAATAAAAAATGGAGCCAGCTTTTTTAAGAACACTAGCGGATTTAAAAATCAACATTACAGCATATACGACCAGGTCCAGAGAGTTTTCGGAAGTAGAAACCGTCAGAACGACATACGGACAACAAAACTATTCGTAACAACCTACCAAGATTACTGATTGCGAAACCGCTGGATTGGAAAATACCTCTTTTAAAGCTCTGTATACTTATTTCTGCCTGAACTAGATTGTTTCCCTGGCGTTCGCAAATTTTTCCTTATCGAAAACAACTAGTCCCATTGTACGAGGTGTGACACAAAAAAAAAAGAGACTGATCTAATAACTTATTGTACTAACTGAATCAGTTCTGTGACATTATCACCTTCAAAGTAGTCCCCTTCAGCATTCACACACTTCTGCATTAGGTGCTGCCATTGCTGGTAACCGGTCTGGAAGGAGGTTTTTGGAAAGCTCTTCAGGAGATTCTCCGTTTTTGCCTGAACCTCTTCAACTGACGTGAAATGGGTTCCCTTTAAGAAGATTTAACTTTAGGAAGTAAATCAAAGTCGCATGGAGCCAAATCAGCTGAATAAGGAGGATGCCCCATCACAGTAATGTTTTTGCTGGTCAGAAACTGCTTGACAGATAGGGCTGTGTGAGCGGGTGCATTGCCCTGGTGCAACAGCCATTCATCACTCATCAACTGTGACCTTTCTTTCCTAATTTCTTCATGAAGTCTTTTTAGTACTTCAATGTAGTAGTGTTGATTAACAGTCTGACCCCTGGGAACCCACTCAATCATTACAATTCCATTAATGTCGAAGAAGACAATTAACATTGCCTCGAATGTTGCTTTTGACATGCGTGCGTTTTTGGGTCTTGGGGATTCTGGAGACCACCACTGCATTTACTGGCACTTACTTTCTGGGTCATAGGTAAAAATACATGTCTCATGACATGTTACAACAGATTCGAAAAAATTTGGCTCGTTTGCAATGAGTTCTAACATGTCCACACACACGTCTTTACGGCACTGTTTTTGATCAACGGACAGAACTTTTGGAACAACCTTCGCACAAATCTTCCTCATGTGTAATTCGTCCGATAAAATGCGTCGAACAGCTTTCCTATCCAAGTGAACCGGCTCCGCCACTGCACGAACACTTAGTCTTCGGTCACCACTGATCACATCACGAACTTTGGCAATGTTTTGGACTGTAATCGCTGACCTTGGGGCCCAGCATGTTCATCGTCTTCCACGCTGTCCCTTCCCCCTGAAAACCGCTTATGCCATTCAAACACACGTGGACTAGATAAAGTTACACCTTCATAAGCCTTGGTTAATATTTGAAATGTTTCTGTGGCTGATTTTTTAAGCTTCGCAAGAAATTTGATGTTGATTCCCTGTTCGGTTTTTACATCAGACATTTTTCCGGCATGATGCAGTTGCACATGTTCACTCAATGACGCAGCACTCCCAACTGGCATGATCGATTCCGTCGAAACTGGACGCATGAATAGAGGAGGTGTGTGGGATTACGTCAGCAAAACAGTTGTTGCCAACTCCACTCTTTTTTCAAACTACACACTTAGTCTCGTTTCTTTTGTGTCACACCTCGTATAGCTCATATTCTTGACTTTCATTTGTTTAGTTTGTATGAGAAATGTTATTGTTACAGCTTGTGTTATGATTATGTCTTTCTCACCCTCGTGCTTTTTGAACAGTTGCAATACCGTTGTGCCTATCATTGTTTTTTATCCTTATTGGTTAGATATGTTTTTTTTAATATGACCTGTTAGAGCACATTTTTTTTTCTTCATTTGCTTCGCATGGTTCGCGATGCTCAATATTGTGTAAAGTACATTTGTAAACAATGATGTACTACCTTCGTGCTCGCTAACGCCGCGCAAACGCCAATGTGGGGGCCTGCGGCTTCGTCAAGCTGTCCATGTGGCAGCTTTTTGCGCATGCCCCTCGCGTCATGTACTGATGCAAATAAACGTCATTGTCAAACGTCATTGTCAGATAACGGCCTCAATAAACACAACATGTACAGCCACTTCCGACGCTTCAGCAGTCGCGATAGCAATCAGACACAGCGATAGCACCAGGCACTCTGCACTCATTAGCTCCGACTCTCAAGCAGCATGCAGAATGTACAGTGCTCACGGAATGAAACGCGTCTATTTAGGGCTAACTAATGCGCATACTTTCGTTTCTACCGGCTGCAGTTCCTATCGCATCGACGTAATTTTGGCGCGTGCACTTAGATCGAAGTCAGCGTCACCTTTGGTGACCACATTCGTGGTGACATGACATGGTACCCTCGAGTACTTTGCAAATATGCGGGGTTATACTAAAGGCTGCCTGTCGCATTTCATTCCGTGAGCACTGTACATGCAAGGCAGGTCGCCACGAATCGCGCTGAGAATCTTAGGCGACGCACTCCAAGAAGAACATGCAATCATATGGTGTCCAGGACACGAGGGAATCCCAGGCACGGAGAGGGCACGCTCCTTAGCTCGAGCACTCACAACCCGAGCGTGGAACCACAGCCCTTTCCAAGATAGTCCACTTACAGGCCGAGACATCCTCGAGCACCGTCTCACGAGAGAGCGCCTTGCACCCCCACATCGGCAACTGGGGGTGCAAGAAGCCCACGCATACAGAATACAAACACACACCTATCCCCACTTGGGAAGGGCACACCACATGAATTCCACCCTACGTGCCGGCATTTGTCCATGGTGCGGTGCATGGCCGTCACTACCACATGTGACGTGGGAATGCACAAAAAGACCACAGGAAGCAAACTCGCCTGAGATGCTTACCTACAGTAGGGAGCCGTGGGAGATCCTCCTTGCCCGGCCGGGGCTAGGGGCCGAAAGGCGCCTCTTGGAGCAGGGCAGGCGGAGGGAGTAGCCAGTGTCACTGGTGTCCTAGAATAGGGGACCCAAACAGCCACTTCCCTCCCACCCTACCCTTTCCCTTCCCCTCTTCCCCTAAGAATAATCAAGTTCCTCCTCTTCCTCCTCCTCCACATAAGTAGCACAGATGTCCATGAAGGGTTTCTTTCTCTGCGAAACCATATCGCTCAGTGCTTTATCCCCGTGCATGCTTTGGCGGTGATGACTCGGACCTAAGTTTCCAATAAAGGATAGATTACATATTTCGCAAACGAAAGCTCCGTCTCCACAACACGAGTTGAGATAACGGTTGAGATTAAGTCTGTGCTTCAATGGTTTACTGCATTTATGGCAGGTGTGGCGTTTGTCGTCTGTGTCAGTGTTACGGTGTTTACGGAGATCTGTCATCCGCACGAATGAGTTACGACATCTTTAGCAAGTGTAGGGTTTCTCGCCTGTGCGCATTCGCTTATGAACATCTAGATGGGCGTATACTACCGGAATAATTGATCACATATATGGCACTTGTAGGTTCTCTCATCTGTATGCATGCGTTTATGGACACCTAGGTCATCAGAACACCGGAAGAATTTATCACATACCTCGCATCTGTAGGGTCTCTCGTCTGTGCGCGGGCGGTAATGTTCAGATAGATGATCAGCCAGGTGGAACGGTTCACCACAGGTTTCGCATTTGCGGTTTTTGCCGGTATTGTTGGGGCAATGTTCCACAAACTTCGAATTCTTCACAGACGATTGATCACATGCTTTGCAAATATGGGCTGTGTCGCGGGTGTGTTCGTTGGCGTGTCTTTGTAACGCATCCCGTCTGCTCCAAACAATTCCACAGACACCGCACGACTCTTGCTGTTCCCTTCTTCCGGTTCCAGTGGCATTCCTGCAAGAAGACGGACAAAGGAGCTCAATATGCAGACTCTTATTACGGGAGGACAAAAACACATTTTGCCAATTGAGAGTGACAAACGAAACCGTACGTTATTGGCAAGGTGACCTGCTGAACCTGAGTGGTGAATAAGTTGCTGCTGCGTCTTTAAGACGCTCACAAGTAGTATTCAGGCAAAAGTCCTGAAATGTGTGCCCTCGGAAGTGAGACATGCGGTATTGACAAAGATTGTTTTGCATCAGCTATAATACGTCGGCGTTTTTAGGAAGCCTTGCGTATTAAGAAGTGTAAAACGTTCGGCATGTTACACTTATGTAACACGTGAAATTGGAAAGCTTGCTGCACACGTGGTAGTGAAATTACGCTATGCAATCTGAGGGGTCAGACTTCTTCTGATACATAACGAGCCACACTGTGAAGCAAACATATCAAGCCGTAGGTCGACCACCGCAACGACACATGCTTGAACCTAAAACAATGCGTAAAGCTTCTTTCATTCTCTCCGTCTTTGTTCTTGTTTTCTTCGTTCTATCGCTCGTTCTCTTTTTCATTCATTCTTTCGTTTTATCCTTCTTTCGTTTAGTTTCTGCATTTATTTTCAGCCATTACAACTTTGCCTGCCTACGGGGAATGAGCCATTCCTGATGATCATATATTTTTTTCTCTGGGCTAGACCCGCTTCTTGCGGGTAGGAGCCATTGCAACGATCCACTTTATGGTCTGCACGCTAATAATTGAAAGTGGTGCAAAGTCCGACGTCATATGTCACAGCTCAATCCCTACATATCGTATAAGAAGAAAACAAACTTCAAACCTTTCTGCAGCTGTTGTATCAAGTCATTTAACATTCGACTCGTATTCGAACAATAAACCGTTCCCCCCGAAAGCAATGAACAGCCGAGGAGCAGATCATCTATCCTCCCAGACGCGGTGAGCACAAATAGGTAAATTACTTCAGTGTGTTCACCCAATATGAATGAATTGTGCAGCCGAAGAAGTTTATCTTTGTTTGCTTTTTGATCTCCTTGTGCAAGTATGCACTACAGCGTGTATTGCAATCTACGTTGATGTAATATAAATAACCTGAATTCCCCTCTATTTTCTGCCCATGGCTGACAGCCTTTTTCTTGGGAAGGTAATGAAGTTTGCAAGGGCGAAGTCATTGTTGGTACGACATCTTTTGTAGAGTTTGATAGATACAGAAAAAAAAGACCGGGCTGGCAGAGCAAGGACGCCGGCGCATAGTGTATGTGTTCTCTCTTGTCTGTTGTTCTTTCGAAATATCTGAGCTAAGCTCTAGATGAATATTGTTCGCTATTGTTGCGGTAATGTGCTGTTTATTTGTTTACCTATATCTATTCTTGTTACTGCGATTAACATGAGTCATGCGATCTTATGGTGTGCTTCAACTCGTGGGGCCATATCATGTACGTTGTTTCTAATCATGCCAGATTGGCCGGTATCGTGAGTGGAATACGTAATCAATTAGAGCTAGGTAAATAAATAAATAACTGGGAAAGTGATCAACGGGCCACGAGAGCGGCAGTGTTGTTTTCGGAAAACCCGTGTAGGCCTAAGAATAGAATTCTTTGTTGCCTTCCGCGCGGGTTGTAATCAAGTTGTTTTATTTATTTGAAACATTTTATTTCGCAACCGTGTCAATTATAATTTTCACTTGTTTTTCATAAGAAAATTCTGACATCGCTGAGTTTGAAAAGATCACATGCACAAAATTTACAAATTTAACTTCCCCAAAAATATTACAACCGAAGTTCTATTAGCTGCATCTCATGGAGAATCCTCAGTGGACAAGTTTGTTTTACATCCATATGCAGTTTCCGTGAAATTGCTACAACGCGAACAAGAATTTCCAAAGTACCTACTCATGAAATAGCATATTTCAGAGGGCTGTGTTATGCACATATTTTGTGTACTTTACATGTCTCATTTGGTGTAATTAATAGAATAGTTGCATTGATTTCATTGCAGAGTTATAAATGTTTATTCTTGATGCTTGAGTTTCTCACTTCATTCTTGAGTATATGACATCAGTGAAGAACGCCATTGCTCCAATAACAGTAATAGCACTTTTCTTTATTGCAGCAAACTTCACCAATCTTGGTGCACTGTGTTGCCGAGGAAACTGATTTCTCGTTTCCCGTGTGCCTAGATAGTAGATCCTGATCTAAAGCTTCCTGTTTACGCCAGTGTCATATAGTGTGAACAGCAGCTGGCATTTGGCATTTGAATGGGCAGAACTTCCATCCCTCGCAGAAGTTCATCAGTGCAAGCACAACTTACCCATACACAGAATTCACTATCGCCCCAACGGCTTGCTCTATCCAAAGCAATTATTGCCATTGTTTGGCTCACCTAGCTTCGTTTCCCAATAGGCCCGATGATTTTTCCATGCCCGCGCAGCTTGTGTTGGCCACTGCGTCATCGCCGCCGCCGCCGCTGCTGCTGCTGTGGGCCGGCAGTCTGAAACCGGGGCTTCCGTTTTCAGTCTTGTCTGCATGCCCTGAAAGCAGAGGTGCCAATTCCTCACTGTGAGACTAGTGACGAGGCTGCAGCATTCCGTGATATGAACGTGTAGGAAGAAAGAAGAAACACTGACAGCACTGCTGCCGTATGAAGTGATCCTCAATGTTCCGGCCATAAAAGCCCGAAACCACAACGGAGTGTAGACGAAGAGGAGAAACATGTTTTGAAAGTTGTTCATTGTTCTATGCCTCGGCAATTTATGCCTAAATCGGCGCTTGGTTGATCTTGGAATGCGTGATGTTTGTTCCCTCGCTTCTTGTCGCGCTTTGATAGTGAAATGGCGTCGTGATAGGCTACTCAGCATGAGACGTCGCTGCTACATCTGATACAACAAAATATATGATGCATGCACGGACCAAGTGCTACATACTAGCTTGCTCCTATTAAAAATGTTCATGACGGCGAGTCTGCATGGTTCTATCTTCATTAATTGTACTGGTATTGGCTGCTCATTCTCACTTAACGCAATTTCTCACTTAATGCGGAAGCTCTTCGGAATATCAATCGCTGTCTTTTATGCAAAGGTGAAATTAACGCAAGCTCTCCTCATTTACCTTTCAAATTGCTCGAACAACATTTCGCTAAGAATAATCAGTTAATACCGAAAGTGGTGAACGATTCCGGAAAGAGAACATTTGCATACGCCTCGAAAGGAAAAAAAGTCGAGCAGGAACTCCTATGGGAGTTATCAAAGTATGCGTTAGCACTGTGCCACTTGCTCATCTCCACGCACCCCAGTGTCGTTATCGTTGTTATGAAACTTATCCGGCGAGTGCAAAAGACGGCACTACGGCGACGCGAACTAGTGTGGGCGTCGCCACAAGTAGCATTCACGACGCAAGCAAAGTAATGCAGATGGCAACGGGACATGAACTTATGTTCCGATCACTATAATCTTTATCGCTCCTTATCGCCTTATCCATCCGCGTCCAACCGTTAAGAATGGAAACCGAACGTACCCGGCTGACGGCAGCGCCGCACCGACTATGCCTTAAAAGCGATATGCGATGACGACAAATAGCGCCGACTTCTAATAGCTTCGCGTGCTGTGTTATCGCTGCTTACTTATTGTTCAATAGAGACACGCGGACCAATATCTTGAAAGCAATCTACAAAAGTGGCTGGGGGCGGCGTTTGCTCAGAGCTCCGCGCGGCTTTGTGTTGTCACCGCTTCTTTGGCTTTGAAGCGCGAGACAGCACGAAGGTCAATTTGCTCGCTGCTGCGGGCGCTATGTTGAAAGCGGGCGTCTTAATGGACGCACGGACGGTCTTCTCCTTCGGTAAGTACATAAATGCTTACGGATCTAAAAATTCGGGTTCATGCAGATTGCTCAAAAAAAAGAACTTTTCTTTTACTGTAAAGCTTTCATTCTGAGAAATTCGCGTGGGGTTTCTTCGTACATTTGTGCTATACGGGGGTGCAGGAGAATTTTTCCTTTCCAAAATTCGGCTTAGCTTCGGACGCCTGGTTATCTCAAGGACGGATACAGAGTAGCCTGCAGACTTGTAAAGCCTAGTTTAGTTGCACAAAAGATACGGAAATGCGGCGTACTCCGCGAAGCCAGGGAACGCGAAGCATTTCGGATCTATAGCTGCAGTTGAAAAAGATCAGCACAAGTGACCGATGATCCGAGAAGATAAAATGTGGTACACGACGCTGTTGTTCCCGATTCCGTCGTAAACGAGAGTGCCAGGGACCCGCTTCTTGAAACATGAATCACGTGGCAGTTAAGATACCAGTGTGCACTGGAACAAGGGTGCCGCGCGCCTCAATTTCCCTGCTCCGGTTATCGGTCACTTGTGCCAATGCTTTACCGCTCTCTTTTACCATGTGGCCTGGTACAGGCTACCCCTAGTAATAGCGGGTGGCCTGTACCTGGCAACCCGATATTACTAGGCGTTCCGCTAAACCTTACGTGTTTGCGTAAATCGAGTGGTTAAGTGTGACGAAGGCCGCCAGACGGTGACGTTGAATACGAACGTAGGGTGTACAATTACATAATTTCTGCAGCCTCCTGACCCGAATTTACGGCCGCCGTTTATTGAGTTCTGCAGAGGTACTTAAGGAATTGCCGAGAGAAACGCGTATTATGACGTAATCTCCAGTAAATGTTAGCGTTTAACAATCATATACAGCGTGTATTTGCTTTTATTAGGTGGTTTGTATCAAAACGAAGTCATTTGTTGTCGGGCAATAAAACGTTAACATCTGTTCAACCTGGACCGATGATGAACTCGGTACAACGTCGCAGTTTGTACAAAGCGTGAGCTGCTACAAGATGAAATTGTTCATTTAATGTGGGACAATCCCGGAGATAGTGCAATCTCACAGCGCCCCAACACCCTAGCTTTCAAGACGCAAGCAGTCGAGAAACTAGCACTTCGCGCACGCACCATACGTTTCAAAGTTCTTGATGGCTTTGCAGAGATAAAGTAGGCTTGCGATGTCGGTCTGATTAAAGTAGCAGTAGTCTAATGACTAGTGCACGTGGCTGCTGTGCCGATGGCACAGCTGCAATTCCGAAAACAAAGCGGGACAGGACGTACCTTTCCCGCCTACCTACTCACATACTTACCTACGGCAAAGTGCTTCTAATCAACCACAACCTAAGCATAAAACGTTATATGTGCGCTGTTCAGCTCAAACAGAAGTTACATGGATTCGTCATCCAATTAATTTCCCTTATTTCCGTGACGTGGAAAGGCATTGGTAGTTTAAAAGAACTCTTTTCTTCGTACTCAGGCGTCTGTGCCAATATTGTTAGAATGAATAGTGATGGCTCTGTCAAATTTTATGGGTGATCCTGATATCAGCGCTCAGCCAAACGTAATATTTTAGCCTGTAACAGCGACCTTTTGTTCTTTAATTAGCTTTACTTTTATATTATCGGAGGAAAGTAATTAAGCATGAGCGCTATCCAGGTAGCTTGGCTCTGTTTCAGAGGTCAGGGGCAGGCACACTCCGTTCTGGAGGTCGAGTTTATACTCCATTCTTGGGTTATCATGCACATAGAACAAGGATAAGAATGCTTAGCAACATACTGAACGTCCCACAAAATTTCAGTCAAGAATTTAAAAATGGAAGACGTGTCGGAAGCGAATTGAACCAAAAGCATACTGTTCGCAATAGCCTATAGTGATTCAGACAATTTTGTTTTTATCATATTTCAATAATTAACTTACTTGAATTGCCCAAATTTGTGTTAATTGGCTGAGGACCCCAAGTATGATACGGAGATTTGTAGGGAACCTTCAGAAACCGCCGATCAAGTTGTTTCCTTTGCGATACGTCTCACGTAGTCCTATCTTCCAGGCAGCAAAGAAAGCCCGCGAAATATCAGAAAAGCCACGTGATGGTGCGTTTACGCGGTGTTATTGTGCTGTTCTCAAGCATGCGCTTGGTTTTATTCAATTATGGGGTTTTACGTACCTGAACCCATACAGAGGATGAGGCACGCCGACGTGGTCAACTCCGGAATAATTTTCACGCCATGCTGTTCCTTAACGTTTCCCTAAATCTAAGCGCAGGGGCGTTTTTTTTACCTTGGTTGAAATGTGGCTGCTGTGGTCAAACTCGTGACCTTGACAAATGCCGTAGCCGCAAAGCTACCGCGGCAGGCACATGAGTGTTAATGATGGCTCGCGACCACTTTCGTACTGTCGCCTAGACTATATGGTGAGCTTAAATGCGGCTCTGGTTCTGCAAGCCATGCGTATGTTGTCCGCTTGACTAATTTGCGTGGCGTTTAGTTTGTAGAAAAAGGAGAACTGTACCGTACCGCAACTTTGGCTTAAATTTATGGAGTTCCCTCGCAACCACTCGTGTCAGTAGTAGTAGCGTGCCCATGCATTTTCACATCACCTATCCATATCCTCCACTCCCTCCTTGTATGGGAACCGTGAGCGATGAGTGGCAAGGCTGTTATTCACTCCTGTTGCGACTCCATCGGCTCTACCCATTCCATGCCCCCTTTATACTGTTCAATCCACCCTCCCTCTAGACTTACAGGTTAATACAGGAATAAGCGCTGAAGCTTCTCTAATGCTTTTGCAGGGCGTCACGGATAATTATAGCTTTGAAAGTGCTAAGCTGGCGATGCCCAGCGAGCTCACATGCGACGCATTGGCAAGATCTGAACGAGTGTATACACATGCTGTAAAGCCCCATTACTGCTCCCCCGAACGCGGTGTGCGAGAAAGCAGCAGCACCAGTGGGAAAGTAGAAGGAAAAGCCAAAGGAAGCCTCGCTTCAGTAAATTAACTATGTACACTCGGCATCATCCTTGTGTAGAGCGCGGGTACGGCGCCCTCCGGGGTGCTCAGGAGCAAGCCAGCAACGTCAAACGGTAGTTGCCGAGCCCAAACGTGGCGAGCAGCTACCGTTAGACGTTGGGCCCTGAAGCTAGCGTTAGACGTCGCTAGCTGCCTCCTGAGCGCCCCGGAGGCTGCCGTTCCCGCGCTCTACACAAGGATGACACCGACTGTACTTCACAGCACAAGTAAATAAATATATTCAGCTGTTAATACAGAAGACGTGTGTTATAATTCGCTGGCGGGCCTCCCAGGCCCAGAAATGTGGTCTCTCCAAACAGTCTTCCTCCGAAAGAACGGACCGTCCTAACTTCAGTGCTCATAAGTCACTAGAGAGCTTTATATTAGGGGATGCAAGCGGCTTGCGTATGCAAGAACTATAAACCATGGCAGTGCGCAAGCTCAGACCTATACGTATGGATCTGCGCATGCGCCGTTCCACAGCTCCTAGTTCTCCCATACCAACGCCGTGGCGTCCCCTAATCTAAAGCTCTCTACAGATATGTTGTTGGTTTAAACCAGCCAGTGGCTGGTTTAAAGCAACAACATATTTTTGACACGTGTACGACTGTACAACATACACCAGCTACCAGCACCGCCCTTTCTCCACATAACACCACAGCTATGCGTAGAGTACTGAAATGCACAGATAGTTTGTGACCGTCACTTTTATGCGGGCTACACTGCTTTCGGAAACCCCCTAATTTAATTTCTTCGAATATGTTACAGAAACGTCGTTGCATTAACGTCAAACTTACTTCGTGCAAAACCAATATTAAATTAGCTATGCTTCAGTATTATTTTTTGGTCGCCTCACACTGATATTTGTGCAGTTGCTATCACTTTAGATTACGAGAAAAGAAAACGTGGAAACTTTCCATTATGTGTAAATGTAGCTACAAGAACAATTCAGATGAGATTGAATCGAAATTTTCTTAGGCAAAAATTCTTTTGTTTTTCTGTTGGTTTCCACTTGTCGATTCGCTAGTGTGTGGTCTCAGGTAGGCTGTCTAATGTATTGCACTGAATACGGACGAGTGATACACCAAATGAGGAAATAAAGCTTTTTCCTGCATAATGCTATATGTATAGTGTCGGTCCATAAGTATAAAGCAGAGAGATTCATCATCAGACAAGCTATAATATTCCATGGCATCTCTGATGTTTGTAATTTTTTTAACTCTTTGTCTACATCAATTTTGGGCAACAGGTATGTGCCACAAGTTTCCACAGAATATACGGACTAGATTAAAGATTAAAAATAGATTGGTCCACTTCAGAAGAATGAGACCAGGGTATATCGTTTTTCTGAATTGTGGTTAGTAATGTAATTAGATTTTATATACTTTTGAGCCCATAAGTCATAGTTGAAAAGTTCTATACTGTGCTTAGAAACCTGCTACTCTATCATCTGCACTGCCACACTGCCTCTGGTATGCCACTCTGCCATCTAGATCGTAATGCCTCAAGTCGTGTTTTGCAAAAGGAAGCCTGCATAGAGAAACCTGGGGTGTCGGGTTAATAAGCACGAGGTCGCGGGATCAAATCATGGCCACGGCGGCCGCATTTCGATGGCGGCGAAATGCGAAAACACCAGTGTACTTAGATTTAAGTGCATAATAAAGAATCCCAGATGGTCCGAATTTCCGCAGTTCTCCACTACGCCGTGCATCATAATCAGAAAATGAATTTGGCAAGTAAAACCGCATATTTTTTGGCACGTAAAACTAAACGGTTTCATTTTTGAGAAAAAACGTAGAAAATATTTTGAAATTTTTGTGTTTTCAAGGCCAGGTCTTCCGCGACTTCATATGAATTTGGGTTCGTGGAATCTGTGCTTCTGGGCAGATTTGCCGAATAAATTATACAATTTAGTGCCTGCTCGTACAGATAAGACAGCGAAACAAGGCGTCACAGCGAAGCTGTGACCGTCACTTTAATGCATCACATTAAATATGTGGCTATCACTGAAGTGCCCATAAATGCAAACATTGCACCAGGAAGTGCATCGTGCAGGATGAAAATAAATGCTTGTTTGCATCAGGTTTAGCTGCATATTACTAATTCAACAACTTTAATATTACTTACATATTCGTGTGAAGGCCTCGGGTTCTTTTTCTGAGATTTGGGGAGAAAAGCAAGGGTGTGGCCATTAAACTGAGAAAAGGATTTTCTTTTTCGTGATTCTTTTCGATGGTGCTACCCTTTATTTAACTACAGCACTTGATTGCACTGACTCTGGCTATTCCCGTAACGCGTCACCTTCCGGCTAGATTGAATGGTGAATTGAATGGTGAATGGCACAGCCTTAGGAGCTTTGCAAAGGGGAAAGGCAGCTGGGGAGAATCGGGTAACAACCGATTTGTTGAAGGATGGTGGGCAGATAGTTCTAGAAAAACTGGCCACCCTGTATACGGAATGCTTCATGACTTCGGGCGTGCCGGAATTTTGGAACAACGCTAACATAATCCTAATCCATAAGAAAGGGGACGCCAAAGACTTTAATTATAGACCGATCAGCTTACGTTCGTTGCCTACGAAATATTTACTAAGGTAATCACAAATAGAATCAGGAACACCATAGACTTCTGTCAACCAAAGGACCAGGCAGGATTCCATAAAAGCTACTCAACAATAGACCATTCACACTATCAATCATGTGATAGAGAAATCTGCAGAATATAGCCAACCCTTATATATAGCTTTCATTGATTACGAGAAAGTGTTTGATTCTGTCGAAACCTCAGCAGTCATGGAGGCATTACGGAATCAGGATGTAGACGAGCCGTATGTAAAAATACTGAAAGATATCTATAGCGGCTCCACAGCCACCGTAGTCCTCCATAAAGAAAGCAACACAATTCCAATAAAGGAATGCCATCTCTCCAATGCTATTCACAGCGTGTTTACAGGAGATATTCAGCGACCTGGATTGGGAAGAATTTGGGTTAGAGTTAATGGAGAATACTGTAGCAACTTGCGATTCGCTGATGATATTGCCTTGCCTAGTAACTCAGGGGACCAAATGCAATGCATGCTCACTGACCTGGAGAGGCAAAGCAGAACAGTGGTTCTAAAAATTAATCTGCAGCAAACTAAAGTAATGTTTAACAGTCTCGGAGGAGAACGGCAATTTACAATAGGTAGCCAGGCACTGCAAGTGGTAAGGGAATACATCTACTTAGGGCAGGTAGTGACCGCGGATCCGGATCACGAGACGGAAATAATCAGAACAATAAGAATGGGCTGGGGAGCGTTTGGCAGGCATTCTCAGATCATGGACAGCAGGTTGCCATTATCCCTCAAGAGAAAAGTGTATAATAGCTGTGTCTTACTAGTACTCACGTACGGTGCTGAAACCTGGACGCTTACGAAAAGGTTCTACTTAAATTGAGGACGACGCAACGAGCTATGGAAAGAAGAATGATGGGTGCAACGTTAATGGATAAGAAAAGAGCAGATTGGGTGAGGGAACAAGCGCGAGTTAATGACATCTTAGTTGAAATCAAGAAAAAGAAATGGGCATGGGCAGGACATGTAATGAGGAGGGAAGATAACCGATGGTCATTAATGGTTACGGACTGGATTCCAAGTGAAGGGAAGCGTAGCAGGGGGCGGCAGAAAGTTAGGTGGGCAGATGAGGTTAAGAAGTTTGCAGGGACGAGATGGCCACAATTAGTACATGACCGGGGTAGTTGGAGAAGTATGGGAGAGGCCTCTGCCCTGGAGAGGGCGTAACCAGGATGATGATGATGATGATGATGATGATGATGATGAATGGTGAAGCCCCAGAGACCCGCGATAGCAGCGCCTCGGAGGCAGCTGCTGGATCTCAGAGGCTGTTCTGCTGCTACGTGCACAGGGAACCGAAATCTCGGCACAACGTCCTTGTTTTGCCACCGACTAAATAAAAGAAAAAAAGCTTCGGAACTCTAGCACCACACTACAGATAGCACTGCCAAGCTTCTCAGATAAAGGAAAGAAAAAAACGATGAATCCTATAATGCGTAATTTTTAAATATATGTCTTGGGGGATTTTTTAACAAATTTCTGGGCGCGTATTTTACATGAGTGAGGTCATTACACCAGTAATTCCAGTATTCACATATAATAAGGGTTGTTTCTATTCGGGTTTGATTTTTTTTTTTTCGGTGGGTAATCATCGGGTGCTATTTTTCAAGCTGGTAATCGGCGAGAAATCGATTTTTTTCGGGTTAAATTTAGGGATGTACTAATACAATAAATTCTCGTATTTTTGGTTTCATCGGAGAGTGTCAGGTACTGAAACCGTATGTTTGGCTTTGCACTCATTAGTCGCCTGGGGAGTGGCAAGTAACGATGATGATCATGCGTCTAAGCATCATGCGCTCTAAACGAACCAGACGCATGATTCGTGTCTACAATTCCCTCTTCTCTAAGATAATAACTTCTTATCGCATCAGTACATCCGTTCATCTGCACGGAAAGAGTTCCCTTCTACTGTGCGTCGTCGAAGGTGGAATGCATTTCACACGCTGCGTGGAGCACAGAGAAAGAAAGCTATGTGGCGTGCAGAGGCGGTTCTACCCCTACGCTAAAAAGCTGAAATTTGGGTGAGTTCGCGAGTATGCATACTTGACAGTACAATTCGCAGAAAGGAATAAGCTGCGAATAATGAACACTTTTTTCAGGAAGCATAGCAACAGAAAGTGGGCCAGGAAAAGCGGTAATGGTGAAACACGAAATGAAATTTATTTCATACTTTCTAACTTTGAAAGCATAGTGCAGGATATAGAAATGTAGAGTAGGGTAAAGTTCAGTGATCATAGCTAATTAAGGGCTAGGATACACCTCAATTTGAAGACAGATAGCATAAAATTGGTCTCTGGACCATTTTAGTCGAGATAACTCAAGCACGAGATACCTCTTGGTCAAGGTATCTCGACCGCGAGCACGCACAAAAGCTTTTTCTTCTTTCTTTCCCCGGACTGCTAGCGACTGGAACGGCCTTCCCCAAGAACTTGCTGCCATCATATGCCCATCTATGTTCCTTAACCAAATTACGCGTGCGCTTGCATCACAATAACCATTGTTTGTATAACTCGTTCAAATTTTTTTCTGTATTCTGTTGTTAACCTACATGTGCCCCACCCTTTGTGTAATACCCTCAAATGAGGGTCTTTAAGGAAATAAAGTGAAGTGAAAAAGAAACAAGCCAAGCTAGAGGCATTAAGGTTTAACCAAACAAATTCAAACTGGCACTTGCAAACAAATACGCTCACTCAGAACAGAGAGGTGAAGATGACATGGAGGTAACGAAGGAAGCGGTAACTAGGCTGGCTTCAGAGGCAATAATTGAAGTGTGAGGCAAGACACCAAGGCAACCGGCAGGCAAGCTCTCCCAAGTAAGAAGGTATCTAATAAAGAAACGACAAAGAATGAAAGTGTCCAATTCAAGAGATGAGATAGAATACAGGAAACTGTGAAAACTAATCAACAATAAGAAAATAAGGGATATCCGAAATTATAACGTGAGAAAGACTGAAGAAGTCGGTAAAACTGGACGCAGCCTGATATCAGTGAGAAGGAAACTTGGCATAGGACAAACGAAAATGAATGCACTTAAAGGCATCCAGGGTAATATCATCGGCAATCTCGAAGGTATAATAAAAGCAGTGGAAGAATCATATACTGACCTGTACAGTACCAGGGGAGCCAGGATACCTCCATCCGAACCATTAATCAACAGTTTGCAGAGACTGCTCCTATAACTAGCAATGAGGTCAGAAGGGCCTTGAAAAATATGAAACGGGGAAAAACGGCAGAAGAAGATGGAATAACAGTCGAATTTATCAAAGACAGAGGATACGCAATGCTTGAAAAACTTGCAAACATTGTACTAATCCACAAAAAGGCCGACGTTAATTAATTGAAATATTATAGGCCCCTTAGCTTGCTTCCAGTATAATATAAAATATTTAGCAAGGTAATTTTCAATACAATATGGGCAAGACTAGATTTTAATCAACCAAGGGAACAGGCTGGCTTCAGGAAAATATACTTTACAATGGATCACATCTACGCAAGATAACTCAAAAGATAGGCATCAGACAAGGACGCAGAATCTCTCCAATGATTTGGAAGTTTTCAGGCTATTAAACTGCGAATGCTTAGGAGTAAGGGTCAGCAACCTTCGGCTTTCACATGACATTGTTTTGTTAAGCAACAATGCAGACAAGTTACAACAAGTGACTGAGGACCTTAAGATACTCGTAGTCTAAGAGTGGATGGAAGATCAATATGCCGAAGAAAAAGATAATCGCCGGCGAAGGCAACAAGACTTCAGGATCGCAAGTCCGCCACTAGAATTTGCGAAGGAGTACGTTTACCTTAGTCAGTAAAACACTGCGAACCCTTACCCTCATAAGTTAATTCACAGAAGAATAATAATGGGTTGGAGCGCATACGGCAGACATTGTCAGCTCCTGACTGGAAGGTTACCATTATCATTGAAAAGGAAGGTGTACAATCAGTGCATTTTACCGATGCTGTCAATATGGGACAGAAACATGGAGACTGACACAAAAGCTTGAAAGCAAGCTAAGGACTCCGCAAGGAGCGATGGAACAAAGAATGCTAGGTATAGCGTTAAGAGACAGAACGAGAGCCGTTTGAATGAAAGAACAAACGGTTAAAGCCGATATTCTAATTGACATTAGGAGAAAAATTGGAACCAAATAGGCCATTATGCCACATAACTTGCACGATTCATGCACAGTATATATGTCATTTGTGCGATAATAATTATTAGGTCCATAATTTTCCAAGTGACGAGGAATTATGAAGCTGGAGTTTCATAATCTTTACTGGCGGCATAGCTACAACAAAATATAATAAGAATAAATTTATGAGCGTTTGCCGATGAAGCAGCTACCACTAAACCTAAAGAAATTTGCGCGCTCCAAAATTAACATGCACCTTCATGATAGGGACCTTTCTCACAGCAAGCAGCTTGGTTCAGCCGGAGTAGCGGTCACCGGCAAGCTTCAAATTGGAGCACGTTTAGCGAAGCGAAAGTTCATGCTTAGGAACTGCGGGAATTAAAGCGGTGCTTTGCCTTTTGACAGCCACACTTACAGAGCACCATGACTTATTCCAGTTATTAGTGCTTTTTAGTGCTTTTCCAAAAAGACAAAAAAACTAAATCGAACAATGTGGGACTGTGAGTCGCAAACAAAAAAAAACGCAACACGTGTGCGTGCCAGCAAGCAACACAACGAGGCTCAGCGAGCGCTGACTGCATCAACTGCACAGAGGTAGCGCTACGGCGAACCGACGTGTTTTTCCAGGGCTCCTTGGCGGCGATGAAAACATGCGTTTTTGCGCATGCTTTGAGATTGCTTCTGTTTTCTGGTTTGACGATTTTTTAACCTTTAAATTATAATTGGCTAGTTCTCTCTTTTTCTCTTATTTTTTCGTGCGCGCGGTTGTGTTTCGTGCACATTTCTTTTGCGGTATAGTCAAAGTCTTTCTAGCCTTTAAATATTAGTTTGAAAGCAGACAGATTAGCGATTTATCGATATTAGCGATTTAGCGATATTAGCAATTTTATTTTGTGTGCATTGATATTGGGAATACGCTTTGGTAGGAGAGTGAGAGCTTGGCCGCGTGGTTTGAACACGTGCGAACACTTGTCAAACCTTAAGTCTGTGCAGCATTTATTGCATGTAAAACATTGGTGAGAATTGCATTGCATCCTTTTAAGCATTTAGATTCTGTGCGTATAGGCCTTTGCTAGGAGACACGTGCTCCGAAATCTTTGGTGTTTGCATCAGAAAAAGCCAAGTGCAACACATGGCAAGGAAAGACGGTAAAGCGTGCAGTGAGCGGGGGGTCCCTCAACGTAGACGAGGGGAAGGATGAGGATGGAGATGAAATCGAGTCAACCGGCAGACACTGGGATGTCGATTCTAGGATAAGAAAATGGAGGATTTCCTGGATGAACATCTGAAACAGGTCGAAGAGCTCAAAAATTAGGTAACTATGAAGCATGATGTACGAAAGACGGTGAAAAAAAAAAGACTTCACGCAGCCCAGGAAAAGCGGGAGAGGGCCACCATCGTGAACGAGAATCGTCGTGACAATGTAACGCAGTCTCCCGATATAACAGGGCAAGGAGTGTCAGCGAAGGACGTGGAAAGCGTGAAACGTGGCGACGGGGTAGCTGGAAAGTGCAATACCTACCTTGACGCCACCGCAAAGAAAAAGCCGGAAAGCAGCGGTCAAAGCTACTTGTCAAGTCGGAATCACACGCGGGTAATAATGTATATCACCCACGATGTTATAATGTATATCACAAAATATTTTGTGTCACCTCCACCACCGGAAAATGATGACAAAGGGAAGCACGGAGAGGCATTGGCAGTAGAAGAGAGTGAAAGGGTGATTATCGCCGGCGACTCGGACCTGGCTAGGTGCTGAGAAGCAATTGTGGATTCGGTGAAAGGCGGTAAAAAAGGGGTGGTAAAGACATTTCCAAGGCGAA
This sequence comes from Dermacentor andersoni, assembly GCF_023375885.2. Lineage (NCBI taxonomy): Eukaryota > Metazoa > Arthropoda > Arachnida > Ixodida > Ixodidae > Dermacentor > Dermacentor andersoni. The sequence goes on from NW_027314755.1 coordinate 2,622,292, forward strand.
TACTGGGTTCTCTCATGGAGCGCGCAAAAGCAAAGCTCGCGGAAAATGCCCATGGATGCAACTAACCCTAGTAGCAGGTGGGCTAAATGTCGTCCTAAAAAAAGTGACAGGACTAGCCCAGCGCTGGGCTCAGGAGGCCTGTGTAGGTAGTTATGAAGAAGATGCCTCAGAGAAACCATAAAAAACCGTCGGCATCAATAATAGAAAAAGGATGAAAACAAGAATGAAAGCTCGCTATGTAATAGGCTACGAAAACATGGAGGGCGGCCCAAGAAAGGAAAAGCTGCTCGAGATTCAGGACAAATTAAATAGTGAACGAACAGTGGTGTATGCGGTTACAGCACCGAAAACTAGAGACTCGGAACAGCCGTCAGTGACTGAGAATTATGTTTGCGAAGGGTGCCTCAAAAGTAAATCGGAAATAAAGGGAGGAGAAGACTCCATCTGGGAGTCAAATGGAAAAGAATAAATTGAACGTCAAGAGCATCTCTCGTTATTCTGTACAATGAGTGGAAAGGAAACTTCGCTGAGCGTAACGTATTTGTGGGCCGCAACTTATTGCACAGAGAAGAATCAAAAGTTAGCTGAATGTCTAAGTTCTGATAATGGTTTCGCGAATGATGCCGAAATTATCCTTTTAGGGGACATGAACAGCCACACATGCCTATATACAAATGCCTATACCGACAATACCAGGAAGTCAATGCAAGAGCTTCATCAGTAACATAACCTCCTCATCGTGAAGGGGACGGATGTGTGACGGACAGACCACGTGGGAAGTAGGAAACCGACAACTCACAATTGATTACTTTCTGATGAAAGAAGGAATTCATGATAAGTTGAGAAAGATGATCATTGACGAGGAAGAATACAGCTGCATCGTTAAGGACCATAAAGCCATTGTTTTGAAAATGGGAGATGTAGTTATGAAACAGAGAAAATAGGGCAATATAGCCAATCCGAATTTGAACGTTCAACAAATAATAAATAAATATAGTAACAACAGTCAAGGAAGATCTTGGGAAATGGCCAAGCAGAGAGTGGCAATATAGTGAGCTTCTAAGTATTATACCGACCGAAATACGGAAAAAGAAGCAACATGTTCGCGCGAAACGAAAAAGGAATCCAAAAAGCTGGTGGAACAGGGAGAATACGAGAAGCGGTGGCTGATTGATATAAAGCATCCCGAGAGCACAGGCAAGCATAGAAGGCCCAGTTGCCGACGAATAAGTAGCCAGCAAATGGGATATATACCGGGAGAAAAAAATCTGTGGTTCAACTACCGGTGCAAGCAAAGATAGAAGGTGAAAGTTAACGTTGGTTCTCAGAAATACATTGAGAAAAAAAGGCCGCACCTAGAATATATTGGGTCCACATAAAACTACGACGCAGGAAGCCTGGAAAAATACAATATATCCACGACGAAGATGGAAACCAACTCGAAGAGGACGCGGCATTAAATAACATCCAAAAAATACCAGCCGAATCTGTCCAGGGAAATGACGAGGTTGTAGTTGAGGAAAGAAGGCGCATGAAAGAGGACCAGGTGGAAAAGGAGCTGGTGCTGAAAAATTTTAACTCGAAGAAGCCCGAAGAGGAAATTCTTTAGCGCACAGCGATAGGGCTATACGTGGATCCCGTTAGGCTGAACAATGCACTAGGACCAAAAAGTAAGAAAGCTCTGCTGAAAGAAGTGGGAAAAACCTTAAAAGTAAGACGAATAGTAGACAGCTCGCGACAAAGTAGAAGGAATTAACTTTATAAAAGTAAGAGGGAGAAAGATAGAATTCACTAATATAGACCGTTGGCCATTACATCGGTAACGTACAGGTTGGCAATGTAGTCAAATAAATTAAAGCTGCAAGCATGGGTTGACAATAGCAACATTTTGGGAAAACTTCAGAGTTGCATCAAGTTGGTAGGTGTCTGTATCATAACTTATTTGACCTTACTCAGTGTATTGAAATATCAAGAGTGGACAGGAAACCCTTACCTGTAGCCTGTTTGGAGGTTACAGGGGTGTATGACAACGTAGACCACAACATTTTCTCGAATATTCTGGAAGGGGAAGGTTTAGGCAATAATTGTCTACAGCTTTTCAGAAATATCTACCAAGAAAATATGATTGGCGTTGAATTCGATGGGATGAGGAGCGAGGAGAAAATTGATATCAACAAGGGACTGAGGCAGTGGTGCCCTTTATCCCCACTGCTGTTCATGGTGTACAGTGTGAGGATGGAAAGGGCACTAGATGGAATCAATATCGGGTTTCATCTCAAATACAAACAGGCGGGCAATGTAGTAGAGAAGCAGCTTCCAAGTTTGTTTGATGCGGACGACATTGTGTTGCTAGATAACGAGCAAAGTGTATGCATCGTCTGGCTAATAGTTGTGGACAGGAAGGCAAGAACTGAAACATAAGGTTAAAAAATCAGGTCTTATTTTAATTTTCTTATTTATTTATTTATTTATTTATTTATTTATTTATTTAGCAATACTGTAGGCCTTGGCAGGCCCATAGAGGGGTGGGTTACAGGGGTATTCACTGTTTCGATCACTATACACAGGACATTTGCACATCAATGTGCTGTTCGGCAACACATCATTCTGGCCAAATTTCAAAAGAGCACATACAACTTCCACGTTATGGCATAGGATGAATAAAGGGAAAAATCAGACATCCACCCGTTCGTCTATGGCACAGGATGAAGAAAAGGTATGGCACAGGATGAAAAAAAGATAATTTGGTTACAAAGCTGGACACACAATCGCTGTCAACAACATTCCATGGCAAAGAATTCCATAACTCGACGGACGAAGGAAAAAAAAGATATTTTAAATGTATTGCTATGGGTGACGTGGGGCCTGATGTGCTTATCGTGATTTATTCGTTTAGTGTGGCGATGTGGTGGCTGCAGGTACCGATCTTTGTTGATACTCACAGACCCATGATGGAGCATGAAAAGGAACTACATGTCGGCAACGCGACGCCGACTGGAAAGTTTGGAAATGCCTGCTTGCTTTCTAAGTGCAGTGACGCTTTCGTACCGAGAATACTTTGAGTATATAAATCGTAATGCACTATTTTGAAGCCTTTCCAGCCTATCTTCTAAGTACTGTTGATGAGGGTTCCATACTCTGCAACCATAATCTATGATGGGTCAGACTAAGGTTTTGTGGGCATGCAACTGTACTTCAGCAGATGTCATGGCTAATTTCCTTCGCTGAAACAGTGAAAAATTCACTGAAAACAGTGAACAGACAGTGTCAATAAAGGGCAGCATAATACCTCGCGTAAACAAAATATAAATACCTCAGTATATGGATGAATGAAGGCAAATAATATGTGAAAACCAAGGAAGCAATAATCATAGTAATGGGGAAGAGAAATGCGTCATTAATAAAACACATCACTATAGAGTTTATTAGGTACAAGGTGTTCCATGGTATGTGGAAAGGTGTTATGGTTCATGGGCTTATATTTGAAAATGCGGTTCTTTGCTTGAAATCAGGGGTGCAATCAAGACTCGATGGCAACCGAAGGTCACTGGGACACCTGGCATTGGGCGCTCACGGGAAGACTACAAATCGAGCTGTGCAGAGTGATATTGGCTGGACAAGTCAGGGAAGCTCACAGTAAATTTGATTATGAAGAACGACTTGAGGATATGAAAGAGAGTAAATGGGCTTGCAGAATGTTCAGTAATTTGGACAAAAAAACATTGATTCAGAATGGAGGAAAAGAATTAGGAAGCTTGCCACGTGCTATGCGATCTGCATGGGGAGCAACACGGCAAAAACGATCGTCAAGAGAAAAGTCAGAGAGGCTGAGATAATGTCACGGGTGGCGGAATTTCAAAGGAAACCTGCCATGAGCAACTACTTAAGAAGAAAATCAGGAAAGAAATAATGTATGATAACTCAAAGGGAAGCTCCCTATTTGTCGAATTGAGATCAGGATGCCTTAAAAGATACACCTATAAAGCGAGATATAAGAAAAACAAGCATGTGCTTGCTGCGCTAAAGCTAGGAAAACGACGGAGCATATTTTCTTGGAATGTGAAGATATCTGCCCCAGTGGTCGATTTAGGCCCCACTGGCCGTCTTGAGACCCTTGCGTTGAGCGAGAGGAGGGAAAAAAGCAAACACGTTCGCTATAGAGATGACTAAATGGCGATTGGAAGATTGGTGGAAGTAGGCTAAGCTACAAAGAACGAAGGCGTACAAAAACAAAGTTCGAAATATGGATTCAGATACTTTGGTAATGGTAATTCGGTGTATTATTTTCTTTATCTTTTTTCTTTTTCCTTGTTCTTTTTTTTTATTTTTTAACATAGGTAGGACAGAGTTTGTTGGCGTAAGCTACCGCCCTGTACCAAAGAGGGCGTCTAGCATTCATCCATCCATCCATTGGAAGTCGTGGGTTCTCGTAGGTCGATTAATCGACAGCATTGACCTTGTGACGTGAACTGGAGTGCACCGTTCACATCGCGCTACGCGCAGAGGCACCGGCAAAGCCAGGAGAGAGACGATGCTTTTTTTTCTTTTTTTTTTTTGTGGCGTGCCCGCGCCGCGAAGCGCTGCTGCGTCCGCCGATTATCGTCACGAATTACAAGAAGCACGTGACTTGAAAAGTGCAAAAAAAAAAAAAAGGTGAGAGATTTTTCAGGGGCCCTTTAACGAGCATTAGACCTGCCGTGATCGATTTGTGGCTGCGGTGATTGGTTCCTAAGCATGAGGTGGCGGGATCGAATCCCGGCCATGGCGGCTGCAATTCGATGGAGCAAATGCGAAAACACCGGTGAACTAAGATTTAGGTGTATATTAAAGAAACCCAAGTGGTCCAAATTATTGGGGAGTACCCCACTACGGCGCCCCTCATAATCATATGGTGGTTTTGGCATGTAAAACTCCATAATTAAATTAACGAGAAGAAAGGGGGCTACCCAAGGGGCCCGATTTTTATTAGTCATATCATAAGAAGCCAACAAACACTGACACCTAGGACAACATAGGGGAAATTGCTTGTGCTTAATAAATGAAATAAAGAAACGATAAATTAATGGAAATTCAAGTGGATGGAAAAACAACTTGCCGCAGGTGGAAACCGAACCCACAACCTTCGCATTTCGCGTGCGTGGCAAGGTCTGTGAGTGGTGGCGCTGGCTAACACTCCCAGGGTTCTACTAGGACACATAAATACCCAGGAAAGTGGATGGGAAAACGGCGCCGCAGTAGCTCAATTGGTAGAGCATCGCACGCGAAATGCGAAGGTTGTGGGTTCGGTTCCCACCTGCGGCAAGTTGTTTTTTCATCCGCTTTAATTTCCATTCATTTATCGTTTCATTATTTCATTTATTAAGCACAAGCAATTTCCGCTACGTTGTCCTTGGTGTCAGTGTTTGCTGGCTTCTTATGATATGACTAATAATTAAATTAAGGAGCATAAGGTGGCCTAATCTATTACTCATGTCTACTCTATATATGGCGCCCCTGACAGTACAGGTGCAACTGCGAGACGTAAAATTAGGTTCCTGACCTGTCTACCGTTGCCAAGCTGCGCGATAATACGTGAGACCGACAACCCATGCAGCTAGTCTGTTTTCAAACTACAACAAATGGATATGTTTTACTACAGTAATCTTCACCGCACCGTCGTGAGAAACTCAAGTACTTCGATGCCATCGTCATCATCAGCCGCCACCTAATTTTACGTCCACTGCAGGACGAAGACCTCTTCCAGCGACCGACAATTACTTCCGGACTTGTTCAAGTGATTCCGAGTTGCAGCTGCAAATTTCTTCACTTCGTGACCTAACAATTTATTGCCGTCCTGGATTGTCCTTCCCTTCCTTTGGCAGCCATTCTGTAACTCTAATAATCCACCGGTTATCTAGCAGAACCAAATGGCCTGCCGAGCTGCATTCTTTTTCTCCTAATGTCACCTAAATATCGGCTATCCCCTCTTGCTCTCTGTGGACGGCTTGCATGTTTCGTTCTATCGCTCTATGTGCACAGCTTAGATTTTTCTCGAGTTCCTTGTTAACGTCCAACTTTCTGTCACAATTGTTGGCACCGGTATAATCTAATGATTCCGCATTTTTCTTTTCAATGACAGCGGTAAGCTGCCAGTCGGGATTTGTTAATTCGTCCCGTGTGCACAGCAACCCATTATTCTGTAAATTTCCTTCTGATTGTCAGGATCCCCTGTGAGTAATTGTCCTACATCAACCAGCTCCCGTGTCAACGCTGACTGGCGATCATGGATTCTTTTTCCTTTGCCACGATATGCATCATTAATTTTGTCTCCTGCATATTATTCTTCAACGCTACCCCTTTAATTTCTCAGTTAAAGTCTTAAACATTTGTTCCAATTAATTTCCATTGCAGCAGAAGAATATAATGTCATCTGCCAAGCTAAAGACCGAGATATTCCTCGTTGATCCCCCCTGCTAAGCCGTCCCAGTCTAATAGCTGTGATACTTATGTAAGCCTGCAGTGGATAGCAATGGTAATATTGTATCTCGTTGCCTGACCCTATTCTTTATAGTAGATGTTCTAGTTTCCTTGTGGAGACCTAAGGGAGCCATGGGATCCTTGCAGATATTTCCTAAGATATTCAAATATGCGTCTTGTACTGCTCGATTGCGCAGTGCTTTCATGACTGATGATGTCTCTACTGAATCAAATGCCTTTTCATAATCAATCAAAGGCATATACCGAGATTGAGCGCACTCCAAATATTGCTTAATTAACGGATTTATTACAAACATCTGGTCCAATGTAGTCATTACTCCATCCCTTCATGGAGCGAGCGTGTTCTCCTGGCTGAATAAGGTCAAGCGTTTTCCTGATTGTATTGGAAATAATCTTGGCGAATATATTGTTCAATACTGAAAGAAGCTCATGTGCCTGTAATTCTTCAATTCTTTATCGGTATATGCTATCGTAAGCTATAGGGAACTCAGTATCCAATCTCACACAACAATCTATTGCGAAACGAGCAACACTTAAGATGTTTACATAATGACCCTGTATTTACGGCGTGCAATGCATTGTTTCCCTCCACATGACATAACATAATTATTTGACTGTTGAGAAAATGTTTGCGAAAAATGTAGGTCACAAGCATGCTGCAGAAATACATACCGTTGCGTTGCCGTCATCGACTTGCATATTTAAATACGTCGATGCGGCAAGGATGGCCATGGTCTCCAACCTGACGACGGCGGCGATGGCGGCGTGGGCGTCTGGGTACTGGTACAGGCCGAAGACCGGGAGGGTGGCCAGCGCTGCAGCAGCCACAGGGTCGACGTAGGCGACGACCCAGCAGCTCTACCGGTAGAGGGCTTGGGCTCCCTGGGGTGTCCCGGGTTGCTGCTGGCAGTAGATGTCTGCCCAGATGTAGAGATGAAGACATTCCCTGCGGCCCCAGCGCGACGGGCACGATGACAAAGTTGGCTGCGGAGTCCATGTCTGAGAATGACATGTAACAAGGAAATTGTTCTAACCAAGTCGAAAATACACTTCGGACAAACAAACACGACATCGGCAAGAAATAGTGCTGTCTAGCGTTGTTGCCACCGTGTTGGGAGGGACGCACTCTTGGAAGAACACCACACAGAAGAGTCCAAGTCCCAAACCAAGGACGCCCCCGTGTATTGTCAGCGCACGCGTTTATATATCCTGGTGTACGCTGACGTCACCACCGAGCTCGGACGCCGCAGCAGTCTTGCAAAGCGGGCGACGCTCAGTGGAACGCCGCAGCCCTTTGATGCGTTCCGGTGCGCGTTCATCGGAGCGCTGGTTGCGTTCGATGCAACGCGAAATCCAGCGTGCAAACGCTGTTTGCGTGCGTATATGCTGAGGCAAAAGACAGCTAGCAAATCCTATTCGATGGAGTACCTGCTTGTCACATGTCTAACTATAACCGGAATAGTTATCGTACAGCCCTGCTAGTCACGTTTACTCTACTTGTACCCTAACTGAGTAAACGTGCTACATTAGGGGTGCACAATCATTCTCTAAAAGAGAGCCGAAAATGGGGCAACCATGGAATGTTGTCGGTACTCACTCGCGTACAGATGTGTACTCTAAAAAAATGTTCCAGAATCTCATCTGTATAAGTACATCCACCTGGAACAAGCGTAAGAATGGAGGTGATAATATGAGATAGAACTTCCCAAGCTAGACGGGTGGCTATGCGACGCGTGTGTGAGGTCTGCGGGTTAAGTTCGACCACCTGTGTTTTTTTAAAGCTCACCGAAAGCAGGTGACACGACAATCGCGCTCAGAGGGCCCTCAACAGCGCGATAGAAAGAGGTAACCACCGCAATGGTCAAAGAAAAGCGCAATGGTCACTGCAGTCGAAGTAGCGCGTCTTTCCACAGTTGCACTTACTGCATTGAATTCCGGCAAAGAAGGTCGTCCAGGGTCTCTTTCGCGTCATGCAGGCATGTTATGTAGCTGGAAATGGAACAAATTTCAAGAACACACGTAATACACGTGGACATAATTGCGATTCCACCCGGCTTTGACCGATCTTGTCTTGTCTTGCATCCTAAACAGTGGCGCATACCCATTATGCGCTATTTGGACTTCCTTCTTCTTCTTCTCCTTTTCCTTCAAATTTCGGCACGTTCCCACGAGGGGCGTACTGGCCATTGTCCTGAGTGGAAACAGAATTTGAACTTCTTGCTTCCCGTTAACTTATTGAACTGTAGTATTCATATTTAAGTAATAGTAAATATTAATTATTTCTGTTTCTGTTTCGCTAATATTGGTCATACCAATTATGACGAAGATGCCATATTATGAACATTACGCGATTCACTTTTAATAATGAGGTAAATGTGCTTAACATGAAAGTCTACCAGTCGCAGTGATGTACTCATGTACTGTCTGTCACACCTCCTTTATATCTCGACCAAGGGTCATTGCCACAATTGATAAAATGTTAATCTCTCAGAGGAGAACGCATATACACGATAAGGGCTGCACTAGGCAGATCTTTCCTTCGGAATTATATTTGCGGCAAAATAGGAGGAAATGCTCCAGCGATTCTATATTCCCACATGATGCAGAACGGTTCGATGGCGCGAACCCACACCTACTCATGTGCAGCAGTATGCGTTGTTGTGCAAGTTGGTTCATTGTATTTGGAAAGATCGGATGCGCTCTGTACACGATCACAAGCAAGAAGACGGGACTGGCGCCAACTAACAACTGAGGTTTATTCGAGGGAAGCAATTAAATATCAGTTCATGTCAGCGCAGGCGCATCGAGGTATCAGCAGCAGACAAGAGAAGAAAAAACGCAAAATCAGAAAGAACCAATGGCGTGGCTCAGCTAACCATATTTTCTAGGAAGCGTGCCTCCCTATTGTAAAGCATGACCGATGTGTCACTGATGCACGCTTGTCCCTTCTTTTTTATATAATATGCCTCTAGAAGTTCCCGCGCTTTTTCGTTACTGCATTTGCGCAGGATCGTAACCTGATTGAGCAGAGGCCTGCATTTATGATCTAGGCAATGCATGGGTTGCTCCTGGTTTTTAATAGACCTTTCGTGTTCACGGATTCGCACTTTCAAACGAAGGCCCATCTGGCCTATGTAGGGTTTGCCGCATGTCAGGAGAATCTGATAAATAACGCCAACTTGGATATCTGCATGGGGGTTCTTGTGTTTCATGCCAAAACAACCTTGCTTCTTTCTCGCGTGAAGACTCCCAATGCGGGCGCAAAGGTGACTCAGCTTGCAGGGAGCCGAGAAAACGAGTGGGACACCTCAGTTGTTAGTTTGCGCCTGTTCCGTCTTCTTCCTTGAGATCGTCTACAAAGCGCATCCAATCTTTCGAAATACTCATGTGCAGATTTAGTTGCGGCATTCGACCTCGTAATAGTATAATAGAAACTTCACTTTGCCGAGAAGTGACCCGGGCATTCCAGGGGAACGCTAAATGCTGGTAATGCGTTTCAGCAAGGAGGGGCTCATCTTTTCTACCTAGGACTTGTTTTCGCCTTGGTACTCTTGTTACCACTAGCAGAGTAACGCTGGGAATAAAGAAACCCACTGGCCTACCAAGCGCTGCCTTTGCCAGTCCGTATGCCGTTTCATTAAGGGCTAGTCCACAACGTAAACTTTTACTGGACTTCCCGACTGCAGTAGTGCGCTTGCAGGAACCACCAACAATGAATTCCAGCCCACACTTAACGAAGGCGGTAGGTAGTTTAAGTACCTAGGCGCTAATTTTTGCCGCCAACTGGGAATGAGATGGGGAATGGGCTGAACTCAATCTCGATGTCCATATCGCTTGGAACTGACCAATCGGTGGCCGTCGCCTGATGTAAACATCCGGCATGACAACGAGGTTTCCGTAAACGCTTTTCCGCGCACGGAACCAGAAGCATGGACAGCGAGGCTGTAACTAAGCGTATTAGAAGTCAGCACTGATCGGAAGAAGATAAATTGGATTTGATTCAGCTGATAGGCGAGCGAAAGGCTCCATTGTTTGTGTAAATTTAATTCCGCGCTGACAAGAAAAAAGCGCGAACTTGCATGGGCAGCTGCAATTGAAGTTCTCAGTTCGAGACACAGGATGCGCCGAAATGTACGAGAATAGTAAAAACAATGGCAAAACTTGAAGCAGCAGTTGAAGAGAGCGCCGCAGCGAGTGCGCCAGCACGAGCGTCACACTGGTGAGTAATAAATTTACCAACTCTTTTTCGTTGGAGTAAAACAGTCGTGCGCTCGGAAGCTTATCCGTCTTGTAAATACTGAACATCTCAAAATTATGGACTGTGATAGTGCACAGACGAAATGTATATTTTGTGTGTTCAGCTACAGCAAAACACTACCCTAACTAACTACGTAGATCTAGGCCGCGATATTGTGGCGATGCCTTTTCCCTATGCTAATGCGTTCCGGCGCTTTTCACGTTCGTGAGTACCCGCGTTCGACGCTCCGGCCGGGGCCGAGCGTCTCTTGGCCATTCACAAACGCGGAAGGCGTCGGAACGCATTCGCATCGCGAAAAGGCATAACCACAAACTCGCGGCCCTAATGTTCATTGATTTCATTGCAAGATTCCGTGTAGCACGGTCCTTTCGTCATGCCCTCGTCACTAGCATCACACGCGAACATGTCCCGCTCACGGCAAAAAAAAAAAAAGCGGCTTCGGCGCGTCGGTCCGCACCGAAACATCGTATCGTAATTATGGAGTCCACAGCCACATAAATAAGAAGGGAGGGGCGGAGAGGAAGGGGAGAATAAAAGTTTGTATATAAACTTTCTTATCGGGCGAGTGGGAAAGGGCGCGCGGTGAGCCTTTCCTCCTCCCAGGCTTTCTGACTATCTGACTCTGACTATCCGGCACCGCGCTGTTAAAGCGAAAGCTTTACTGGCTGCGAACTTGCGATTTCGCCGTGGCTGTGCTCCGAGGAGCACGCCTGGCCGCGGGTATTTCTCTATCTCTCGCTCCCTAGTCGCTACTGCGCATGCGCCACTAGTAGCTCCGAGCCACATGTGTTCCGCCGCTGCGGAGTGCCGCGCCTCTCCGCCACCGCCGTTTGGTATGACGTTCCTCTTCGTTGCGCTCGCCTCCGCTCGCTTCGTCAGCTGCGTTGCATGCCTGATGACATGTCGGAGGATTGAAAAGGAGAGCTCGCGTGCGCCGCAACCACAGTTGAGGCGGCAGTATGGACGGTGACAATTCTGATAAGCAGGAGAAGGCCTGGCATAGACATCGGAACGAGATGACGAGGAAGCGAATCGCCCAGGAAACAGACGAACAGCGCGCCGAACGACTGGCTAAACGCCGCAACATAGCTAGACAAGCAGACTAACCTGGACTTGCAATAAAGATTAACCAAGGCTAACCATGCTATGCCTTAGCTTTCGCTATCTATAACCGGGCATAGCCGAGCTAAGCCACTGCCAGTTTTTTTTTTTTCAAGTATTGCTGTCGTGTGCCGCAGAACGATTTCAAGATGTTTTAAATCCCGCTTTGTGAAATTTACGGAATCTCCGTTCATATAAAGTCGTCAGAGAATCCCTTAGGTGCATCGGTAACTACTGTACGCAGAAATATCTCTTGGGGGCGCAAACATCTGATGCGCGTTACCAGCCATGGTGTGTGTATGTGTTTTGAACTATTTTGTGTATATCGGTTTTAATTCAACGAAGAGAACCGGTGTCTCTGTAATACCAGCATGAAATGGTCAATCCGCTCACTATCTGATCTCTTGCCGTACGGACTAAAACTTAAACCATAAGAGCGCAAGCTCGTATACGGCCAACCTAAGGCAGCCACGAGGCATTAAGCGGCAGGCGCTATCAAATATTTGTCGTACACCGGCATCGTTCTCACGCATTTCAAGTGTAGTAGGCTTGAAACCACTATAGTATATGTCCACGCTCGCCTTCCTTCATGACGCCAATGGCGCTTCTCAACACAGCGGTCACTGCCGTTTGGTGAACGAGCATGATACATATTATAAGCTATGTGTTTCGGTATTGCCTTTTCGCCCTGTAAAGCAGTGATATATGAGAGGGATCGCATAAAAAGAATGCGATGGCTATTTCTGAGGACCAAATTTCCGTAATACGTGGGAGGGCTTCGTAAAGAACGGAACGAACACAACCGAAAAAAAAAACGGTTATCGTCCTCTTTCTCTAAAAAGAAAGAGAAAACGGGATAATGCGGCAATACGACCTCGCATAGTCACGCCGCACAACGTTTGCTTGGACCACGCGCTATATAGAACAAAGATATCTGTAATCCAACACCCACCACGGCTTAGGACGCCCGCGCAGTTCGTAAACGGTCGCTTTGCTGGACAAGCTTAATTCACACTATAAGGTATGCTGTTACTACTAAACAAAACTATTTTATTCATGGGTTGAAACAGCATCCACGGAACCAAGTAGTCGCGCTATGTAATTTACAGCTAACAGTTTTAACGGTTGTCAAAGTATAACAACACAGCACTTATCGTAGCAGAATGGCACTCACGCTGTTACAATCATCGCGTACGTTCCGTTGCTCCTAAGCCACGCCTTAGAACTAGAGGATATTGCTGCAATAGGGTCACATTAGTAAATGCAACATTCAAAAATCGACAATTCGACAAGTCGACGATCTGGGCACCGGGCGGATCGCTAGCCATGCTCGAACACTCGTTACAGAGCGCGTTGGAGGCTACTGAAGACTTTCTTTCAAACACGGGCCTTGAACTCTCCCCCGCTAAATCAGAGCTATTGTTATACCGCCAGTCCAGAGAGGGGGTCAGAAACCTTGCGCCTCTGGAAACTCTGCCGATAGAAATTCGAGCTAAAAATGGGCATCCTATACCGAGGATGGACTCGGTGAAAATTCTAGGTCTCCTCATTAATGCCAAGGGCTGTAACTCGACGGCCCTCAACAGGCTCACTGGACAGGTTAGTAATGTCCTAAGACTTGTAGCCCGCGTCTCAAATCGAAGAGGCGGTCTCAAAGAGGACAATTTGCTCAGAGCCTATCAAGCATTCTTCCTGAGTCATGTTATCTACATCGCACCGTACCTTAATTGGGGTAAAGCGGAAAAGGCCAAGCTCGACTCCCTAATCAGAACCGGCCTCAAGCGCGTGCTCGGCCTTCCGCAGTCCACAAGCACTGAGAAGCTGCTGGAGCTAGGACTCCATGACACCATCGATGAGCTAATAGAAGCTCACACAGCGGGTCAAATAATGAGACTTTCATCCACTAAGCCAGGGATCAAGATCTTAGAAGAAGCGGGAATCCAACCAAGACATGAACCGGCTACCAAAGTTAGCTTGATCGGGGAAACCAGAAATCGCATCATGGTTGAGCCCGTTCCACGAAACATCCATCCAGTGCATAACGAGGGTAGGAGATTGGCGAGAGCCAAGTCCATCCTTAAAAAGATAAATCAGAAGAAACTAGATGCCCTCTTTGTCGATGCTGCCAGATATGACAGTGGGGATAAGTTCGCTGTCTCGGTGGTAGACGCGGCAGGCAACCTGGTCAATGCAGCCTCTGTTTATACGAAGTTTGCCCATGTGGCGGAGGAAGCGGCGATCGCTCTGGCTTTTCACAGCTCAAAAGTTCCCGCTATCATCTTCTCGGACTCGCGCACGGCGGTTAGATCCTTCTCGTCCGCTATCGTATCGGAACAGGCGAATGGTATTTTGCTTAAAGCACTTCAAAAGACTAGGGCGAGCAGCGAAACATACCACATCTCGTGGTTCCCAGCCCATCTAGATAGCTCAGTTAACCCGCTTGGATGTAATCCTAACGAGCAGGCCCACCGGAGAGCGCGTGATTTCACGTACCGCGCTGTCGCGGGTAGCCTGGCTCGTAACGAGGTCAACATCCACAAAGATCCATTATGTACTTTCCATGAAATTGTTTCCCATTATCGACTGGGCAGGAGGACATTTCCACCCCCTCACCCTAAATTGAACAAACCTCAGGCTAGCACACTCAGACTTCTGCAAACCCGTTCGTATCCCTCTCCTCGGTCTCTTAACAGGATAGATCCTGCCCACTCACAGTCGTGCCCCAAATGTGGTCATGACTCATGCTCTTTTGAACACATGCTCTGGCTGTGCCCAGCCCTTAACGCCTCTCCACCCATAACGAAAGAACAATGGCAGGAATCGCTCAAGAGCAGCAATCTCCACATGCAACTCCAGGCTGTCCAGAGGGCCCACGACATTGCGGCGGAGCTTCATCTCCCGGTCCCATCGTGGGTGGCGCCACCGACTTGATCTTCGGGAGCCTTCGGTTTTAGCTCCCCAAGATCTCAGTCCCTCAGGACTCAAATAAAGTTATTGTCATGTCATGTCATGTCTCCGAGGTTGATTGCAGGCTCAAACGTGTGCGCACACATCGCACTGCGTGCTCCGTCCCCCTCAACGCCAGCACAAAGTAGGACCACATCGACTTGGACCACTTCAGTACGTCGCACACAACCGTTCACCACGCAGAAGACACACGTCATACTAAATAGGCGAACTACAGGCCGAGTGTATATCTGCCATGCAAGACAAAAGCGCTCGCCCAGCCACTCATAGACTGCTCATAGATGGCGCCACTGCGTAGCAATATAGTGGCACCCATGAAAAAACGGTGTAATTAGGCTGTGTTAGTAAATTACCAACAAATTAATCGACAATTTTAATGGGTGTGTGTTACACCCCAATCCAAATTTTGCGACGGCTCGCGTTTCTCATTTAATTTCAGCAGCCTTCCAGTCTCGAAGGCACGCCAGGAATTCTAGTTTGAATTAAGACAGTACCTATCTCTCACCAAGTCGACAATATTATCACTAACGATGGCAGCCGAAAAGAAAACGCGCACACCGCGTTAACTGCTGCTAATCAGTCGCTATTCAGGCCATGTCATGCGCATGGTGAGTGAAGAGTTCGTGACGCTCACACAAAGGCGCCTTCGACAGTCAGCCGTCTCCACTGGCGCTCCTTTATTCGCAAGCGTCGCTACATCCAATGCTGGAGCCGCCAATGCAAATGCGGTTCTCGCGTTCCGTGGGCTTAGCATAGATGATGGGACTCTTATTTTTCAAAGGTCAGAGCGTGAATATGCAGAATTGCACGTTAGTACGCAACCTACCACAATCTCCCTTCGTTGTGCTGACGGTGTCTCGATATCTTTTCTCTCAGGCGGTAGCAAAGAAAGAAAAAGCTAAAAATATCGATCGGGTTCGCGGAAGCTGCATCAGTGTCGCAAGCTATTGTGCGAGTTGAAGCGATTAGAGAAAATGAAAGCACTCATATCGGTATCCCCTGTGGAAATGGAGTTTCAGGGTTGAACACGGGGTCGCGGGTTCGTCTTCTGTCTTGGTTCCGATCGAAATGCATTGCAAGAATGCATAGGGCCTGAAAGAAAAGGGGATTATCTCGGAAGCAACATCGCGGAACAAGCAACAAAGTAAATCCACAGGAATTCCACTGAACGTTTCTCAGCTAAAAAACAAAGAAGAAAAGAAAGAAACCCAAAAAAGGAAGAAAGAAAGACAAAAAAGTAAGAAATTGCTACATAAACAGTCGAAGATGATCGTCTAAGTAAGTGAAGAGCTTACAAGGGCAGCCGAAATCAAATGAATACAGACACTTCCGAAGCATACTGATGAAGTAGATAAGTGTGTTTTACGACGGAGGCAAAAATTATCGTCGAAACGTTTTGCTTGCGGGAGTGCATGGACTTGGCCATGATTCATTTATTGAGTGATCCGCTAATTGTTCTAACACATATTGATTGATTGATTGATTGATTGATTGATTGCACACATCTGCGGAAAAAATCCAGCCGCCGACCATGAAAACCAGCTAAAAAGCCAAAGAAAGTTACTCTCTTTCAAGGTGCTTGTAGAGGAACAGGTTACGCACATACTACATTCCCTGTCAAAATGAACTTGCAGTGCAGGGGAAGCAACGAGGCGCGTAAAATAACCGTTACGTATTTCACCTGAACCTCTTAGAACGCAGTAGTATTTAGTTCCCTGTGCTTCGGTGTCGATTATATTGCAGAAATACTTATACATAGGTTTGCTACAGCTAAGTGCTGCATAAACATTCGTCTGTCTTTTTTTTTAACGTCTTTTAGCAAAACTGAAATTCATCAAAACTAGCGCCCGTGCCTCTCGTTTCTCTCTTTCTCGTTTATGTCTTTTTCGCGCACTTTTTTGTTAATATGTATTTTAGCACTGACAGCCTGAGCAGGGAAATAAACATTTCATGACAGGCGCACGGGTTTCCTCCAAGACCAGCTCACACCAGGCACTATGAGTTACGATGGAGCTTTTGCCCTAAACATTATCGCGTTTTACACGCATCCCCCCCCCCCTTCTCTCGGCTCTTCAAAAAATTTATGTTGCATCTGCGATGTAACATAAACATTTAGTCGAGTCAATTCAAACTCAGTAGTGTAACAGAACTGAAATGGACGTACCTAATTCAAATGGTGCTCCTTTTTCTTATGGTGTCTAAGGTCTTGTCACGGAGAAGGATCCCTTCTCTTCCAAGCAGTCGACATTGGTAACCCCATTTTCGCTACATCTGAAACATCGTGTGATATTGAGTTTAAGAAACCACACATGAAACGCGGAACAAAGACACGGCGTTCCATCGCCATGTGTCTAGTAATCTTCAAATCTAAAATTATTCACCTCCCCTTCCCACCCCCTCACTGGTAACCGATTACGCAACGCATACAATTTCCAATGGAGCCCCCCTCCCACCCCAGCGTACACAATCTCCACACGCCTGAATACTAATCTCTCTCCAAATTCTCCTCTAGAATAGATTTCAATGCAACCAAGTTTAATATTGACGAGCGAGATCATTCTCAAACGACGAACCGCTCGGCCCACGTTAGAACTGCAAAGCACAATATCACAATGGGACTGACAGACAGAGTAGCACACTGTGATATAAAGATTATAAAGAGGGACAAGGTGCCTCAGAAAGGCTGACCAACGTTTCGATAGGAGGACCTATTTCCGTCAAAAGCGGCCTCGTCATCCTCGGCATGTTAGTTTTAAAGCGTTAGTAGAGTGACATCACGTGCGATTGTTGACGGTGGCGGCTGTTTGTAAAGGGAGAGGCTACAAATGAAGTCAGCGCTGCCGCCAGATGTCTGTCACCGTGGTTTTTAAGACGAGGAGACAAAATCAGGATGCCCTTGTCCGCTTATTGAAGACCTGTGCACTACAACAATCCTACATTTACTATTTTAGGTCACGAAATTCAGCCAAGGCATAGACATCAACCGATTGGATATCTTTGTTTAAATATCTTCATTATTACGAACCCGACTGTCCATTCCGACAAAGCTTTGGAACTTCTTGATCTCATTCCTGAGACCTCGCTAAAGTCATTTCAGAATGTTATTTGCCTAAGACAACTGGTTATTCCAGTGTTTTTGCATAGTGCATCTGTATAGTGAATCCTGCAGGCTGGATTAGCTTATTCGCAAATGGATGAAGAAGGTTCTTCATTTACCGGCAGGCTTTCCCAATATCCACACCTGGTTAGTCTCAAAGAGCGGGGGGCTGGGTGCAATTCAGTTGCAGTGAGTTGTTCAGGCGGTTCACTTCAAGAGCCTTGAGTGTTTACTTAGACTAGGGGACACATTCGTGGATCATCAATTTCATTGCATTTTAAATAAGAACTTTGTAAGAATTTCAAAACTTCTCCAAATCCCTTCCGGAATAAGATCTCCGCAAGCGATTGAAACATCACTAGATAGACGATCACAAAATCAGTGGTCTGGTCTAAAGTCCAAGTACACCAACAAGGACCTCCTGGCGCACCAACACCACATCGTGGCTAACACTCGGTTGAATCATGATTTCAAGTTGTTGAATAAATGTGATCGTCTTAAGGCATTGTGCCTTAGGACTAATCTTTATCCAACCAGGTCTCTTACTAGCAAAGCTATGCCGTCGTTGCCATGAAAAACCGGAAACTGCACTCCACATCTTGCAGGAATGTGAGTCTGTGCACCTCGCGCGTACTGAGTCACACAACTTTGTGGCTAAACAGGTGGCGCGTCTAGTGCAGGAAAAGAGACCGAGCGTTACGGTTCGAGAAGAACATCGGTTAACGATTCGGGAGGGCATTAGGCTGAAGGCTGACATAGTCATCGAGACTCAGGACAAAGTGGTGGTGGTCGACTTGGCTGTCGTATGGAATGCCAATTTACGGGTGCTTAAAGACAAGGCGCGTGAGAAGGCAGCAAAATATGCTCCTCTGCGGAGTTGCGCTGATCCGCGAAAGAAATTTTCCTTGCAGGGGTTGGTTTTCGGTGCAAGAAGTATGACATGCGGTGAAACTTAGGAGTTGGTCAAGAACTTGGGGGTATGTCTCACGCGGATCTGGCTTAGTTCAGTGCCTGCGTCCTTCGCAATAGCTTAGTTTGCCTTAATAGCTTTACGAAAAGAATTTAGATGTCCCTAATAGATTCGACACGTGTTCCTTAGTATTTCTACCGGTCCTGTGTGGTTTAACAATTTCTTTCTTTTTTTCTCTTTCTTCCTTACCGTTATATGAATACTATTGTGTTGCTCTACTACGCCGTACATAGTTAAGGCTGGCCACAGTAAAAAAATATAAGTATTACGCACAGACTCCAACTTTCCCCTACGTAGTTCATTCAGAAAAGACGTCTTGGGGAGGCCAGTACTGGAGAGCAAGGGCCCACATGAGGTGGGGTCTCTCAGCCCATGCTGATCACTCCCAGACATCCAGTACATGAAATCTAGCTGTGGCCACTGGCACCACAAGTTTGTGCTGATGTATGTTATTATCTGGAAGCCAGTGGCCTGGTCTTTCAAGGGACGTCAGCACCAGTAGCTCAATGCAGGCGTCGTCGCGGTGGTATACAGAAGTGGTGACACCCTGTAAGGCTGAGGTGCTGAAAAAGGTATACTGGCTTCTGAAACTTTGGAATGTGTTGATGAGGGTATTGCAAAAAAAGACAAAGTAAAGCAGAAAAAAAGGGGGCGGGCGAAGCCGGAATAACAAATATGAGGTTCCCACGAGTAAACGCGGGAGGGGGCAGCTGTATATGGGAAAACGGGTCGTAATGTTGATATATGCACGTAACGTGCACAACCGTACCTGACGTCACTCTACTAAACCTTTAAAAATAACATGTCGCGGATGACAAGGCCACCTTTGACGAAGATAGGTCCTCCTATCAAAACGTTGGCCACCCTTGCTGAGGCACCTTATCCCTGTTTGTTACCCTTACACCACCGAAATGACAATGTTCAGTAACTTGATCATTTGCCCCAATTTTCTTAAGTAATTCACAATTTATTAACTCTGTCCCATCTTGTGGAACTTTCTTGGCATGACAAATGTTTGCTAAAATTTGATTCAAAAAGCATTTATCATTCCTTCGATAAACTATATTAAACCTTTGAAGTGGATGCTTGGAACTAATCCTCTCCAGCGCACGTAGTAGCAAGGGGAAACGGCTGCTAAACAATATATTTGTATGCACAGACATTTCAGACGAACGCACTTGACGCACGCTCAGCCCAAGAGCTCAAAATAATAATATACCACAAAAGAATATAAACGCAAAATATGATGAGGGCAGAAAAAGACCTCTGCATAAAACGAAACCTGAAACAACTCGCAGTAGCAAGCCACGGTCATTTTTTTGCAGATGGTGTGACCGACATACGTTTTCTTGCTCATTAATCCCAGCTTTAGGCGCACGTTAATGAACTCGTTCTCATAAGGGATCAGTACGGCATGTGTTCGTATAGTATCTGTGTTTAGTGCGGCGGCAGTATAGTGGCTCCAACCAGCATACACTCGGCGAAATAGGGCTCTCGCCTCCAAGATTCTGGTACTCATTGCAGCACCATTCATAGCATATTCTTTCGTGATTACACACATAATACATAAAGTGCTTGAAAAGCGTTCAAGAATCTCTGCAAACTCTCAATATAAACAAATAACAAAATGTGGCGTTAGAAATCTCGGAAGGACATGACACATAAGAAACATCCGACAACAATGTTCGCCCAACCAGTGCTAACACTAAGTAACCTGTTATCGGGAATAAAAAAAACCTACTTGTCAGCGTCTTCATCATCATCATCATCAACCTGGTTACGCCCACTGCAGGGCAAAGGCCTCTCCCATACTTCTCCAACAACCCCGGTCATGTACTAATTGTGGCCATGTCGTCCCTGCAAACTTCGTAATCTCATCCGCCCAGCTAACTCTCTGCCGCCCCGTGCTACGCTTACCTTCCCTTGGAATCCAGTCCGTAAACCTTAATGACCATGGGTTATCTTCCCTCCTCATTACATGTCCTGCCCATGCCCATTTCTTTTTCTTGATTTCAACTAAGATGTCATTAACTCGCGTTTGTTCCCTCACACAACCTGCTCTTTTCTTATCCCTTAACGTTACACCCATCATTCTTCTTTTCATAGCTCGTTGCGTCGTCCTCAATTTGAGTAGAACCCTTTTCATAAGCCTCCAGGTTTCTGCCCCGTACACGAGTACTGGTAACACACAGCTATTATACACTTTTCATTCATTTTCATTCATTCATTCATTTCCTTCATTTGCGCCTAAATAAATTTGGAGTCAGTACCAAAACCGAGTTTAAATTTTGCTCTAATGAATGAGGTGTGAAATATGGCTTGAATATGGTAGATGGCCCCGCGAAACATTCTAATCTAATGTTTCTTCTGTACTCTCCTTCATATCGTGCAATCTGTTAACTTTGTGCCACCACGTATCCATTTGAGAGGATGAAGGTGGCTGCCGGTAATGAAATGTAGTTCTGCGTTGTTCCAAAGCTGTTAGAAATGTAACGACTGGACAACTCTAGTCCACTTCCGCACGAGATTTCATATTAACGCCTCTGTGGCAACCGCCACCGTGAAAGTCACACCACGCTTACCATAGTTGCCGCGGCTTGAAAGGACGGATCCATAAGCGCTCTGTCACAATCACTCGTCTTTCTCTCTTTCTTTCTTCTTTCTTTCTTTCTTTATCTCTTTCTTTCTTTCTTTCTTTTTTTCTGCGCCAAATCGTCAAGCAGACACTCCATAGCCCGCAGCCCGTGTGCAAATACTCAGAGTGCACGTCTGTTTTAAGTGCTACGAACTCTTCCGTCTTTGTCACACCTCTAGAGTTTTTTATTATATCTTCTGTCACTCTTCTCAGCGTACACTAGGTGCTTTCGACCTTCGATTCCCTCTTCGTCTTTTCTATAGCCCTTTTCTGTTTACTTTTACCGCTACATCACATTTCTCGGGCAACCTGCTTCGTCCTAAGTGTTAGCCACCCGTCTGAAATTTCGTTCTTTTTATTCGTAGCCTGTTTTTCTACGCGTACACACATGCGTTATTGCACGTACGTCAGTGCCTTCGCCAGTATGTGCGGTCCCCTGTTCGTAATTGCGTCAGCGTACGTGTGTGTGTAAATCTGTTCGTAAATGCCTGACTCTACTGCTTCGCCACGATAATAGCATCTTTGCAGTGATGTACCCTTTACAGTAAGAAAAAAATATATATTTGGACGTGTAGATCGGCGCAGACATTCCGGTACGCCATTAAAAAGGTCACGCCTGCTTGTCATCCAGTCTCACCGCTTTCACCCTTAGTGGCCGTCCATTGGTAATAAGAAGAAATGATACAAGGCCTCTAGAAGAAAACAAATCGGGAAGGATAAAATAGGGAAAGGACGAGTGATCTTGCCAGCTAAAAGCTGTTGAGCAAGAACGCGCGTGAGAAAGACGCATGCTATTCGGGAAAGAAACAATAGCAGCTGGTCGGAAGGCTCGTTGTGAATGCTCTTACGTCTAGTGTGTCGTTCACTAATGATTTACCGATACTGTGAGACGTCCCATTATTATCATTGTTCACTTTGCTTCAACTTAGCGATTCACCCTACGAATCACGCCATCGTGTACTGTCCTTTCTCTTGTCTATCTTTTTTTAGTCACCTTTTCTTCACCCTGGCAAACTCACCACAAGTAGATGTGTCTACACAAACGCTGCAATAACGCTGTCAAATCGGTGAGCTGCTAAAGCTGCCAGCTTCGAATGATAGCTCCAGAGGACACACACAGAGCAAAGGACACTTCATTCGGAAAAAAGACTTTTTTAATACCACGAGAATTCTCTAGATTTCCTACCAGCAACACATATTTCAAATACCCTCCGCACTTAGCCGGCCATTTATGTAAGCATACGCACTGTAGAGATCGAAATTCTTTGAAGAAAGGCAGCGAGGTCCGCCTGAACAAGTATGTGCCAACCTCCTTCTACTAAGTGTATCGCTACTGCTCTGCCGCTTCATATGCATTTTGCCTCATGCCAAAATCCTCAGAAAATGTGGAGGCAAAGGGGGCATTCGATTTACGCAAGGGAATTCTTTATTTAGTATTCTGGTTAAAGTTGGAAGTGTTGCAACCATTTACCGCCGGCTTCTCCAGATGTGATTGCCGAATGATTAAAGAAAGATAACATGAGGTGAGGTAAAAAGCTTTTCGGCAATGAAACACTCATCCATCGATTATTGAAGTTGTTATAGCTCGACGAATAAATAATTATTATTCTACAATCAGACAGGAAGATAGGCCTATGAAAGACGTCGTAGTGACTGGTTCCGAACTTGTTTTTACAACATGGATTTCTTAGTCACGTACTGAAATCTAATTACACCTGCACATCTGCAGTCTTTCTCCGTGATAACGCGGTCAACGCAACCGGGAATCGAAACCATGACCTCGTGGTCAGCAGCAAACATGACTGCGATACGCTGTGGCTAATACACATTGTTTCTTCATTTCTAAATCATTCCTGCCCGCAGAGCTTATGGCAAGCGATCCTGCAATTATCGCTAAAAGTAAACTGCACTAATGGCAAATTATCGTTGAAGCAAGCCGCATCGGATCTCCCGTAACGATAAAAGCTCAGCTCGCTGCCTTGGTCTTTTAGTGCATCACCATATTGTCGCGTGGATTCACGAGTGCACGAGGAAGAGACGGAATCGTATATAACAATAATTACAGGCTGCTGCTACCGCAGGATGGTTGACAGCATCTCACGCGGCAGTCCTTCGCGGGGAGAGTCCTTTGGCGGCATGCTCATACGCGATGCCTCGTAGCATCACTCAGGGTGGACGGAGCGCCGTCACGGCGACTTCTAAAGTCCATCAGCACTGCTGGTGAAGAAGAGTTTAGGCGCGACACATGGAAAACACCAGTAGTAGTAGTAGTAGTGGTAAACGATTTTATTGGAGTCCTGAGGAGCTAACCAGGGAGCCTGCTAGGTGAGTCCCTACCCTGCCATTGGCTAGCCCCATGTCTCAACAGAGAGGCCATGCCTCTCAGCTCGTTCACGGCCCCTCTGGACAGCCAGGTGCTGGACGTCTTGTTTCAGGTCTCTGATGGCCTTCGACCAATTTTCTTCTCGGTGAAAATCCTGTAACACAGGGCACTGCCCGGGCATGTGACCTAATCAGTTAAATTCAGTGCCACAATCTGGGCAGAGCGGATCAATGTCCGGATGGAGCATGTTCAGAAAGCCCTTAGAGTGGTAGCACCCCGTCTACATCAGTAGTAGACGTAAAAGAAGACCGGCAATGTGGCAGCATAGTGATGATGTTGTCAACGTTATCGAGTTTGCGCAGAATTTTGTAGGGTCCAGTGTAGCAAGAGAGCAGTTTCTCGCACAAGCCTTGGCGTCGAGTCGACGTCCTGACTAGAACGAGAAATCCAGGAGGGTACTGGAGTTCGCGGTGCCTGCTATCATAGCGTTCGTTTTGGGAGGCCGGCAATTCACACAGCCTAGTGTGAGCAACCTGGCGAGCTATTCAGCCTCGACAGATGACGCCCTGAGCATATGCGGTGTTTACGTGTGGACCAGCAGGAAGGAGCGTCTCGAAAGGCAACGCAACATTGCAGCTCCGCAGGAGCAAGAACGGCGTATAGCCGGTGGTGTCATGCTGGGACGAGCTTTAGGTAAAAGTAACGTATGGTAGGATGGCGTCACAATCGCGGTGATCAGTAGAGACGTGCATAGGCAGCATATCCGTCAGTGTTCGTTTGACGCGTTCGGTAAGACCGTTTTTCTATCTATGGTAGACTGCGATAAAGCTATGTTCAGTAGACAAAATACGAAGAATTTCGTCAATGGTCTTTGCTAGGAAACAGCCGCCACGATCAGTAAGAAGCTGGCCCGGGGGGCAGTGTCGAAGCATGGTTTCATTGAGCAGAAAGTCTGCAACATCTGTAGCGCAGCTACAGGTCATGGCACGCGTCATAATGAAAGGTTGCTACTGAGAATTTGCCGTTTTGTATGCTTCCCCATTTTCGGACTTTGTATTGACCACTTTTATCATCACTGAACGGAACTGAAACGCCGGTTCTTGCGTTGTGCGGATTGCCATCGGCTGGGAAGGAACAGAGCAAACTGCGTACGTACTCCTCCTTAGTATAGCTAGGTGCAGTCCCCGAATAACTCTCTCGCAACACACGCATGCGCACAATTTACGGGAAAAGGCGGTGCAACTCTCCAGTGTATCCACCTTTAATAAGATGGAAATACATACTCTCATGGCACATTCACACTGGGGAATCCTCCTGCCGCTGAGATTCACGTCGTGCACACTGCTTGCCCACCGCGCCACCGGAACGCGGTACAGAGCCATCTGCCGTGTAAGATGCGCACCTCCAAGCAATCGCGCGGCATATCCCGGATGTTCCTGCGACAGAAAACTACAGGATCATGTAGAGGATACTAGAATGGGGGAGTGGGTCCAGAGGTTGGTTTGGCAAGAGCCGAGAGTATTGCGAAAAACGCTGAAATTGCGCTGGCGCTGCAATCGCCTTCTCCTGAAGCTCCGACGTTTTCGGCAGCGCCCATTGGCTGAGGCGAACTCACGGGCTGAGTGGCTGTCGCCTGCTCAGCGCACCGTCGTTGTTGTGTCGTTAGCATTGTTTCAGCCACTCTTTCTCCACTTTTTATTGACTGCAGATCCGTGGGGAAGAAAATCAGTTTCCGCCACCGAGTATCAATACTAGACGTGGCAGAGTGAAAGGCTTGCCAAATCTCCATGCAACTGCCGTAGGGTCTCCGACGTCACAGGCGTCCGACCGTCGTGAAGACCGCTCATTCAGGGGAAAGCGACTGTGGCGCCACTGAGCTTTCAATAAAAAAATCCGCAGTGGAGGGTCTGCCGTGGATCCACTGCCCCTTTCTATATAGTAAACCGTATCGAAACTGCGCTGTTCTCCGGTCGCGTAGAGTTCGCGTGTTTTTATGTTGCGCCTCTCCATCACTGCTTGCAACGACAGTAGTAAACACTGAACAAGAAGAGGCAGGATTGCGAGGCCTGCTGGGAAGCACCTTTCTGGCGATGCGATACGCGCAGTAGCATCGCCGAAGAGACGACGCCAGCGGCGTTAGTGGGTTCGTCCTGCTTTGCAAGAGCGCTAGAAGCTTGACCACGCCATTTTGTGCGGTCGCTTAGTCCTTATGCTTTACGTGGTACTTGTCCAAAAGGACGGGGTGGTTACGCACCAATTCGATGAGCATTTCCCATGTTGCAACGTATTCGAAGATTGCCATATGACCAGTGCGTCGATCTTTCGTATTTCTGAGACGCATTCCAATTGGTCCGCGGTGAGGGAATCCGGCGGCAATTGTCGGAAGAATCGCTCCGGGAGCGATCGGCGCGGAAGTGGTTATTCCGGCGGATCTCGCTGCCGCCGATTTGGGTTCCGCGCCGCTCCAGGCGCCGAATGTCTGTGTGAACGCACCATAACAGCAGTCCGTTAACTTGTACAAGCAATTGATTTGAGTCCCAAATACGTCATTCACTATATTCTTGACGCACTCGCCTTAATTCTATTGTTGACTCGCCATCCCCGCCCTGCATAAGTAGATGTCCATTGAAGATGTTGAAAACCACCACTGCAACTGTTGAAGGGGCATCCAGTGCTTTATTGTTGTAGAGTAATGGCAGTAAAGGTTACTTCGACCGCACGCCTCCGCTGGTGGTATTACCTTTCCTTTTATCTTTGCCGCTCCTCGTATCCGCACTGCTCCTCGGGAGCCCGAAATAGTATGCATTGATATCAATTGCCATGCTTGTTCTTTTAGCGTGGCAGCTTGCGCAACCGTAATCTTTACAGGGAAACGTATGTGGTTAAGCCCTATGCATACGCTTTGCATTGTTATCAGGAACGCCTTATCATCAATTAGTTCGTTTGGACGCTTGTTTCGTGCTTGTTCTTTTTTGAAACAAATGGGGTGGTGTACGTTTTATGCGTGGTGCCAAATTATGAATGCGCTTTTCGCTTCGCTCTCCTTCGCTCTCCTTCTTCTCATGGATGGCACAAAAAACGTTTACTGATACACGACAATAGTGAAGATGGTAGCATGTACAACTTGGATGACGATTCCCTTTTTGTACATTGCGCGTAGACTGCTTAAATATGCACGACGCGAACATTAGTGTGGTGCTTGTCTTCGTCGCACAAGGTGGTCTAGTAACGAGGGACAACCAGCGGCGCTTGGGCAGTGTAACACCTTTTTGGATCGGTAGTCGCCTTAAGTTGCATTGCGAATGAGTTGGGTGATGCACGCATCTGCTGCCATAGCCAACACAGCGACATGAACTACCCGGCATTTTAGCGTTAACTCCTTTCCAACATGCACGTTTCTTTTTGTTCTTTCGGTGTCCTCTAATATCTCGCTCACACTTCGTGCAGCACCTGCTCTAAATATGGACATGATCTGTTTTGCGGGAATTGCAATTTCGCAGGCCTTTCCACCCATGTGGATATCAACCTCATACACTTCGGACCATGTAATCACGTATTATAGCCTCCCTTGACGCCAGATTATTGCCGAGGAAGGCCACAAGCAAGTTTTGCACATGGATGCAGGAGGAATGGATAGAACGGGGAGCATCAATCAGGGTTCGTGTAAACTGGGAGTCTATGTCGCTGTGCGGACTAGAGGAGTAAGTGCTCACCTTGAGGGGCTGTTGCCCAATGTAACTGACCAGGTCGCTCATCCTAGAAATGTAATACAGCAGCCACCAAGTTCTACAGCATTGAAATAAGACTATGCAATCAAGTCACTTCAGCATACCTCTAACATAACGGATTGGCACTATACACTATACATTGGCTACGATCCACATGACAACAGTGAGCATTCACGCACGCGGGTCGCTTACGGCACATTCAACCGTCCGGCTGCCGGCAAACTGCTTGCCTTCGTCGCAAATGGTGGTCGGGTAACAAGCAACAACCAGCTGCGGAAGCAGATTGAACAGTGGGTCCTACATGTTTGCACTGACAGTCACCACTGAAGATGAGCAACTTGCATTGCAACGGAATCGCGTGACGGAAACATCTGCTGCCGCAGCCAACATAGCGACATGAAGTACCTGGCATTTGAGCATTTCTTGCGTTCCAAACTGCACATTTCTATTTGTTCTGTTGCGTGCCACTAATGTGTGACTAAAACTTGGTGCCCCACAGTCTCTAAATATGGGCATGGTCTGTTTTCTGGGCGTCACCATTTTTCAGCCACTTTTCCTGGCCTTTCCACCCATGTGCGTATCAACTTCATACACTTCGGACCTTGTAATCACTTGTGATATTCTCCGTTGATGCCAAATTATGGCCGAGGAAGGCCACAAGCAAAATTTACAGGCGGCAGCTACAGGAAAGGACGGAATCTCGAGCACTATTCACGGCGCGTGTAAATTCGGAGTGTATGTCGCTGTGCGGACTGCAGGTGCAGGTGCTTGCCTCGAGAGACTGCTACCCAATGCAACTGACCAGGCTCCCACATACGAGAAACGTAACATGGTCACGTGTACCAAGTCGGACAGCAGCACAACAAGGTTCCGCAATCAATCACTTCAATGTAGCTTGTGGAAAAACGCAGGCTGTCTACCAAGAATAGCAATTCTGAACTAGGAATCAAATATGGGAATGAGAAAGCTTGCATTCAAGAAAGAAGCCACTCTGCCTGCCAAGCATTGAAAGCCAAAAATATTTAGAAAATTTTATTGCTACATAGCGCACGGTACGATTGTTAATGCAAGACACACGCCAATGCCGCATAAGCTATTTGAGGGGAGCAATTGCACATGGCAACGCACACTAGAATATACTGCTACAGATATGTTATGCTACAAGACAGTGACTGGTGTTAAGTATGAGCAAAGAATTGGTTGACCTTTATAATGTTTGGATGAGGAATAGGAATGATCTTTAAAAAGAATGTGGACTGGAAAAGCTTGCATTCATTGAAAAAAAATATTCTTGGCGCAAATGGTATTTGACAAGGGCAGGAAACTCTTTAAGGAAGGGCAAGCTGACGGAACTCTTTTGGCCAGCGTCGTCTGTGCTTGTTCAGAGAATGCAGGTACATCTGAAGACAGAATTTTTGTTGTTTAGGTACCTGGATGACTCGGCCAATATCTGTGTTGGCGGAATGATGGCAGAGGCTCTTTTCACTCTTAGCACAGTCGTCTGTAGACTTGATATCTCATCCAAATACTTCTGGAACAAGTTCTTTGTTCATGGTGTAAAGCCTTGCAAATTCGGCTCCAGCGCCTTCCTGTTGATGTAGATGGGGGCTCCCGTGATGACCAATATGTGCTTGGTAGAGACTCTGTTGGTGTCGAACAGTGGCACATGACATACAGCAGAGATTATCCAAACACATGAAGTGTTTTCTTTGATGTTTGAACCATATATGCTGAACTGTAAACACGAACAAACGTTAATATCATCTGCTACAACAAATGACATGTATCTCAGGACTATCAAGCCAATACATCATATATCAAGCATGTTTATTTCTGAACTAAGTGTTGTTTACCTTGTAGTAGGAGCCCAAGTCCACACAATGACCTTGTTGTAGCAGGCAGCAGCTTCTATTTAGTGCGTGGAGTGCGTCGATTTATACTAGTGCCACCCTCATTATTGCATGTCTGGAGCAGAAATTTTTGTCGCATCAGAAATTGAATACGCACAATTTTGCAACATTAAATGCGAAAAGGCGTGACACATACATGAAATAATTTGTCACTAGAGAAGACATGCAAATATACACTGTTTGTTCTAGGGTGCTTAGCAGCATGGTAAATAAATATTGCTGCTCTCAATAAAATTGATGTCTGCCTAACTACATAATGCATGTCAACAGCTTAAGTATTATTAAGATCACAATTGAGAACAGTTGTGCGCTCATTTATACACTAGAAGAAATCCCACTGCTGGTTTCATAAGCTAGTGCAATAATGATATGAAGCTATTAGAAATGATGCTTTCGTTTTTCTGCATGAACGTGATGCACCGCTTCACTACTAAAAAAAAAATAAATGTCCTCAGTTAAACTAAACTGAACAGCAAGATCATTTGGAACCAAAGAGGTACAAGATATCGGTGCATCATCATGTGTGCAACTGTTTGATACATTAAAGTTAGTACTTTAGCTTCAGTTTGTCAAAACGTTATTGGGTTCTGTGGACGAAATAACTTGCAGGCAGACTCGAAAAAAGAATATATTGATAAGGCTACTCACTCATCCATGGCTACGGCTACAGCGAGTTTCAAAAATGTGACGCGCTTTCCGATATCGCTTCCTGTTTCGTATAATGATGGCTCCGCAACTAAAGGTTTATTGTGGAAAGAGCAATGGAGGGTCCCGACTGCCCATATGTAATGCACCATCTAGTTCGTTAACTTGTCCTCGCCTGTGAGTTAACGAGACCAATATTATATGAGGATTCAGGCAGCGATATTAAACGACTCACCGGTACTGCTGTCCTCAGTCGCCGAAGATGGTTCCCGTTTCGATGCACATGAATGGCTCACGACGGAAACGTAGCTTTCGGGCTTGCATGTCCGCTTGCAAACACGTCAGTTCACCCCAAGTTAAATAACGCTATACATCGAAGCGCAATAAACTTGTTTTTGCAGAAAAGAAGCAACCGGTCAAAGTGTGCGAACGAATGAATCCGTGCCGCCATGCACTCGAAAATACAGGTAAAAATTTTAAATCCATGCCCGAGGTCTCATGGAAGATCGATGATGCTCAACGCTATTTGCGTTTCAAACGACAAAAAAACAATAAACTTACTAATGAAGAGTACCGTATTTATTTAGCAATGATAATTTTATGGGCTATTTTATGTAATAAACATGCTTCGTAACTGTAGGAGAAATTTTCTAAGACAAAATTCCGCTTAAAACGGCGCCTCTGGCGGGTGATATTGAAACTAACTCCGGCATCCCATGAGTGCCTCTACCGTGCTTGTTTTTCGCCCTGTGTGGCCATTTCTTGAACTTGAGAGAGTGCGGGTCTTGGCGCGTTGCTGGCGGTCCGGGGAGCGCTAACTGCTGGCGAGATTTGGAAGCGCGGCGCATGCGCATAGATTCGCAAGGGCCGTGCTTGCCCCGCGTCGTCAGCTACTTATCAGCCATGAGCGTGCTAGACACTAGCGCGCGCTGATCCCTCTATCTTTATTTTGTTTCGCAGTGTGACTCAAATGATACGAACTCTGCCGGATGCTTGTAGAATAGGCGGACATTTTATGGCTGCAACGTCAAGCTTAGTATGCTCTTTGCATCACGCTTCAACTGCCTTGTCTGTTATCTAAAGTGGTCAGTTTCTGCGAGCAGCGTGTGAAAAGCATATGACTACCTCTCCGAAAAAAAAAGCAAGCTTTTTCAACTTACTGATTACCCGACAAGCAGGCAGGCAGGGTTGCGGCAAAATAAGCGCTCTTTTGCGCTTGCCGAGCACAGGGGCGGAGAAGTAGCAGAAGCGGGGCACACGGTGCCCTTAAGACTCTGGCGCATGCGCCGTGTTTAGAAATCTCGCCGCCAGTTAACGCCGCGCGGGCCGCTGGCTATGCGCTCGCGTGTTCCCTCTAAGAGTGGACTATACTGTACTTCCTATCTTTCTCATGGTGGCTGAATTATCGCCACGCAGGAGTTCCCTCCGGTAGGTAATTATTCTAAGTAGCAGAGTTTAGCAGATTAATTAGCAAGGTTTACCTGACGTATATACTTTCGTGCAGTGATGTTGTGATAGCAGAATCTTCTATCTTAAGATACACGATATAATTTTTCGTGTGTCGGAAAGGCAGATACTGATTCACGTTTTGCCGCAGATATCATGAGTCAAGATATCATGAGACAAGACACCCAAGGAGTATGCAAGATAGTATGTAAGATACATGTATCTTCGATATTGCCCAGCACTGCATACAACACAGCTGTAGATGGTAATCTCAATTTCACAGATGGCTCTACAACTCCACATCGTTCATCATGCGGACTTTTTGTAACCTCTACAGGGCAACGATTCTCGTTTCGTCTTGAGCGAGCGACATCATCTACTTCAGCGGAGCTATATGGCATTAAGGTGGCCCTTGTGTATGTACTTCGACAGCAGCCGCCAAAGACATGGGTGATTTTCACAGACTCAAAAGCAGCCCTACAAAGTATCTGGAACAGGCAGAAGCGTTGCAATAATCAACCAGCAGCATTTGACATTGCTTATCTTCACCACAGGGCTAAGATTGCTGGGCATTGCATAAAGTTCCAGTGGATACCTGGCCATGCCGGCATTTCGGGAAATGAAAGAGCGGACGAAGCCGCTAGAAATGGACTCCAATACCGCAAGTTCAAAAAAAACATATTTTACAAAAGCTAGCAGGATACAGATCTTTTGGCTATGCCGAAGGGGACACCAGGGCATTAACTACGCTGGTAAAAAGAAACATAACTTGCGTGCAGCACAACACAGGCATAACGCACATTGACAATATTCTATTGGAACTCATCCCACAAAAAAAGACAGGACGTAGCTTATTTATTCTCAACATTTATAGCAACCCCATGCTACATAAACACAAATTCAAGAACCTATTCCAGAAAACACTCAGACTTGCTGGAGAAAATCCTGTAGTTATAGGAGGAGACTTTAATGCCCCGCACACCACGTGGGGATACTTATATACCAGAGCAAAAGGAAGGGACTTATGGAACGACTCGCAAGAATTAGGCCTCACGCTCGTCACAGACCCCGCCACTCCGACCAGAGTAGGCACGGCGCTAAACAGGGACACAACCCCAGACCTAACCTTTACCAAGAATATTGAAAAGGCGACGTGGCACAACACACTGGAAGATTTGGGTAGTGACCACCGCATATTGGAGTTACACGTCAGAGAAGGGCCGAATAGACCCAAGGAACGACAGATAAAATTAGTAGACTGGGAACTATTTCGTAGAACGCGAGAGACGAAACAGCGACGATCAATCGCAGACATAGAACAATGGACTAAGGAGCTCAGTGATGACGTCAAAGCTGCCACAAAAATAGCACCACCTGAATCTAACTTGGATAAATGCGACAGCAGACTTCTCCACATGTGGGAAGCTAAGCACTCGCTTCAGAATAGACTTAGCGGTCAGAAGCATAACAGAAAGTTAAGAAAGCGCATAGCACTCCTCAACAAAAAAATAGAAGAACATGCTAAGCAATTGACCAAACAACAATGGGACGAGATATGTAATTCCATGGACGGACAATTAAGCACCGGCAAAACCTGGCACCTGCTCAGGTTCCTGCTTGACCATGACAATAACAAGAAAAATCACATGCAAGCCATTAATAAGGTAATAAACGCATATGAGGGTACAGAAGAGGAATTTCTCAATGAATTACAGCAGAAATACTTAAACCAGGCACCCCCTTGCATCTATCCTAGCTACAACGGGAATACAAACGCAAAATTAGACGAGGAACTCACGGAGGCAGAAATCCGCGCGGCCCTACAAAAGTTAAACACCAAATCCGCCCCAGGCCCGGACGGTATAACCAACAAGACTCTCAGGAACCTCGATGATGAATCGATAGCCAAACTAACAGAATACATAAACGAGTGTTGGGTAAAGGGAGAAGTGCCAGCTCAATGGAAGAAAGCGACGATAACGCTTATTCCAAAACCTGGTAAGAAGCTTGAGATCGATAACCTCAGACCAATCTCCCTAACATCCTGCTTCGGAAAATTAATGGAACATGTAATTTTAAACAGAGTAGACAACTTCTTAGAGGATAATAACATATACCCAGATACAATGATAGGATTTCGCAAAAATCTTTCGACACAAGATGCTATGCTCCAACTTAAGCATCAGCTAATCGATTATAAAACGCGCTCGACAAGGGCCATCTTGGGCCTTGATCTTAAAAAAGCTTTCGATAATGCCAACCACGCAATCATATTGGAAAACATCGAACGAATAGGACTAGGGCAACGGACGTATAACTACATCAAGAGCTTCCTATCAGATAGGAAAGCAGTCATCTCCGTCGGAGGGCTCAAGTCGCCCGAGATCGACATAGGGGGGGCCGGCACGCCGCAAGGCGCTGTTATCTCGCCGATGCTGTTTAATCTCGTCTTGATGGGACTCCCCGAAAAATTAAATCACATAGAGTCCCTGAATCACACAATCTACGCAGACGATATTACTATCTGGACCTTTGATGGCAGCGACGGATCAATAGAACAACGACTCCAGACTACAATTAACACAGTAGAGGAACACCTCATAGGAACAGGCCTCACATGCTCTGCAGAGAAATCTGAACTTCTATTGTACCGCCCCACACTTAGAGGCAGGCCTCCCAAAGGATACGACAGAAACAAGGCTCATGAGGAAATCAAGCTACACACGAAGAACGGGCGGCATATCCCAATAGTCAACCAGCTCAAAGTGCTGGGTCTGGTAATCGAGAACAAAGGCACAAATAGGGAAACCGTAAAGAAGTTAGACACAAAGGTAACAAACACCATGAGATTAATCAAACGAATTACTAACAAGCAACAAGGTATGAAGGAAGAAAGTATCATACGGCTGATACAATCATTCGTAATCAGTCAGATCACATACATAGCAGCCTTCCACAATTGGTTTGCAGATGAAAAGCGTAAAATTAACAACATGATAAAAAAGTATACAAACTAGCACTAGGTATTCCCATCAGTACGAGCACGGATCTCTTGCTAAGGTTAGGACTCCACAACACACTGGACGAACTCATAGAAGCACAACAAACATCTCAAGCAGAGCGACTAACCAAAACCAAAACGGGACGGCATATACTAAGCAAACTAGGAATGAATTACCACAATTTATACGGGGAAAAGAGGACGATAACGAGAGAAATTCGTGACAAACTCCTAGTACCAAATATACCCAAGAACATGCATCCAGGTTACAACGATGGCAGACGCAAGAGTAGAGCAGAGAAAATTATCCGAAGCTTTGGGTCAGACGACAGAGCAACCTTCGTAGACGCTGCTGAATACCCAGACAGAAATAGCTATGTAGCAGTAATCGTAGATCACACCCAAAAACTCCTTACAAGCGTATCAGTTAATACCAAACATTCCGAGACCGCAGAGGAGGTAGCCATTGCACTAGCATTGGTCTCCACGAATGCTCAGTACATCATTAGTGATTCTCAAGCGGCAATTAGAAATTATGCAAAAGGTAGGATCTCTCCTGAGGCATGGCACATCATCAGAGTCAATGAAGCAAAGTTCTCCAATGCAGAGAAGAACGGCAGGCAATTGCTCTGGTTCCCAGCGCATACGACTCCAGACATTCCCGCAATCAACCTCAACGAGGTAGCACACCGCGAAGCTCGAGGTCTCACTCGCCGAGCTGAGCAAAGAGTGACTTCCATCGGCCAGGAGAACGCGGAGGAGGAAATCTGGAGAGAAAAAGATATATTAACAAGATTTAGCGATATTACCAAATTCTATCAAAATTGGAGGCGAGTATTACCACCGCCTCACACTAAACTGCACAGAGCTGAGTCCGTTACTTGGAGGCGACTACAAAGAGAAACTTATACGAGTCCCGTGCAACTAAAAACTTTCTACCCCGATATATACGAGAGCGATATGTGCAAGCTCTGCAAGTCTGTTAGAGCCACCCTTCAACACATGTTGTGGGGTTGTGAAATATACCAAAATAAAATGGCAGTCTCCCCAGAAAATCTACGGGCGCGGTGGTCGGCCGTGCTGCTCAGCTCAGAACTCCAAGACCAACTTTGGGCCATCCAGCGAGCCAAGGAAGCCGCACGGGAGCAGCAGCTCCCAGTGGCCATCTAGGCGGCCCCAGGCCAGGGCCTCCCAATCGCCGGATTCCAAATAAAGTTATCACATCATCACAGAAAAAGACCGCATCTTGAATCTGCCGCTTCACCAAGATAACTTCCTACGTTACATTGACCCAGAAATGAGACCGAAAATTCCACGACCACTTCCTCGACACTTAGAGACATTGTACCATCGTCTTCGACTGAACGTGGCATACACGAACAATTATCTGTACCGCGTAGGACTTACCACTAACCCATACTGTGATAACTGTCGCAACTTAGAGACAATTGAGCACATATTACAAGAATACCCCGCGTACCGCGACGAGAGACAATTTTTTGAGCACCAAATGGACATGATTTGCCACGAACCGTTAACGTTACCGAGCATCTTAGGTCCAATGCCCGGCCCTTCAAAACAGCGACGGGTTTTGGATTTATTGTTCAATTACCTGACAGAAATTGGTCAAATAGGAAAGCTTTAAAAATTGCATCCTTCCTATACAAAAGCTTAAATTTACCCGCCATGTCACCTGTAAATATTAGTATCAGGTCCACTCGAACATTTCATATTTACTTTTATCCTTTTTTTCTCCAACTCTTTTCTGGAATCTTTTAATCCCATTCCCCATCCCTATGCAGAGTAGCATGCCAGCAGTTATATACGCGCCGGCAAAATTCTCTGTTTTTCCAATAAAGAGCCCTCTCTCTCTCTCTCAATAACTGATGTTCCAAATTCACCAAAAGTGCAATATTTGAAATGGACTGCCAACTTATGTTCAATTATTTAGCAGACCCTGTGGAGTTGGCAGTATATCCATGAATTCATTCGGCCATATATATATCCATGTACTGTGCAGCACTAGGTAAGGGTTAGTCTAGCACATACAATCTAAGTAGGTGGCTTTATGCCAACAATTTGTTCCTATCTCTAACAAGCCCTGGCTGTAGCTCCGAGTCGCCGTCTACACGGCGATTTATATTTTGGTGAGAACAAGGCTTGAACACGTTTAAGTTCACGAACAGACAACCTGTGAGAATCAGCATGACAGTGTTGACAATTTCTTACTTGGTGGAGCAATAGAAACAGATACTCATCACCTAATCATGGCATGTGGGAAATGAGGGGGGGGGGGGGGGGGGGTTGGTTAGGTTGGCGCTGCTTTAGCAGCAGAAAAGCAGCAAATAATGACACGTTGATACAGCGAATTTGCTGCTTTGTTTACTTCCCGGTTTGCGGACTTTGTGTCGACCACTTTGATCACGCTTAAACGGAACTTAAGCGGCGGTCCTTGCGAAGTGAGCATTGCCATCATATAGGAATAAACATGGGAAATCGCGTGCGTACGCCTCCTTGGTATACCTAGGCGCAGTCTCCGAATAACTCTCTCGCAACTCACGCATGCGCACAAGCCACGGGCAAAGGTGGCGCAACTCTCGCGTGTCTCCACCTTTAACGAGACAGAAGTACACTAACAGTGGCCCGTGAACTTGGATGCACAAATGGTTGCAGTCCATATTATGCCATTCACTGTATTTTTGCTGAACTCGCCTTTCTTCCAATTGCTCGACATTTTGCAGCAGGAATGGATCACCGCGTGTTAGAGATCATCCAGCGGCATTTGCAACAGCCGATCGCACAGTTTCAGGATAGAAGTGGCAATGGTTTATCGCACTTGCGCGCTCTTGCCTGATGCAATGTTTGTTGCGCCGCCGGCTGCACCGTCTTGTGTTTCAAGAGCAAAGTGCTGGAAGGAAAAATAGATCACTCGCCAACCCGGCCCTGGGAAAGTAGATGTCTAGCGAAGCTGTTAAATATAACCACAAATGCCGAGGGAGAAATGCAATGGTTCTTTGCTTTAGAGTAAAGGCAGTAATGGTAATTTTCACGGCACGCCACCGCTGGTCGTATTGCCGTTTTTTTTTGTTTTTTTTTGCCGCACCTCGTATTCACGCTTCTCCTCGGGAGTCCTATGTCGTACGCGTTGCCCACCCATGGCGGTGTCACAAGAACAATGATATCTGCTGCCATGCTAGTTATTTTATATACAAAAGGCTAGGGACGTCCCCGCGGCTGCTTGCGAAACTGTAATCCTTATTGGGAAACCTATGCGGAAAGCACTAAGGACGTGCATTGCATTGTTACCAACAGTGCCTTATCATCGATCATGTGGTTCGGACGCTTGTTTTGTGCTTGTTCTTTTTAAAACAAATGGGGTGGCGCATGTTGTATGCGTGGTTCCAAAGAATGTATGCACTTCAGGCTTCGCGCTGCTTAGCTTGAAGCCTCCACCACCTCCACCGCTGGTCGGCCTGGTAAGGTACGGACACACTGGCGTCAAAACGCGCGCGGCACGCCGCCGGCGGCGCGCCGCGTGCCGCAAAACCTGCCGCGGAACCGGTTTGGTCTGCCGCGCAGAGGATGGGTTGAGGAGCCATTTTCGGCGGTTTGCCGCGTGCCGCGAACCAATGAGAGACGTCCGGGCTTTCTCCTAAGCGCCACCTCTTGGCTACAGCCGAAGTTAACTTCCAGCGGCGGCGGCGGAACCACGATCGACGACCGAGCGCTCCGAGCCAACCGCGACAAACAGCGCTAGTGCTTCGTCTGCGCGCCTTTTGCGCGCTCCGCCATCGCAACAGCAGAGAACACACAACGACCAAAACGCTCATCGTCGTCAGAACATCGTCGTCTGCATCTGCCATTGCAGGAATCAACGCGATCAGCGCGGTATCTGCTAACCGAGCAAGGAAAAAGCGCGCGACAACCGCGATATCGCGCCTATGCTCGCGCAGTTCGAGACAAGGCGAGATCAGCGCGGTCACGTGACTCCGCGGCGGCCGCCGCGCGCACGACCGATGTGGCCTCTCTGCCGCGCGGCGTTCTTGCCACCGGCGGCGTGCCGCGCGTGTCTTGCCGCCAGTGTGTCCGTACCTGTATTCATACCTGCGGCATCCGCCCACATGTTTGAGCAGTGCAAAAATTGCAAAACCGTGAGGGCATGCTCCGTGAGGACGGAAACCGTTTGCCCTGTAAGAAAAAAAGTCTGAGACGTTTCAATTCGTGAACAGCGGATTGCGCGCGAGCATACGGCTGCTGTTCACTTTTTGTGCCTTGCGCGTAGACCGTTTTAATATGCACGACGGGAACAATCTCAACGACCACAGCAGCGTCGAAGCGCAAACAGAAATGGTGCGAACGTGGTGGATCACGCCGCGTTGATCTTGAAGGTGCAACGCCTGGTGTGCCAGAGTAAAAGCACATATCCAAGCAGGGTCTCGTGGCGCAAGGCTTTACTGAATTGAATTGCTCAAAGAAAAATGTCAGAGAAATCGCAAAACACGACGAAAACACACAGTAGAAATATGATAGCATCGGAGTTTCATCTAAGTATACAAGAAAACATATTTCTGTTGCGCGTAAATTCAAGCACAAACCCATTTCCCGAGCGGCGCGGACCGCTCGGTTCCTTGCAACAGCAATGCGCTCGGTTCCGCGCATGCGCAGGAAAGCTGCGGTTGGCGGGAAGCGTGAGAAGCAGTCAGAGGTCATTGAACTTGATCGCGACCCACTCTGAAGGGCGAAGCTTAAGCGCCCTCCAAATTTTGCCGCGAACTGGCACAGCCAGCAACCCGGATTCGAAGCACAAACTAAGGACGCGAACGCGGGGATGGTCTTTTCGACATCAAGGAGCCCCCTCCTCCGGTGCTCGCTTGAATCGCAACGACAGGCATAACATCGCCGATTTCACGCACGGCGCATGCATGCGTGCACATAAAGGAAAGATTCTCTTAAGTGACCGACTGCACTTCAAGGCATCAGGTTCTCGCCTGTGCCAAAAAATTGTTTATGCGATTGTAATCTTGTTGTCTACTTCTACATGCTACGCTAGGAATGAGTGAAAGAATAAACAAAAAACATTATGCGGATCCTGCACACGGTGGGAATCGATGTAAGCGAAGCTTTCTGCGCTGTTTGCTATGACCAAACATACTTAGCAATGACATGCACGCCACATGTTTATTGCTTTATCGTTTAGTTCTACGCGAGAGAGCTGAGTTGATGTTAGGAGGTGCTTTGCATGCACTCCTATGTTTGTCTGCGTAGTACACAGAACAGTCATTGTTGTGTGTCACGCATGAGAACCAATGCGAGTGCTGAGAATTGTCATTGCCTCACTGGTACATCGTGTCGAGGCAGAAATATTAAGCTTTTATTCACTTGCGGGGCTGTATGTGCCAAAACCACACTCGTGCGATGAGGCGTTCCGTAGTGGTGAACTAGAGAATAATTTTCTCGTCATGGTGTTCTTTAACGTGCCCCCAAATTTTAGTTTTGTGGCGTTTTTTTTTCTTGGTCCAAATGTGGCTACTACCGTCGTAAACGTCACGATCTCGAGAAACTCAATAGCCGCAAAGCTGCCGGGGCAGACACATAAATGTTCATTGGACTCGTGACCGCTTTCCTACTGTGGCCTAGACTCTACGGCGCGCTGTAACGCGGCTCTGCTTCAGCAGGCCGTGCGTAAGTTGTCCGCTTGATAAATTTGCGTTGTGTATTTTGCAGCAATAACAGAAACGTACCTTAACGTACCTTCGACTAAAATTAATGATGTTCCCCCGCAACTGCTGTCCCGTCAATAGTAGTAGCCTTTCCTTGCATTTTCGCATGGCCTGTCCCTATCCTCTTCTCCCTCCTTGTATGAAAACCACGAGCGAAGAGAGGCAAGGCTGTTATTCACTCGTGTCACGACTGCATCGGCCCTAGACATTCCATACCCCCTTCCTACTGTTCTATCTAGCTTCCCTCTAGACGTTAGCGTCCGTAGCTGGGTAAGCGCTGCAGTTTCTGCAATGCTTTTGCACGGCGTCACGGATAATTACAGATCTTAAGAGGTTAGTGCTGCTATGCCAAGGGAGCTCACATGCAACGTCATGAAAGGTCGGAAGGAGTTTTATTGCATCCCTTTTCCTCTCTGCCGCGCTCCTGTCGTGCATACATATGCATTAACCACCCTCCCGCCCGACCCCTGACGCGGTGTGCGGGACAGCAGCGGCAGCAGCAGCAATAGTGAGGAAGTAGAAGCAAGAGGGAAAGATAGCTTCGCTTCATTAAATTACCTCTATACACTCGGTGTCACCCTTGTGTAAAGCGCGGGAATGGTTGTCTCCAGGGTGCTCAGGAAAGAGCCAGCGACTTCTAACGGTATTTGCAGGGCCCAATTGTGCCCAGCAGCTACCGTTAGATGTTGTGCCCAGAAACTAGCGTTAGACGTCGCTAGCTGCCTCCAGAGCGCCCCGGTGGTCACCGTTCCCGTGCTCTACACAAGGGTGATGTGAACTGCACGTCACAGAACAAGCGCATCGATATATTCAGCTCCTAATGAAGATGACGTGTGTTATAATTCGCTTGCGGACCACTCAGGCTGGGACCCACATATTATATGGCCTCTCCAAACGCTCTTCCTTCGCAAGAACGGACCGTCACGACTTGGGTCCTCTGACATCACGAGAGAGCCTTAGATTAGGGGTCCCAAACAGATTGCGTAAGCAAGAACTAGGGACCATGGTACTACGCAAGCTCAGACCACTACATCTGGACCTTCGCATGCGTAGTACCACGGACTCTACTGCTCCCATACGCAGGCCGCTTGCGTCCCCTAATCTAAATATCTCTACAGATGAACATCACCTGTACAACAGACG
This sequence comes from Dermacentor andersoni, assembly GCF_023375885.2. Taxonomy (NCBI): domain Eukaryota; kingdom Metazoa; phylum Arthropoda; class Arachnida; order Ixodida; family Ixodidae; genus Dermacentor; species Dermacentor andersoni. The sequence continues at coordinate 2,663,713 of NW_027314755.1, forward strand.
TTGGCTACCTGCACCGATGTTCCTCCACTTCACGCTACAGCTATGTTCAGGGCACTTAAATGCACTGATATTTAGAGACCTTTACTTTTATACCGGCAACACAGCTTCCGGAAACTCTTAAATTCAGTTCCTCGGACATTTAAAACAGAAACGTGGTTGCATTAAGGTGAAATTTGCTTTGTGCAACACCCATATAAATTAATTAGGCTGCCTTTCTCTTTTTTGGTTGCTTCCCACTGCCGTATTTGTAGTCTAGCTATAGGTTAGACTATGAGACACCCGCGTATATAGTTTTTCTCAATTGTGGTTATGTAAGGTAATTATTAGTCAATGCTGAAAAGTTTTACACTGCCCTTAGAAACCTGCGACTCTTGCATCTGCACCTCCTAGGGCTATGCCACGTTGCCATCTAGGCGGTAGTGCCTGAAAGTCCCGTTTTTCAAACGAAAGCATTATAGAAACATCGAGTACGAGGTCGCGTGATGGTATCGCGGCCACGGCGCACATATTTCGATGGGAGGGAAAATCCGAAACCACCAATGTACTTAGATGAAAGTGTACGTTAAAGAAACACAGCTAATCCGAAATTCTAGAGTACCCCACTACGGCGTGCATCATAATCAGATCATTGTTTTGGCATGTAAATCCCCACAGTTTAATCTTGATAAGAAACCTGGAAAAACTTTTGAAATTAGATTTTGTTTTGAAGACAAGGTCTTCTTTGTCGACTTTATATAGATTTCCGATGCGTGGAATCTGGGCTTGTGGTCACATTCGTCGCATAATTTAGATAATTAGGTGCCTGCTGGTGCAGATAAGGCATCGAAACAAGGCGTCACAATGAAGCTGTGACCATGTCTTTAATGTATAGCACTAAAGCTCTGAATAACACGGAAGTGCCCATAAATGCAAACATTGCAGCAGATAGCACATCGTGCAGGACGAAAGTAAACGCTTGCTCGCATCGAATTTAGCCGCATAATATTACCTTTCTCTTTTTACGATTACCGAATATACTCGTGTAAAATCCGCACTTTCTTATTCCGAGATTAGGGGTGAAAATTGGAGGTGCACCCATAACAGGAAGACAAAAAACTTTTTTTTTCGTGAATCTTTTCTGTGGTACCGGCCTTTATGGAACTACTGTGGTGGCTTGCACTGGCTCTGGCTATTCCCGTAGAGCGCCACCTTCCGGCTAGAATGAATGCTGAAGCCCCAGAGACCAGCGATGGCAGCACCTCGTAGGCAGCCGCTAGACCTTGGAGGCTGTGATATTGCTACCTGGAGGAGCCGGAAATTCGGCATGGCTGCCTTGTATTGCCACCGATTAAAAATAAAGAAAGCTTCCGTACTCTCGCACCACACAACAAATACCACTACCAACATTCTAACGAAATTCGAGGGCGTGGCCTACACAGTCGCAATTTTTAAATATTTGTCCTGGGGGATTTTTTTACAATGTTCTGATTGCCATTTTTACGTGGGTGCGACCATTACACCAGTATATGCGGTATTCGCATATTTTGAGGGTTGTTTGTTTTCCGGTTTTATTTATATTTTTTATTTTCGGAGGGTAAAAATGGGGTGATATATTTTTCAAGCCGGCATTTGGGGAGAAAACGATTTTTATTTCTGGTAACATCTACGATTGTACGAATAGATAACATTCCGGTATTTTTCGATTTTATCAGAGGGTGTCATGAGTGTAATGAGAAGGAAAGTCACTGAAGAATAAAAATGGGTTGGAGTGCATATGGCAGACATACTCAGCACCAGTTGGAAGCTTACCATTATCATTGAAAAGACAGGCGTACAAACAATGCCTCTTACCGGTGTTGACACATCGGGCAGTGACTTGGACATTGATACAGACGTTTGAGAACAAGTTAAGGGACGCGCAAAGAGCGAAGAAAAATGGCAGGCATAAAGTTGAGAGACAAAACAAGAGCGGTTTCGATCAGAGAGCCTACACGGATAGCCTATAACCTAGTAGGCATTAAGAGAAAGAAATGGAGCCGGGCGGGTCATGTGATGCGCAGGTTAGATAACGGGTGGGTCATAAGGGTTACAGAATGGGGTCGAAGAAAAGGCAAGCGCAGTCGAGGACGGCAGAAGACTAGGTGGGGCGAAGAAATCAAGACATTCGCGGGCACTAGTTGGAATTGTTTGGCGCAGGACAATGGTAATTCGAGATCGCCGGGAAGGCCTTTGTCCTAGAGTGAACATAAAATGAGCTGATGACGATACTTGACTGTAAGCGCAAAAAAAGCCTATTGTGCCTTTTCTTCAGCCGGCCTCCGCAGAATGTCACAGTGAGTTACCAACTCCCAGTTAGGAGCGCTCGTTGGGCGGTTGGTTGAGGGCCTTGTATCGTCGCCGTTCTGCACACAGCTTGTGCACAACTATCAGTAACTAGAGTTCACTTAAGCAAACAGGCTCTAACTTCGTTGTCCCGACCCAGGGTTCCTGCTAGCACGTGCGCACCGCGAACTCTTTGTAGCATTCAAAGAGAGAGAGAGCGAGAGAGAGGGAGGGTGGTATTTGGTTTCAGAATTCGCGGAAAAGACGCGTTTAACCCGGATATGCGGAGACACGTCCGGAAAGTAAAATCTGGTCAAATCGTGGTTGACCGGTAACCAACAACGTTACGTTGATACATCCAACACCTGCATAATTTCTGCCAAACGAACATCCGAGAAAATAACTGAGTCTGCTTGCAAAAATGCAATAGAATTAGAAATACTCACAAATACTTACCAAACAGCTGCCAATCAGGTGGGAGGGCATCCTTGATGGCCCCCGTATCTAAGCCCACAACGCAGGCCACGCCATACAGACCGCATAGCGCCTTCAGTGCCATGGTGGCCCACTGCACCAAACATCCTACAGACAAAATTTGTGAAAGCATGCTGTAACTTATTATGAAGAGCTGGAAGTAGCTATCGCTCAATTCAAGTTTACAAATGCGTCGCTAAGTAAAGCCTTTGAAGTGCTATGCTTGAATAATTGGGGCACGAATTACGTGTTATTGTGATCTCGATATTTAGTCTGACCAGCTCTCTTGAAGTGCGCATCTACCGGCCAATACCAAAGGCTATAACGAAAAAGCGCAGGCTAGCTAAAAAATAGTTATTCAAACACCGTTAAATTTGCTCATTAATAGGTTGTCGAGAAAGCTATTGATATTGTATTTCCTGAGTATCATACTATAAACAGAATGCTATTGGAAACAATTCCGGAATATTATTGAATTGGTCAGTAAAAAGTTCACAAGGCTGTGCCGTCCTTTGACGAGAACAAGCCGTTCACTTTCAGAAGTTACGTGATTTATGAACAGTATATATGTGTCCCTTGTACGATAATAATTATTAGGTCTATAATATTTCAAGTGATGAGGAACTATGAAGCTGGAGTTTCATACCGCTTACTGCTGCAATAGCCATAACAAAATATGCCCAGGTTATATTGATGTATCCTTGCCGATGAGGCAGTTAACACTAAACCTGAAGAAATTTGTGCACACAAAAATTAACATATACCTTCACGATAGGGACCTTCCACACAGCAAGCAGCTTGGGTCAGCTGGAGTAGAGGTCACCAGCAAGCTTCAAATTAGCGCACGTTTAGCGAAACAAAATTGATGCTTTAAGAACTGCGGGAATTAAAGCGACGTTTTGCTTTTGAAGCACAACACGTACAGAGCACTATAACATTACATAATCTTCAATTCCCTCGCAGGAGTTGTTGCAAATGTAATATCACGTCACATTTGCAACGTCACGTCTACCAGGTCAAGGTGTTTAGTCTTCAAGCATAAGCTCGAACAGCTCACCAGAACAAGGATGTAAACGCAAATATGTACTACAGTACTAGGCCCCTACTTCGAACTGCTGTCTGTCTAGCTCCCCAGCAACCACTTCCCTATTATATGACGTAGGTGCCCAACGGCGATAAGCAATTTCTTCTTCACGGCTGCGATAAGTGAGTAAGTAGAGCAAATGTCTATATTAAATCATTATTTTCACACGGGCATGTTAAATGGACCCTGAGCATTCCTCTACCCGATATTAACAAGCTGGATGTCGTGGACAGAAAGCACCAAGCACATCATGGCGACCCAACGGAGAAGGGGGACTTCGCACTTCTGCGGGCGATACGACACGCGGCTATCCAACGCAACAATCGCATCGAACACGTGACCGAGGAATTCTGGCTTTGTCAATTCTTAAGAGCCCAGCCGCGGTAACTTTCAGGAGGCATCTTTCAGGCACTTTCGCTATCATACGCGTGCTGAAGCGACAAGTTTAGTTGAATCTAATTACCTACGTCAGGCAAGCCATTCCAATCACTTATGTTTTGTTTTAGTCGAACGGCCAATGAGCTCGGATACTGAACATAAAAAGCATTGAGCCACGCCGTTTTCATAAAATTCTATTCTATCGCTCTCTAAACAACACCGAAGTCGAAAATTTCCTGTGTAGTAGCACTGGTGCACAAGTCTGCAACAAAAATACCAGTCGGAATAATTCTTGAAAATGATGCCCTCATATCAGTTACAGGAGTTGCACAACGAAGAATGCGGTCGCCGCTTGTTTTTTCTTCTCGATCCCATCTCTCCTCTCAGGCCCTTTCTTCTTCTCGCCCTGTTCTGATAAGGGCACGTGGAGGCTCCGTCTTAACCCTCGCAAGGTTCACGTTTTTTTTTTTCTTGTTTCACAGCACCGCTCTGGTCGGTTCACCACCACTTCGCCACGTTTTTCGGCTACCACATTTCCTCCCGTGCTGGGCCGTGCTCCTGCTAAGGAGGGCTGCGATATACCTTGTGTGAATAATGTGCGATCGCTTCACGTTCTCTGTACAATGCGTTGTTAGCGGCCCGACAACCCATCCCGCAAGGACAAAAGAGAAAGTGCGAGCAAATTTACGAAGGAGGCACCGCTACTCGCCGGCGCTTTGCCAGACCCGAAATGTGATACCACGCCGCCGTGTTTCGTTACTAAAGACTTGCCAGTTCCGCTTGCATGGTGTACATCACCGGCACCAAAGAGAAAAACGAAAGGTGACACATTGCGTCGTAGCCACGAGGAAATTCGATTTCGTGTGAAGTTCTTATTGCTCTTTTTCCAAATTAAAAAAAAAAAAAACGAAAACGATCGGTTTGGGACAGCGAGTCGCAAACCAAAACACATAACACGTATACGCGCCAGCAAACAACACAAGGAGGAACAGCAAGCGCTGACAGCATGAACTACAAGGAGGCCGCTAGGCTCCAGGTGGCGCAGTGGCGGAACGACGTGTTTTTCGAGGGGTATATCAAGAAAGTAAATGACCCAATGTGGTTTGTCACCTCCACCACCGGAAAAGGATGACGAAGGGAAGAAAGGAGAGGCATTGCTAGTAGAAGAGAGTGAAAGGGTGATTATCGCCGGCGACACAAACCTGGCTAGCTGCTCAGAAGCAATTGCGGAGAGAGTGAAAGTCAATAAAAGAGTGGCGGTAGAGACATTTCACCGCGAATAATAGGTTGTGTCATGCAGCGAGCAAAAGCTAAGCTTGCGGAAAATGCCCACGGCCGCAACATTGTCGTAGTAGCAGGCGGGCTAAACGACGTCCTAAAAAAGAAAGGCACAGGATTAGCCCAGCGCTGGGTGAAGGAGGGTAGAGAAATTGCGCGAGCTGTCCCCTCAGATGGAGATCGTGGTGTGCATGGTGCCGGAGGTGCCTGTACGTATGACAGTAAAGTACTAAGAGCCGTAGTGGCTGCTAGCGAGGATATATAACCAGTGACCTGGGAGAAAGGTTTCAAGGTTGTAGAAGTAAACAGGCAAGTAAGAAGCTGTGGTCGTTTACAACGAGAGGGGATCCACTTCAATCACATGGTTGGACCAGAAATTGGCAGGTGACTTGCTGGACGCAGGGCTGCTTTTATGGGGGGCCCACGGGCGCTCAGGAGGCCTCTGTAGGTAATAATGAAGAAGGTGCCCCAGAGAAACCGTAGAAAACCATCGGCATCAATAATAGAAAGTGAGGAAAACAAGAAAAAAAGCTCGCTATGTAATAGGGTACAAAAACATGCAGGGTGGCCCAAGAAAGGAAAAGCGGGTAGAGATTTAGGAGCTGTTTAAAAGAGAACAAATAACCGCAAATTAGACACTTGAAGGAGCCGTCGGTGATTGAGAATCATGTTTGGGAAGGGCGGAACTAAGCTAAATCGGAAATAAAGGGAGGGGGAGAAGGAATGCTCATCCATCAAGGAGCCAAATGGAAAAATATAAATTCAGTAAGTCAAGAGCATGTCTGCTTATCCTGTACTACGAGTGGAAAGAAAACTTCGTTGGGTTTAACGCATTTGTGGACCGGAAATTAGGGCACAGAAGAATGAACAGTTAGCTGAGTGCCTAAGTCTGATATTAAGGGATTCGCGAATGATGCCGAAAATATCCTATGAATGAATGCCCAGACACACGATCTAGATGGCTGTATCGACAACATCGGGAAGTGAATGCTAGACCTTTCCGAGGAACGTAACCTCGTTATTGGAAGTACTGGGCCCAAGTGTGACGGGAACATCACGTGGCAAGTAGGAAACTGAAAACTCATAAATGATTACTGTCTGGTCACAGAAGGAATTTATGACTGGTTGAGGAAAATGGTCGTTGACGAGGAGGCAAATAGGAGCATCGGGAGTGACCATAAACGCATCATTTTGAAAATGGGAGATTTAATTATGATAGAGAACAAAGAAGGCAGTATAGCGATTTCAAATCCCAACGCCGAACAAATAACAAATATAGTCACAAGAGTCGAGAAAGAACTTGGGAAATGGCCAAGCAAAGAGTGGGAATATAGTGAGCTTCTAAGCATTATCACGACAGAAACACGGAAAGACAAGTAAGATGTTCGCTCGAAACGAAAGATGAACCTAAAAAGTTGGTGTAACAGAGAGAATACGAGAGGCGGCCGCCGAATGACAGAGAGGATCCCGAGAGTACAGACACGCAAAGAAGCCGCAGTTCGTGCAGGATGGAGTAGCCAGGAAATGGGAAATCTAGCGGGGAAAAAATTCCGTGGTTAAGATACCGGTGCAAGCAGAAGGAATTGAATTTACAAAGGTAAGGGACAGAAAGATAGAATTCGCTCGTATAGACTATTGACCATTACGCCGGTAGCGTACAGTTCCGCAAAGCAGGCAAAACATTAAAGCTGCAAGCATGGCATGATAAAATTTTGGGAGAAATTGAGAAGGGCATCCTGTAGCGGTGGCGAACGGTAGCGGCATGGCGAACGGCTGTCTGAACTTTGCTTGCTTCATCTTGCAGATCTCTGCTTGCGTAGGCCGCCACTATCCGGAGGACTATGCTCTTTCCGTTTGTCGACTGCGTGGCATTCCGGCACGTCTGAACTTGGATTCCACCTTCAACGGCACGTGTGATTTCGTATCACATGAGAACCTGATTATCGACGACGACGATCTTCATCGGTGCTGGTCAAATTGGGGATGGCAGATTACTGCTGGAACGCTCACGTGGTCCCCGGACGATATAAAGCCAGACTCGCGGCTTCTGCTCTTCAGTGGGTCCGGTAGCGGCATGGCGAACGGCTGTCTGAATTTCGCTTGCTTCATCTTGCAGGTAAGCAATAGACACCCTGTACATTGCTTCAGAAGTGACGATCGTTGTTTGTTGCTGTTGCCGGACCCAGAGTGCCTTTTGTGTACCTTTTTACGTTTATTACATTCCTTGAGAATCTTGCTAATTATGTCTGGTGATGTAGAATCAAACCCTGGCCCAGACACAAAGACTGAACGTATGCTCACAGAACTGCTAGAGGGGCAAACCCGAATAAGCAAAGACTTAGTAAGTCTGACCGCTAAAATTGATGCACTTGAAGATAGGATCTCGAAGATAGAAGCGTAGGCGTCGGCCACCGCTACGTCGACCACCGTGTGCATGCTTTAGAAGAAACAGTCGACCACCTTAGGAAAGCCATCAGACTACTCGACAGAAAAAATGATGATTTAGAAAACCGATCATGTCGGAACTACTTAATTATCTGCCTGCCTGAGCCATTGGCTGAATCACCTGAGCAACTACCGCTGTGCTAATGCTTTTTTCCACGAAATTGAAAATAGAATGCACCTGTGTTGAGCGCTGTCACAGGCTCGGGGCACAAAAAAATGGGAAGGTAAGACCTATCATCCTTAAGTTGCTTGATTTCAGAGTGAACACTTCGACGCTAAAGAATGCTTTTAAATTAAAAGGGTTAGATACTCATATCAGTGAGGATTTTTCTTTCCGTGTGCGCCAGATCCGCAAAGCTTTGTGGGATAATTCAGCCGAGCTTAGGAAGAAGGCGAACAAGGTTCGACTGAGCTTTGACACCCTGATAGTAGACGGTGTCCGCTACTCGTGGGATGACACTAGAAAGTCGCTTATCGGAACTTCCAGCAACATACCCTCTAGCAGCACAGAGTTACTTCGTGATAGATACAACCTAACCCTTTTGAACATAAATGCACGCAGCCTATTGAACAAGCTAGCTCACTTTAATTGGCTAATTGAGTGCTATCAACCATCTCTGATCTATGTCACTGAGACCTGGCTAAACGACTCCGTCACGGAAGGCGAGTTCGTGCCTCCGAATTACGCTGTTTTGGGATGTGACGGGTTATGTGGCAGGGGTGGCGGAGTAGCTTTATTTATTCACAAAGCCATTAATTTTGTAGTTCTACCGAGTCTTCCTAACACCGAGTCGGTATGGTGCAAATGATATATAGGTGATCTTGTGGTGGCTGCTGGCGCTTTATACCGACCTCCCGATTCTGAAAAAAATATATATCCAGATTGTTGCGATTATATATTAAAACACAAGCTTCACGACTGTGAATTGATCCTTGCTGGTGATTTCAATACACCTTGTATTAACTGGAGCACATTGGCTTCGTATGGTCGCGACAGGCCGATTTGTGACTCGCTTATTGACTTGATTTTGTCGTTAGATCTGACGCAGATTGTTAGTGGCGTTACCCGCGAAAGCTCGATCCTAGACCTGATTTTCCTTAACCAGAACTTACTACAAAACGGATATGACTGCCATATCATAGAAGGCCTGTCCGATCGCAAAGGAGTTCTTCTGAAGGTTGATGTCACTTGTGAGCGCAACAGACCTGATTTTCGGATTGTTAATGATTTTTCCCATGCTGATGACAATTGCATTGTTGATATTCTAGCATCCTCCTATGACGGTTTTTTTCAATGTAGCAGCATTTGCAGTGTGGACGAATTGTTTGATATGTTTTGCAACATTGTTAAGAAATGCATCCCGCTGTTTGTTCCCAAAAAGTGTGTGAAACGCAACCCGAGGCACCCTTGGTATAATAGGTACATTATTCATCTTATCAGGCGCATCAAAAGGCTCCGCAAACGTAAAAATGGGAGTCGGAGCAACCAATGCTCAAAACTCCACCTGCTTCAGTCCGAATTAAAAACCAAAATGCACGAAAGCCAGACACTTTTATTTCGACACCACGTTATCAACATTCTTGAAAGAAAACCCATCAAAGCTTTGGAAAACGGTGCTTCCGGCTGCTCACGACACTTCATCGTTCACCATAAACAATCGCCCTGGCTCTGATCCGGTGATTATTTCTGAAACTTTCAACACTTACTTTCAATCTGTATTTTGTCGGGATGATGGCGTCGATCCCCCTTTTTGCGTCAACAACACTTTACCAGAGCTTTCTACTCTCGTTGTAACTTACACTGGTGTTCTCAACGTATTACTAACAATTGATACTACAAAAAGTTCTGGAGCTGACGGAGTGCCAAACAAATTTTTACAGCGATACTCTGAATGGAACGCCCGGTACCTGACATTTATATTTAGCAAATCTCTTGAGATGTCGACAATTCCTCGTGTTTGGAAACAAGCTAACATTATTCCCGTCTTCAAATCTCGCAGCAAACAGCTAATCACTAACTACAGGCCTATATCGTTGCTGCCCACGTGTTCCAAACTTCTCGAGCACATCATCCATAAGCACATCATTCAATATTTAACGGCAAATAACTTCCTGTCTCCACAGCAGCATGGCTTTCGAGCAGGATTTTCTACAACAACGCAGTTATTAGAATTCACACATGACATAGCCACATCACTAAATAACCGCGGTCAGCTTGATGCGATCTTTATCCACTACTCAAAAGCATTTGACACGGTAAGCCATAAAAAATTGCTTCTAAAACTTGCTGCAATCTTTCCTGGTAATAAACTAACTGACTGGATATCCGATTACCTGCACCTCCGATTCCAATCCGTCACTTTTAATTACAAAACCTCTTCTATAGCCCAGGTTACGTCAGGGGTGCCGCAGGGCTCAGTTCTCGGGCCACTCCTATTCATCATATATGTTAACGACATTATTGAAGTAGCCAGAAACACACAAGTGAAAATACGTCTTTATGCAGATGATTGCGTGATCTATTCTAACATTCGTACTCTTCGTGATCAAGAAGTGCTTAATAACGTATTTTCATCATTTTCAGACTAGAGTAAGACATGGCAGATGAGCATTAACTTCAGCAAGACTGTGGCAATGACTTTTACTAATAAGAAACAGCCCCTAAAATTTACGTATAGCACACAAGGATACAGTATTAACGAGTTCAAATACCTTGGACTTACTATCACAACTAACTTTAGTTGGCATAATCACATCAATATAGTCTGCTCTAAAGCGATGCGAAAACTAGGGTGCCTAAAACGAACTTTAAAACACGGCACTAATGAGTGCAAGCTTACGGCCTATAAATCACTCATTAGACCTGTTTTAGAGTATGCTTCTGTAATGTGGTTGCCTTATCGCATACAGGATATTTCCAAATTAGAATCCATTCAGAAAAATGCTGTTAGATTTATTTATGGCCGTTACGACCATATGTTTTCACCGTCATCCCATGCACACGCTTTGTCACTGGATCCATTGTCGTTTCGTCGCACGTGTGACCGCCTAATCCTGCTGCACAAAATCGTTCATGGATCATCTAACATTGAAGCGCCTATCTCGCTAACCACACCTACTGCTCGAGTAACCCGATGTTCTCACCCATTAAACATAGATCCCTTCGTTCCCAAAATAGATTGCTACAAGTTTTCTTTTTTTCCACACACTGTTGAATTATGGAATAACTTAGATGGTTCCCTGCGTTCATTGCCGACTAATCAATTTCAGAAAGAACTGCCTAACCACGTTGGTTGACATGTTATGTTCATAAGTTATGTAACCCACCTCTGCTATGTCTCTCAAATGAGACAGCAGTATTTGTAAATAAATAAATAAATAAAGTAAGTAGGCGTCCGGTTGATAACTTATTTCTCCTTACTCAGTGTATAGAAATATCAAGAGTAGAAAGGAAACTATTATATGTAGCATTTTTAAACATTACAGGAGCGTATGAAAACGTAGACCACAACAGTTTTTCGAATAATCTAGAAGGGGAAGGCTTAGCCGATAATTGTCCACAGCTTTTGCAAAATGTTTACCTAGGAAATACTGTTTGGGGACATTGAATGGGAACGGATGAGGAGCCAGGAGAAAATTGCTATCAACAAGGGCCTGAGGTGCCGTTATCCCTACTGCTGTTTATCATGTACTGTGTGTGGATAAAAGGGCACTAGAAGGAAGCAATATTGGGTTTAATCTCACATACGAAAAGGCGAGTACACTGCTAGAGCTACAGCTTCTATGTTTGTTTTAGGCGGACGACATTCTGTTGATAGCTAACAAGCAAAGTAATATGCAACGTCCGGCTAATATTTGTGTTCAGGAAAGTGACAATATAGGTCTAAAATTCAGCGTCAGAAAATCAGCTGTTTTGGTATTCACTGAAAACAGGGAACAGACAGTGTCAATAGAGGGCCGGAAAATAGTTCGCGCAAAAGAATATAAATACGGTGGTATATTGATTAAGGAAAAAAAATAATATATGGAAACCAAGAAAAAAATACCACCAGTGAAGGGGAAGAGAAATACCTCGCATCGGGCGCTCACGGGAAGACTACAAATGACGCTGTGCCAGGTGATATGGGATGGACAACAAGTCAGGGAACCTCACAGTAAAATTGATTATGAAGAACGACTGAAAGATATGGAGGAAGGTAAATGGGCTTGTGGAGTGTTCAGGTATTTGTACATGAAAAACATTGATTCACAGTGGAGGAAAAGAGCTAAGAACGTTACCATCAACTATGCGATCTGTATGGGGAGCAACACAGCAAAAAGGAACGTGAAGAGGAAATTCAAAGAGGCTGAGATAATCTCATGGGTGGCGGAATTCGAAAAGAAACCTGCCATGAGTTACTGGATCAGAATGAGAAAAGGGAATCAGGAAAGAAACAATGTATGATGTCTCATCTGGGTCGCAAGCCCCAAGGGTAGCGTTGGCCTGGCGGCCTGGGGCACAACTGGATCCCAGGCCAACTGGAAGCATCCGAAGGTCCTGGCAAAGGATGAGTCGACTGCTAGCAAAACAACTTGTTTATTATAGCATCGCAAAAGAGCGGCCGGTCAGGTCGACCGAAGTGGAGAGACGGGAGAGCACGTTACTCGACGGAAGAATTCGGAGCCTTCCTCGGCGTCCGGGGGCAGCTGATTTTATACTCTCGGAGTCGAGGGCAAGAAGAAACGGCTCGCCATGAGGCGCACGTGACTACGCCGCCCGGACACGTTGAGACTAGAAGGTGACGCATCCGCCGGGCCGGCGCCGGTCAGACCTCCTCGCTTCACAGTTGGGGAGCTCCACTCCCCGGCTGCCGCGCTTTGACAAGCGGGAGACGCCACCAGCGGCGGAGCAGAGCGGACGCACCTTACATCGGCTCCGAGAATTTTTCACCCAGATGGCGGATATTTCACTGTAAATGGCCTGAAACCGGTCCCCAAAGGTCAGTGCAGGTGCCCGGCACCCGTCTTCACCTTTCTTCGGAACTTTCCGACAGGACCTTGTGCGCGAGAAGCGCTTTTCTATCTGACGCGGCGGCCGCCGCGCTAGAGGCCTACTTCACGCCTAACGCAACGAGCGTCTCGCCACGACAGCCGGTTAGGTCTTGGCCTACCGGCGTCTGTTCCGACGCCGCTCAGCGCCATGGAGCCGTCCTTGGAGATGGCTTATTGTGTCGAGGGAGAAAATATCACCCCAGAGGAGTTCGCAAGTGACCCAAGGTGGCAGAGGGCCTTTGAAGCCCGGAAGGCTGCCTACCCCAAGCTCCAACACCTGGCGCCGAGTCCGCTCCCGGCGCCATCGGCCGGTTCTACCGGCAGCTCTTCAAGTTCAACCACCCCGCCGACGGCTCCGCTGACTTCCGGCAAGCCAAAAAGGCACGCTCCTCTACCCAGGCTACCCAAAACGGACCTCAAGGTCATATTCCGACCCGGCGGCGGACTGTGCGTGCGACAGTGCAACGGCGGAGTGCTTCTCCCACTCGTATGCGCGAACGCCCGCATTGACTATAACACCGCCCGGCAGCAGGACAAACTGCGCCTGAACCCATTCAACAACTCGTTCACGATCAGTACCCCTGCGGAGGACCGAGCGAAGAGGTATGTGGCTGTGGACTCTTTGATACTAGACAGCGTGCAATATCCACTCCGCGCTTACGTGGCCGCCCCTGACGATGCGGTACGTGGCATCATTTACAATGCGCTACACAATCAAAATCCAGAAGAAATCATCCAAGATTTGGTAGCTATGAATAAGAGCTCCCAGTACACGATCTCTGACGCGAGACCTCTGGGAAAAACCAAGTCTATCTTAATCACCTTCATCAATGTGCAAGCGTTCCCGAAGCAGCTGAACTTCTATGGGACTCTATATGCCTGCCACCATTTCAAGGCCAAAGTGGAGGCATGCCACAACTGCTGGAGGGCAGGGCACAGAGTGGACGTGTGTCCGCACCCCAAGAGCAACCGCTGCCCGCGATGCGGAGTAGAGCATCAACTCGTCGAGCCACCCACCTGTAACGCCAAGTGCATCCTCTGTGGAGAGGCGCACTTCACGGGGTGCAAAAAGTGTAAGGTGCGGTTTGACCGCACCGGCAAGACCAAGTCTCCACCCGCCACCGTCAAGGTGGCTTTGATCGAGAAAAAGGCTACCCCCGACTCCACCCAACAACGCAGCGCCCGCAGTCGCACGAGGCTGCTCTCGGACCCCCAGAAGAAGTCGGACAGGGCCTCTCGCTCCAGGACGCAGTCCAGGTCCAGATCCCGATCCACCACCGGGCGCGGCCGGACCAGGAGCCGCTCCACCTCCTACCCTCCTCTACCTGGGACGGAGATTCAGTCCACGAAACAGGTGAGCTGGGGGCCGCGGTCTCCGTCTCTCGAGCGGGAAAATAAGGAGCTCAGGGCCCAGCTTCAGAAACAAAGTGCCGAAATCGCCGAACTACGTGAACAAATTCAATCACTGCTTAAGCGCGACATGCATACGCGCAGAACCGACTCTCCTAATCCCCCACCCGCCGCTAGGGCTCCCTCTGTCAGAACCCCCTCTGCGCCGCAGGCATCTAACCTTCCGTCACAAGCAACGTCCCCCACCAGGAATCCCCCCCAGAAGCGCCGTGCGCAGACTGACGGTAGCGGAGAAAATTCCCAAAACGGGACCACTTCCATGACAGACTTTGCAAACGCTATCCAAAGCATGCAACAAAGCCTCATGGCCATGCAGAAAGACAATGCCGCCTGGATGGCAAATATAGCTAATAGACTCACGGCGCTCGAGAAACGGCAGGGCACCCAGGAAGCAACCGTGTCTCAGATACAAACTCAGCTCAATGGGCTGCTAGCTTCAAATTCTACAACCTCGGCCTCCGTAGCCGAGTCCCTTCACAGTCATCATCATGGCAGCACGGCCTAACGGGGCCGTGGTATGGCAGTGGAACTGCCGCAGTTACAGGGCTAAGCGCAGCAACCTCCAACTCCACCTACAGTCCCTGCCCACAGATCAAACGCCCACAATCATAGCACTTCAAGAAACACAAGGGCCCGCAAAGCTCCTTAATTACACACCTTTCGAGATAGCCAATGCGACATCCAGCAGGGTAGCCACATTGGTACACCAAAATTATACAGCTACGCTCCATCCACTTGATATTCCGGACATTGATGGAGTGCTCATAGAACTTCTTCCCCAACACAGACACGACACCAGTCTGTTTGTGCTCAACATCTACAGCCCCCCCAAGGGCCCTGCATCCCCGCTAGTAACGGCGATACGTAAAACCTTAGACATTTGCGGAAGGAACCCATTAGTAATAGTGGGCGACTTCAACGCAAACCACACTGCCTGGGGATACAGAAAGAACTGCCGGAAGGGTACCACGCTATGGACGCTCATCCAAAATGAGGGGCTCTCGCTCCTCAACGATCTTAATTTTCCCACAAGGATCGGCAACAGTGTCCAACATAACACAAACCCGGACCTTACTCTCACTAAGCACATACCCAATGGTACATGGCTCAATACGCTCAACTCATTGGGCAGTGACCACTTCATCCTTAGCAC
Source organism: Dermacentor andersoni (assembly GCF_023375885.2). Taxonomy (NCBI): domain Eukaryota; kingdom Metazoa; phylum Arthropoda; class Arachnida; order Ixodida; family Ixodidae; genus Dermacentor; species Dermacentor andersoni. The sequence continues at coordinate 2,679,267 of NW_027314755.1, forward strand.
CTACATCCCTACCCGTACGCTCTCCAAGACACAACGCCGCCAAGTCGCCATCACTGACTGGGACAGGTTTCGAAGGATTAGAGCAGCCGCACCTGAAACCATCGATAACCTGGACACGTGGGTGCAGCAACTAATGGCAGATACCACAATGGCCACATCCCAGGTACCAACCGCGTCAGACTCAGAACTCGCAGACAGTAGGCTATTACACATGTGGGAGGCACACAACAGTTTACAGAAACGCTGGCTAGCAAATAAGCACAATCGCAAACTCAAAACCCGAATCGCGGCCCTTGTCAGGGAAATAGAAGAGCACGCAACACACCTAACACGCCAACAGTGGGGGCAGCTCTGCGACCGCATGAGTGCGACATTAGGCCTAAAGGACACGTGGTCATTCCTGCGATGCCTGCTAAATCCCGAAAATAACAAGATCCAACAGCGCAAGAGTCTTTCGCGGCTGCTGCACAGCAACCCAGCGGAAGACAAAGCACTACTGGACTCTCTGCAGACCCTATATCTGGCGGACCGCACAAGGGTCCCCTTACCTCCTTACACCGGCCACGACAATCCAGAACTAGATGCAGACATCACTGTCTGGGAAGTCCGCGCAGCCTTACATAAGCTCAGAACGACATCCGCTCCAGGGGAGGATAACATCACGAACAAAGCCCTTCGAAACCTTGATGACAGGTCGATACAGGCGATAACCCAACTCTTTAACTCGCACTGGGCCGCAGGAACCCTCCCACCACAGTGGACCCATGCAAAGATAACCTTTATTCCCAAGCCAGGCAAACCGCTAGATCTAAAAAACCTACGTCCGATTTCACTCACTTCATGTCTAGGTAAGCTCTTCGAACATGTCATACTAGAAAGACTCCAACAGCATATGCAAACACATAATCTCTTCCCTCACACAATGATTGGCTTCCGCGGGCATCTATCCACGCAAGACGTCATGCTTCAGCTCTCTGAAGAAGTCCTACACCCCCGGCATGTCAAACGCACAAGAGCCATACTAGCACTCGACCTGACCAAGGCCTTTGACAATGTGGAACATACCGCAGTGCTGAACGCCTTATCCGATCTACACGTAGGCGGGAGAACTCACGCCTATGTCACAGCTTTCCTACAGGCCAGGACTGCGGTCCTTACTGTGGGAGAACTGACAACAGACAAGGTCCAACTGGGTAGCAGAGGCACACCGCAAGGGTCAGTGCTCTCGCCACTCCTCTTCAACCTTACTCTCATTCCCATGGCCAGAGACCTGGCAAATATTCCAAACCTCTCGCACTCCCTGTATGCAGATGATATTACCTTGTGGACCACTACAGGCAGCATAGGCGACATGCAGGCGACCTTACAAGCAGGGGCCGATGTGGTGGTGGAGCGGGCTATGGCAATAGGTCTCGCATGCTCCCCGACCAAGTCGGAACTTCTTGTTCTTCACCCCCCCAAGAGTCGCACAGACCCAACTCCAAACCCCAGCATCCGTATCCACATGAAGACGTATTCCATTCCAGAGGTCACACAGCTACGAGTGCTTGGCATGGTCATGCAGAACAACGGCAGACATACGGCGACCTTGAACAAACTCACCACCACAGTACACCACACTATGCGCCTGATTAAGCGGATAGCCAATAGACACAATGGGATGAGAGAGCATGACTTGAGAAAGTTAGTGCAGGCTTTTGTCATAAGCAGAGTACTATACTCGCTCCCATACCTACATCTCAACCGGACGGAAACGGAAAAAGTGGATGCCCTTATACGTCAAGCGTATAAGACTGCACTTAACCTCCCCAGGCACACGCCAAACGAGCGCCTCCTTCGCATGGGGGTACATAACACATTTTATGAGCTCACGGAAGCCCATCGCACAGCCCAAATTGAGAGGCTATCCTCTACCACCACAGGTCGTCACATCCTGGACAAACTAGGACTAATCCCGACTTCCAAGGCCCATCAGACATGTCCTTTACCATCGGACATACAAAACTACATCACTATTCTCCCCCTGCCTAAAAACATGCACCCCGTGCATCACGAGGAACGCAGGCAGACCAGGGCAAAAGCCCTCTACAAACAACACGAACACGACCACCTCACTGTGTGTGTCGACGCCGCTAGTTACCCACAGAAACCAGCCTATGCCGTAAGTGCAGTGTCCCATCAATTTGGTTACATCACAGCTGCCACAATACACGCGCGCACGTCCATAGAGGCGGAGGAGGCTGCCATAGCGCTGGCCATCTCAACCACCGCTGCCGAGGTTATCCTTAGTGATTCCAAAACTGCAATCCGCAACTACTCGAAAGGCTGAGTTCATGAACCAGCCCTGAAAATTCTCAATCATCAGACCCCCCTCAGACCAATTAAGCTCATCTGGGTGCCCGCGCACGCAGGCCATCCAGGCAATGAGATGGCCCATTCTATCGCTCGAGTAGCCGTCAACCGAGCCACGCCGTCCGATGACCTGGATAACGCCAGAGACCGATTGGTCGAATATCACGAGATCACCATCCACTACCGCGAAACGCGGTTGAGATACCCTCCCCCAGATAAATCTTTAACAAAATTCCAACAAAGTACCTGGCGCCAGCTTCAGGCACAAACTTTTTTTTCTCCAGCCTTTCTCGCCCTGGTTCATCCAGGCCTATATAAACAGGAATGTACGCTCTGCGGCGCACCTAGAGCTAACTTCCATCACATTATGTTCTTATGCCCTGAGCTCCAGCCACCCTCTGAGTGGCAACTCACCGACGTCGAGGGATGGGAGACCGCGGTGTCTAGCTCCAACCCAGCCGACCAAATACGGCTGGTGGACTGGGCTCTGAGGGTCGCCGAGGGCCACAAACTCCCGGACACCCTACGCGCTCCTGAGCCCCCTCACAAGTAATATTGTAAAAAGGCTCAAGCAATAAATGTTTACCACCACCACCCTTTGACAAGCGTGGGCACCAACATGCACACACACACACAAACAGACGAAGACACGTGGCATTCAAACATGCCTGGACGCGCATGGCAGGAGGCGTTGCGGCAGCGCTGAGCGGGCCAAAATGTCCGCCGCTTTGAACGAAGCCCCGGCGTCCATTGCATCCGCGCCGGCTATACCGCGCGTCGTAGGCGAAACGTAACAGACCGCCCCGCCGGGAGAAGGAGATCCCGATGGTCAGGGGACTGCATCCGCTGTCCGGAGGGATGTCGCTCGATGATGCTCGTAAACGAAGTCGGTCGTCCCTCGGCGTTTCTTGAGCGCAGCGCACCGAGAAGGCCTCGTTCTCACGTTCAGGTTCACACAGGACACTGCAAAGTGACTTCGGGAGAGTTTCCATTTTTCTCTCGCTCTCAGCAAGCGTTAGAACTACGCCGAAACTCAACCGCTCAGTCAGCAAGCACGACACAATCCTCACTAAGCCATGCCAGGCTCTTTCCCCTTTTATACTACTGCCTAGTTCCTTACAGTAGTTTAGCAGCACTCAGAACGCGTCCACAAATTGAAAAATTGCACTAGAAAGCACGTCATGACTTTGAAACACTAAACAAAAGCAATATGTTAAAAATGCTGCCTCAGGAAGAAAAACATCAGTAACAAATAACTTTGAGGCTGATTCCTACGTTAGGGGCCTTGACTTAAGCCATCGGCGTTACCGTTGAGACTCCCCTTTTTGTAACGCACCTCACAGGAATATTGTTGCAAAGCGAGGCTCCAGCGCAGGAGGCGGCCATTTTTGGAAGAGATGGTCTGCAGCCATTGGAAAGGGCAGTGATCCTACTCGAAGCATGCGAAGCGGAGACCGCAGTGAGCGACCGTACACCAGCTCAGCTGGCGAAAACCCCGTAGTCGCATGCGGCGCAGTCCTTAATGCAAACATCACCCCACGCAGACACAGCTCCCAGTCAGTTTGTTGTTCAAACCACAATGCGCTCAACACGCGCTTCATGACGGAGTGGAGCTTCTCAACGGAATTCTACTGTGGGTGGTACACTGAGCTGTGTAACAGCTTTACCCCACACCTTTCGAGAAAGGCTGTCGTCAAAGCGCTAGCAAACACTGTGCCCTGATCTGACTGGATTTCCGCAGGAAAACCAACTCGCGCAAATATGGACAGTAGTGCATTGACTATCTCAACTGAGCTGAGTTCTTTAAGCGGCACTGCTTCAGGGAACTTTGTCGCTGGGCAGATCACAGTCAAAATGTGTGTGCACCCCGTGGTTGTTGCCGGCAGAGTTCCCACTGTATCAATAACGAGCCGTCTAAAAGGCTCCGTAATGCTAAATACCAACTTCAACGGCGCCCTCGATTTGTCCCCTGGTTTGCCCACCCGTTGACAGGTGTCACATGTCCTCACAAAGTTGTCTGCGTCCCGAAAACACCCTGGCCAATAGTACTCTTGCAAGAGACGGTCCTTAGTTTTCGTAACTCCTAGGTGTCCGGACCACGAACCCCCATGCGGCAAGCGCAACAGATCCTGACGGTAGCACTGAGGCACGATCAGCTGATCGAACTCCACTCCCCTGCGGTCTAGATACTTCGGGTACAGCATCCCACCTCTTTCCACAAAACGAGCATTTTTCTTGGCGATACCTTCCTTGACATTGCAGCGCATGTTTTCTAGGCTACCATCCTTTTTTTGCTCGGCTATCAAAGCCGACCGGCTGACTTTTAGCAACTTATTAAGTCCATCTGACGTAGGCGTGATGAACAAATCTGCAGATAGCTCTTCTAACTTTCCCGCGTCGGGCATTTCCTCTCCAGTATCTGGTGCCTTCAAGGCTACAGGCTCAATTTTATTCAGTTCGGACGTGCTCTAAATATCAGCTTGCTGCGCCTCCGACCCTTTCTCATTGTTCGACAACGTGGGCCCCGCAACTACCGCCTTTGCAGCGAGCTCCCGAACTTTCGATCTGCTTAAGGCCTGAACGCTAGCCTCACCAAACAAAAGCCCCTTCTCGCGCAGGAGGTGATCGGACCTGTTCGAAAATAGGTACGGGTACTGGGGGGGGGGGGGGGGGCAGCATAGATGACACTGCGGCCTCCGTCTCAAGCGCTCCGAAAGGTCCTTCAATAAGCACTTTTGCTACGGGCAGACACACGCTATGAGCTTCCACGACTTGCTTGATCCATGCGCACTCGCCCGTGAACATATCGGGTTCTACGTAAGAGGGGTGAACTACATCCATTGTAGCTACGGAATCGCGAAGCACTCGGCACTCTTTCCCGTTCACGAGGAGGTCTCGCATGTAAGGCTCGAGAAGCTTCATGTTCTCGTCAGTGCTGCATAATGACAAAAACACGACTTTTGTTTTCGTTTCTGGACACTGCGCCGAAAAGTGACCCGGCTTCTGGCACGTATAACACACGCGCGCATGCCTCATCTCGAACCGCTTTCTGCGTTCGGCTTCGGGTGCCGCCATCTCCTCACGTTCGGTCGGACTGCTTTCACTCGCATCCGCACTACGTGTGTCACCCCTTGCTCTCATGGGTGTGAACTTCGGCCTCTCAAACTTGGAGCCAAATTCACCCTTTTGACCGTCCTTAGCTCCGCGAGCCCGACGCGTCAAAAACTCCTCGGCTAGCTCGGCGGCTTTAGCCACCGTACTAACGTCTGGCCTATACAAGACCCAGTAGCGCACGTTCTCAGGTAACCGACTATAAAACTGTTCCAGCCCGAAACACTGCAGAACTTTCTCGTGGTCACCAAACGCTTTCTCTTCTTTGAGCCACTCCTGCATGTTTGACATAAGCCTGTAGGCAAACTCTGTATATGACTCACTTTTGCCTTTCTCATTTTCCAGAAATTCCGACGGAACGCCTCCGCTGACAGCCTGTACTTTTTTAGCAGACTCGATTTCACTTGGTCGAAATCCTCTGCCTCCTCTCTCTTCAAGCGAGCGATTACGTCGGCCGCCTCGCCGGGTAACAAAGTGAGCAAGCGCTGTGGCCACGTTTCCCGAGAGAACCCCTGCTTCTCACACGTTCGCTCAAAGTTAACTAGGAACAAAGCAATGTCCTCTCCAAGCTTAAACGGCCGCATCTGGTCAGTCATTTTGAACAATACTCGTTCTCCAGCACCGTGTGCCTGACCTCCATTACGACCGCGTTCCATCTCTACCTCGAGACGCTTCATTTCCAAAGCGTGTTGACGGTCGCGCTCCTCTTTTTCTTTCTCTTTCTGTTCTTCACGTTCACTCTCATCTTTCTCCTTCTGTTCTGTACGTTCGCGCTCATCTTTCTCTTTCTCTTCTGTACGTTCACGCTCCTGTCTTTTTGCCGTCTCCCTCTCCTCAATGGTCTCAAGGCATTCCGACAGCTCGTCATCCTCAGCTTCTAACTCAAGAATAGCCCTTAGCAGTTCTGGTTTTCTGAGTTTGTCTGAGACATCCAGACCCAACTCTCTTGCAAGCTCCAGGAATTTCGGTTTGCGCAACGACTTCCAATGCATGGCTGCTCTGAATGCTGCTTTCTCTACTGCCTACTATTGTCTTGCCGCAAACTAACCCGGCAGCAACGACATCCACAATTACCAGCTCTGTTTCTGACACTAACAAAAGCCTGGCAAAACTCAGAAGAAGAAAGTCCCGCACTCACCAAACCTCGTAGCCAAGAATTCAGCGCAGTCGTTCCGCTGCAGGCAACTAGTCATCACACAGGGCTCGTTGCACTGCTCCCGGATGGTCGTTGTGCTGCTCAGCATACAGTTAACCGCATATCTTCGCTGCTGGCCTCCATTGTCGCGATCTCACCGCTGGCAGCCATTTGTTGCATATGGGTTGCAAGCCCCAAGGGTAGCGTTGGCCTGGCGGCCTGGGGCACATCTGGAAGCATCCGAAGTTCCTGGAAAAGGATGAGTCGACTGCTAACAGAACAACTTGTTTATTATAGCATCGCAAAAGAGCAGCCGGTCAGGTCGACCGAAGTGGAGAGACGGGTGAGCACGTTACTCGACAGAAGAATTCGGAGCCTCCCTCGGCGCCCGGGGGCAGCTGATTTTATACTCTCGGAGTCGAGGGCAAGAAGGAACGGCTCGCGATGAGGCGCACGTGATGCGCGGCACGGACAGGCTGAGAGACACGTTGGGACGAGTGTAGTGACGTATCCGCCGGGCCGGCGCCGGTCATTCCTCCTCGCTTCACACTTGGGGAGCTCCTCTTCCCGGCTGCCGCGCTTTGACAAGCGTGGGCACCAACATGCACACACACACACACGCTCACTTGAAGACACGTGGTATTGAAACATGCCTGGACGCGCTTGGCGGGGAGGCGTATCGGCGGCGCTGAACGGGCCAAAATGTCCGCCGCTTTGAACGAAGCCCCGCCGTCTGTTGCATCCGCGCCGGCTATACCGCGCGTTGTAGGCGAAACGTAACAACCCCTGACGATCCAGCAGGAAGTTCGAGCGTGGTAACGATGTAGTAAGGGTCCACAGTGCCGAGAGATTTGCCGCGAAGCGAAGTAATTATGAATGGAAATTGGTTCTATACACGAAGGTGAGTCGCACCAGCTTGAAGGCCAAGCAGCGTGGCCGGGTGTCGTGAGAGGTGGCGATGAACGAAAGTAGTGGAAGGTGTGAAGAGTATGGTAGAGTCGGAGGTAACGGAGCAGGATGGACGTGACAGAACGGATGTATGTGGATGTAGGTGCATGTCGTCAATCAGGGACAACTTGGCGCAGGAAAGCGAAACATCGTCAGATATGGCATTGCCAAGTGAAGAGAAGGCGACTTCTGCAGGGAAGCAATCAGTGACAGCTTCATGATGGGAGAAAAAATCCCAGCCTAAAGTAATATCCGGGGGACAGTGGGGAAGAACAATGAAATTGACTCTGTAGAGTACTCCTTGAATATTTCAAGTGGGGCAGTACACACAGCTACCGGCTGGACCTGCAGAGGAATAGACCCAAAAGAGGTGTCGTGACTTTTTGTATTGAGCAGCATAGTTTTTCGGCAATTACAGATATGGCGGCAGATTTGTAAATGAGGGCAAGCACAGAGACACCTTCAACAGCGAGATCAATAATGCTTGGTGACGTAAAAGGAGGTGTTTAGCTTAGAGACCATTACGCATTTCTTGTCTCGAGAAATGTACCACTTAGTTTTCGGTGTCAGTGGTAGAGGGACATCGACGCATCGGGGAGAGCGTGCGACGACGGCGAGAAGGAGAACGCCGGTCCCAAACAAGTCGTTGGCTTGGTCGGAGAAGTTGTAATTCTTCGTCTGGAGCGCAAGACAAAGGAAGGTCGTACGCAGTTCGTACATGGTCATACCTGGTTCGTCGCGGGCAACCTGATGTCCCATGCACTCGACCCAAGCGTACAACGCGTCCGGGAAGACAGCAGAAATAGCAGATAGGCCGGTTATCCGCTGTGCGCCAGGGATAAATTTCTTGGTGGACTGTAGGTCATGGCGTCATTGAAGGCGAAGCCCGGAAGTATTGAAGGCGAAGCCCGGAACGTAGGTGGTAGCGCGACGGCGTCGACGGCGTAAGTTGACGAAGCAGTGACCTGAGGCACCCACACCTGTGGAAGGTGCTCAGAGACTTGCTCTTGTACGAGGTGTCATAGGGTAGGACTAACAAACGAACTTCACTCTGGTGGGTTGGAGATGAGAGAGAGCTGGCCAACAACTTCTTTCCGCACGGAAGCCTTGATCTGCGAGAGGAGGGTAGGAGCTTGAGAAGGTGGGGTTAAGCCGGACAACGATTCTTGATGTGGAGCTGGGAAGCGGGTTAGGAGGCGTTGTCGACAGAGCTCGTCATAGCTTTGGCACGGCTCAACAACATGGGCAATTGCAACGGAGCTCTTCGAAATGAGCATCTGAAAGGCTGAAATATATGCTTGATTTAATTTTCTCGGTTATTGACGCATCAACCTACTTAGAGAGGTCGATGACCTCTTAGAAATCGCTGGTAAAGGTCTCATTAGGTTGCTGATAGCGCGACCACAGACGCTGTTCGGCATAAAGCTTTCGAACAGAAGGGTGGCCGAAGACCTCACTGAACTTTCTCTTGAGCACAGTTCAGCTTCGGATCTCGCTTTCGAAGCTCCGAAACCACAAGTGGGCCATTCCGGTGAGGAAAAAAGGGACGGTGGTTAATTTCATGGTATCATCTTATTTGATGTTCACATTGACGCGTGCATAAGATGACAGCCAGTCATTAACTTCGTGGTCGTTAGTGCCGCTGAAGAATAAACGGTCAGGCTGATGGAGTGCGGTGGTGCATATGGAGGACTGGGGAGAAGGTGGTGGGGAGCTCGTGGTAGTTTCGGTGTCACGTGGCGCGGGGAGCCCGGCAGAGCTATTCCAGGATTACAGGAGACTCCGCACTTCCACCAATAACGACTAAGTCCGACGCGGCTGTGAACCCGATTAGTGAACCGCCTGTTTAGAAAAGTCAGTTTCACATATGGTACTATGTGTGGCGTGTGGCGCTACGTTGCATGGTTTATAAGGGTTGGTGTTTGTTGAAATAAATTGTTGAATTTGGTTTGTTGTCAACTTCTTCCTTCTGTGCTCCTCCACTAGCACTAAAAGTATCATCATGTTTGGAGTACCAAATAATACACCAAAGCAATTTTATATTGCGAAGTCCGAAAAGCTTTTCGTCTGAATAATCTTCACATGCTCCGTAATCTCGTTAGAAACGCTAAATGTGCCTACTCAAAATAAATGGCAACGTATGGCTCTCGTGTTGCGCGCATTACCACAAAAGACCGGTTGAGTCCCAACTGAATCTCTCTAGATGTCTAGGCCTAAGTACATTTTCACGTATAGCTTGGCAATGCGTCCAATATTGATAACCTGCCCTGATCGCAGTTTTAGCATGACCAGTATCCTCGGGTGACGAGCAAACATCCTCAAGTCTTGAGCTTTAGCAAGGCCATAGATAATCACCCCGCCCAATTTCGTTACACTGCGACTAGGTCACTAACTCGCACGCAGCACTTTTGCTTGACTGACCACAACCCACGTCAGTGCCGTTGTGCATCCTCCCTAAAGGTGGCGACCAACCAGGGCTACATTGAACCATCGGCACAGGGTAACTGTCCATGCCTCCCAGCCCTGGCGCATCTACGAGATCGCTCAGTGCACTGGTGACTGTAGTCTTGTAGTAAACAGATTATAAACATGGCGCCGCGCGCCAGGAGCCCATATAACTACCTTCCTTGATTCAGGTAAATTTATTAACGACGCATGCGCCCTAAACTTTTCACTGCGATAGCTATTCGTACTTCTAAGGGACCAATGATAATTTAGAAAGTCCAGACCAGACCTGTTCGTTAGCTCAATACTTCCTATACGTACCCACCTCCAGCAGCACTGGACGAGACGACAGCAGGGACATGACACCGGGAAGTTCAACAATACTAAAGATGAAGGCGAAATCCTGTGCGCTCACGATACATTCATTAAATAAAAAGATTCAATTACAACCACGGAAATATTCAGACTCTTTATCTTTGTGCGCCTCACTTACTGCCCCGCGGTGAGTCACACATATTACCAACTTTGTACTCACTGGCTCCAGGTCATTTGTGGAGTTTACGATTAATATGGGTACCTGGGCATAAAAGCATAATCATGAATAAAGGGGCAGAGAGCTTGTTCAAGCAAAGGGCCTCTATTAGAGGCCCTGTGCTTACCTTTCATCCAACTACGGGTTTCATCACGTCTGTCAGGTTGAGAAGACACACTTTTGTGACATAAAAATGAGATATATCATCATCGACGGAGCTATACAACATGCAATTCCCTGCGATGTCGAGTCCCACCCCCAAACCTATACATGCAACAATCTGGTATGGCAATTTCGACTTTGTGCCGTTTCTGCAAGTCATTAGAAATGAATGTACAATACTTACAGGACAGCCGGCATTTTCCCTCCCTGAGAAGCATTGGAAACTAAAGTGCGACCGTTCGGCCTGCCATTGAGCACTTAGGTACTGCTGTCATTCGGAGCGTCTCTGCTTAAGCACTTACATAGAAATGTATGCATCACCATAGAGAAATTCATTATTGATTCAAAGCGATTTCATTGTGAACTAACTACCCATATCATTCTTCCATTTTTGCCTCATTTATAAATATATATACACTTTAAACATTGAATGACTGTTCAGGGCACAAACATAGTCAATCCGCCCGTCTGTGCCGCCCTCTTCCATCCGCGTTAGGATGGCTCTGTAGTGGAGAGGGACGAGTGGTAGCAACTTTCCCCTTCGCATGGCTGCTGCTCTCTCATTGGCTGGACCGAGGTGGACCATGTCGGTTGTCGTCACAGCAAACATGGCACTTGCTCGAAGCGAAGCGGGGACGCGAGGCCTAAGCTGCAGCCGTGTCAGAAGTAGTCTATTTTTCTCCTTGTTATGATTTTTTACTAGAGTTATCTGTCACCCACTGAGATAGTCACCGAGGCCAGCAAGCGGTGCACCCTTCCAAGCCTCGTAAGTGCGTGCGATCCCCGAAAGAAACAGACAGGGCGCCGAGTGTGCTGTGTTTACGAGAGCGTTGGAAGAAATGTTTGACGCTGTCGACTTCGTGATTTTTTGATCCATGGTACGCGTGCGTGTCGCAAACGAGAAGTCCATCCGATGCACCTTCATTCTGAGCAGGATACAAGTTCTGTGCGTGGCGAAATGAGTAACGTAAGATCGGCGTACCCAGCGAACACGATTGGTACCTGTTTGTATATGCGGTTCGTTGCCGCGAAGTGGTGAACGCCAGCCCTTCGCAACTTTGTGAAGTAATGATACGATCAGTAGCGTGAAGTTTTAATTGCATTGTTATCGTTGCCATTCAGCGTGTGAGCCTTTTTGCCGGCTGCGATGCGCCGAGGTGACCGCGAAGTTCGAGCTGTGTTCTTGTTTTTACGAAATGTGTTCGAAAGCTGCAAAGCGTGATATATATGCGCAATGTGTCACAACGTTGCTGGGTGTAGATTGCCGATTGCGTTTTCATATTTTGTACCCTTACACATAAGCCCTATCACACCGGCCTTTTCTGCTCCGTGCATGTATCGTTTGTTTCAGAAGTTGTTACTGCTATCGTGAAGGTGGTTCTGTTGTGGGGGAGTTTAGGGAACACCATAATATTTACGTGCGTCAAGACATACAGCCTTGTCCGGAATTGTGGACACGGCTGGCAGCACTAATGTCATAAATGAAAATTTCGCGCCGCCTTGCTTTTTATCATGTGGGCATTGGTGTGAATAGCAAGAATTTCTAGATTTCACGAAGTAAATTGCTTTATATTTTGTTATGCAAGCGGCTTGCATAAACCCCAAAATCCTAACTGCTTGTTTTTGGCTGGTGACTAAGCACAGAGTCTGTTTGTGATGAAACCAGTGGCGTTGTAGATGAATACGTTATAGGTAAGAACTGGGTGAGAACGAGAAGGGGTAGTGCAGCCTCGGAAGTGATCATAAGAGTATTAGTCTAGAGTTGAGAGCCCGGCTCAAAAGAGAACTGCAGGGAAGTAAAAAAGAGTACGCAAAATTATATGACGAACAAAGCGCAACTAGCTGCCGACGTAGAGGAAGCCATAGAGAAACATCCCATGGAAAAGTGGGATTATAATCAGTGAGAACTACTCTATAATACAAAAATAAAAGAAGTAAAAGGAGTAAACCCCTGGAGAGGAAAGGGCAGCCACGAAGTTGGTAGAATAAGGAAATTAGGGAGGCCATCGAACAACGACGGTTGGCATCATGGGAATACAGAGAAGCAAAGAGGGCGCAGTTGTCATAAGAGGAAATAGGCAAAATATGAAAATGTTATCAACAAAAGAAACAACAACTGCAGGTCCTCGTCGAGGCTAAAATATAGCAATCGTCTGATCGGTGGTTGGCTGAATTATTTACTGAATTATTTTATTTATTTACAATACTGCCAGTCTCAAATCGATACTATAGCAGAAGGGCATATGATTATACATACAGTGCATGTTTTATCTTATCATCATCATCATCATCATCATCATCATTATTTATTGTCCCTTAAAGGCCCCTGTCGGGGTATTACATAAGGGGGGAGCGTGTACAAGGTATAAAAGAACAAAGATCAAAAACACAACAATCAACACAGGGACATAAAAAGAAGCAAGGAACGCAATAGTTAACACGGTGCTTGCCAATATTGCCTTGAAGCCCCAAGCGCCACACATGTCCGCGAAAGGTTAGGGCAGCAGGGCGCGAGTACACAATGGCTACAGGGAAGGAAAAAAAAACTCAATACACGAAAAGGGATAAAATTTCATTAACACAAAACGGAGCAAAAAGAAGCATGTCAACCCAGATCATTTAACAGCATCGCCTTAAACTTTGTCGCGTCGTGCTCATTAGTTATTGAATCGGGCAGCAGGTTCCATTCTTCAATTGCGGTCGGAAAGAAGGACGTGATAAAAGCATTAGTGGAGCCATGAAGTCGTTGGACGCTATTAGAATTGAATAGGTGGCGCGATGTACGAATGGGAGGAGATATAAGGGAACCGCGCAGATAGGGGAAATTGAAATATACCTTTTGGAATAAACACAGGCGTGCAACTTTTCGTCTGAGAGCTAAGGAAGTGAGGCCAAGTGATAGTTTAATAGAGCTTACGCTGGAATAAAAGTTGTATGTCGACGATATGAAGCATGCTGCACGGTTCTGGACGGATTCAAGCATGTTAATTATGTAGGACTGATGAGGACTCCAGATCGTGGATGCATATTCAAGCCTACTGCGGACAAAAGTTTCATATGCCAGTTTTCGTATGTTAGCGGGGGAAGTGGGAAGTGATCTTCTGATAAACGTGATATTGTGAGTAATATTGTAGAATTTAATAGGATTTATTGATAAGAGAGACAAAGAGGTCGACCTGAGCTAGTGTGCTCTAGTCTGCTACCCTTCACTGGAGAAGAGGGAAGGAGAGTGAAAGTACTGCGATGGATGATGATGATAAGAGGAGTGGTTAGTGCTTATGTGCATGAGACAGGGACCTTGCTAGAGCCGCTCGATGAGCTTGGTGTCCTGCAGAAACTTCAACAACCCTTTAGTTGCACGCATTGAAATTGTAGTGTCGGGCTCTGGGCCAAGGATACCTTCCTCCGACAGTAGTTGCCTGCCAACGCTGGCCAGAAAACTTTCTAGTGTCCTTTGCTCCAGCATATATGCAGGGAAATCACACAGTACATGTTCCAGTGTTTCCGGTATCTGGCAGTGTTCACAATCAGGGCTGTTCGATTGGCCGATGAGGCTCGCGTAGCGACGGGTGAAAGCAACGCCGAGCCGAATCCTGTGTAGCAATAACGTTTTGCTCCGTGTAAGCTTCGGGGGCAAACAGAATTTACCGTCTGGGTCGATTATATGTATACTTCTGTGAATGTTGTCTTCGCGGGCTCTGTATGTCTTTGTTAGATCTTGCATGAGTGCATTGACCATGGAGTTAGTGTCAGGTTGGTGAGAGTCAGTGTCAGTTAGTGTTGCCGCCGCGGCGGAATACCTTTGGCTGGGTGCTACTAGTGGCGTATGCGCAGTAGTGACTAGGGAGCGAGGGAGAGAGAGAAATATTCGCGGCGAGGCGCGCGTTCTGACGTCATGTTCCTCCTTGGGCCATCACCACGGCGAAATCGCAAGTTCGTGGCCAGTAAAGCTTTCGCTTTAAGAAACGTAGTGTTGAGCAAGACGACCTGTGCAGCTATGATGGGTACGATACGACTCGAGATTAGCGCGCTTCCTCGCTATAGACTCAAAGTGCTGCATGAGCGGAGGTCTGTCACTGGCGCCTGCTGTGAATCGCACCCACACGTCATCCACGCGCTGCCTCTCTCGATCTCCCAATTCGAGGCAGACGCGCCGCACTTCGCTGCGTTTGGAACCTACCGCGCGAGACCATTTGCCCGCGCCAGCCAATATATTCCGAAATGAAATCACGTATGAAGCTGCGCCCAAATCTTGCGTTAGGGAGAATCGTAATCATCGGTACAATTTTTAAATGCGAGACATTTCTTGGCGAACACTTGTCACATTGACAGTATCTATCTATCTATCTATCTATCTATCTATCTATCTATCTATCTATCTATCTATCTATCTATCTATCTATCTATCTATCTATCTATCTATCTATCTAGCCAGCTAGCTAGCCAGCTAGCTAGCTAGCTAGCTAGCTAGCTAGCTAGCTAGCTAGCTAGTTAGCCACCTATGTTTTGAAGCTCTCAAGTTTTTTCGTTAAGTTGGTATTTACCAAAGTTGGCATAGACAACAAGTGTGTATGACGACCCTAAATGGTCGCCGATGACATGAATATAATGACAGGTGCGTCCTGCATATCACGCAACAGCCGCCTACGTCTTGGTGCTCTCCAGGTCTGCCATGATGCTCAAGTCATGAACGATCAATTATTTTCGTCATAAACTCTACCCAAATTGACATAGTATAGGACAAGGGTGTTTGACGAAGAAACATGATAGGATATGAAGTGAATATAATGACGTGTTTGTTATGTAGTTATTAAAACAGCCGCCTACGCGTTGGTGACCTCATGGTTCTTTCATTAACTTGGTATGTACTATGACAAGAGTGATTGAGGAATATAAATGACGGGTCTTGACAATTGTGTTAAGTACGTGATGAAACAGCAACCTACGTCTTGGTATGTACCACAAGAGCGTTGGAAAAACATAAATGATAGGTCATGTTGCTAAGTCATAAATGATACGGACATGTTGATAGGTCATGCTGCTGCTGCTGCTGCTGCTGCTGCTGCTGCGCCGCCGCCGCCGCCGCCGCCGCCGCTGTCGTCACTGCTTGCTGCTACTGCTACCGTTGCTTGCTGTTGCTGCTGCTTGCTGCTGCTGCTGATGCTTGCTGATGCTTGCTGCTGCTCCTTCTTGCTGCTTGCTGCTGCTGCTTCTTGCTGCTTGCTGCTGCTGCTGGCTGCCGCTTCTGCTGCTAACTGCTTGCTGCTGCTACTGATGCTGCTGCTACTGCTAACTGCTTGCTGCTACTACTGCTGCTGCTTGCTGCTGCTTCTAACTGCTTGCTGCTGCTGCTTGCGGCTGCTCCTTTGTGCTGCCTGTGCTGCTGCTTGTTACTACTTCCTGCTGCTGTTGGCTGCCGCTTATGCTGCTAACTGCTTGCTGCTGCTACTGATGCTGCTGCTATTGCTAACTGCTTGCTGCTGCTGCTTTCTGCTGCTGCTAACTGCTTGCTGCGGCTGCTTGCAGCTGCTGTTGTTTGCTGCTGCTGCTGCTGCTTAGTTCTGATTGCTGCTGGTGCCGCTGCTTGCTACTGCTGCTGCTGCCACTGCTTGCTGCTGCTTGCTGTCGCTGCTTGCTGCTGCTGCTACCGTTGCTTACTGCTGCAACTGCCTCTGCTTGTTGCTGCTGCTCCTTTCAGCTACTGTTGCTTGCTGCTGCTGGTGCTGCTGCTTGCTGCTTCTGCTAACAGCTTGCTGCTGCTGCTGCCGCTGCTGCAGCTGCTTGCTGTTCCCTCTGCTTGCTGCTGCTGCAAATGGTTGCTGCTGCTGCTGCCGCTGCTCCTCGAGCTGCTTCGCCTGCTTGCTGCTGCTGATGCCACTGCTTGCTGCTGCTGCTGATGCCTGCTGCTACTACTCCTGCTGCTTGCTGCTGCTACTAACTGATTGCTGCTGCTTGCTGCTGCTGCTCCCACTGCGTTCTGCTACTGCTGCCTCTGCTTGCTGCTGCTGCTGCCACCGCTTCCTGCTGCTGCTGCCGCTGCTTGTTGCTGCTGCTGCCACTGCTTGCTGCTGCTTGCTGTCGTTGCTTGCTGCTGCTGCTTGCTGCCGCTGCTGCTGCCACTGCTTGCTGCTGCTGCGGCTGCTGTTTGCTTCTGCAGCTGCTGCTCCCTGGTGCTACAGCTGCTCGCTCCTGCTTGCTGCTGCTGCTGCTTGCTGCTGCTACTGCTGCTGCTTGCTGCTGCTAACTGCTTGCTGCTTTTACTGCTGCTGCTTGCTGCTGCTGCTAACTGCTTGCTACTGCTGCTTGCAGCTGCTGTTGCTTGCTACTCCTGCTGCTAACTGCTTGCTGCTGCTGCCGCTGCTTGCTGCTGCTGCTGCTGCTTGCTGCTGCTTGCTGGTGCGGCGTCTGCTGCTGCTGATCCTACTTGCTGTTGCTGCTGCTTGTTGCTGCTGCTGCTTGCTGCTGCTGTTTGCTGCTGCTGCTTCGGTAGCTTGCTGCTGGCGCCGCTGCTTTGTGCTACTGCTGCTGCTTGCTGCTGCTGCTGCATGGTGCTGCTAACTGTTGCTGCTGCTGCTTCTGCTTGGTGCTGCTGCTGCTTGTTGCTGCTGCTTGTTGCTGCTGCTGCTGCCGCTGCTGCCGCTGCCGCTGCCACTGCTGCCGCTGCTGCTGCTGCTGCTGCTGCCGCTGCCACTGCTGCCGCTGCTGCCGCTGCCGCTGCTGCTGCTGCCGTTGCCGCCGCTGCTGCTGCTGCCGCCGCTGCTGCTGCTGCCGCTGCTGCTGCCGCCGCTGCTGCTGCCGCCGCTGCTGCTGCTGCCGCTGCTGCTGCCGCCGCTGCTGCTGCGGCCGCTGCTGCTGCCGCTGCTGCTGCCGCTGCTGCTGCCGCTGCTGCTGCCGCTACTGCCGCTGCTGCCGCTGCCGCTGCTGCCGCTGCTGCCACTGCCTCCGCTACCGCCGCTGCCGCCGCTGCCGCCGCTGCCGCCGCTGCCGCCGCCGCCGCTGCCGCCGCTGCCGCCGCTGCCGCCGCCGCCGCTGCCGCTGCCGCCGCTGCCGCCGCTGCCGCCGCTGCCGCCGCTGCCGCCGCTGCCGCCGCTGCCGCTGCTGCCGCTGCTGCCGCTGCTGCCGCCGCTGCCGCCGCTGCCGCCGCTGCCGCCGCTGCCGCTGCCGCTGCTGCTGCTGCTGCTGCTAACTGATTGCTGCTGCTGCTGCCACTGCTGCTGCTGCTCCTGCTGCTGCTGCTGCTAACTGATTGCTGCTGCTGCTGCCGCTCCCGGTGCGGCTTCTGCTGCTGCTGATCCTACTTGCAGTTGCTGCTGCTTGTTCCTGCGGCTGCTTGCTGCTGCTGTTTGCTGCTGCTGCTTCGGTAGCTTGCTGCTGGCGCCGCTGCTTGGTGTTGCTGCTGCTTGCTGCTGCTGCATGGTGCTGCTAACTGTTGCTGCTGCTGCCGCTTCTGCTGCCGCTGCCGCTGCTGCCGCTGCCGCCGCCGCTGCTGCCGCTGCCGCTGCTGCCGCTGCCGCCGCCGCTGCTGCCGCCGCCGCTGCTGCCGCTGCTGCCGCTGCCACTCCTGCCGCTGCTGCCGCTGCTGCCGCCGCTGCCGCTGCTGCCGCTGCTGCCGCTGCCGCTGCTGGCGCTGCCGGCGCTGCCGCCGCTGCTGCCGCTGCCGCTGCCGCTGCTGCCGCTGCCGCTGCCGCTTCTGCCGCTGCTGCTGGCGCTGCTGCTGGCGCCGCTGGCGCCGCTGCCGCTGCCGCCGCTGCCGCTGCCGCTGGTGCTGCTAACTGATTGCTGCTGCTGCTGCCGCTGCTCCTGGGGCGGCTTCTGCTGCTGCTGCTGCTCCTGCTTGCTGTTGCTGCTGCTTGTTGCTGCTGCTGCTTGCTGCTGCTGTTTGCTGCATGCTGCTTCGGCAGCTTGCTACTGGCGCCGCTGCTTGGTGCTACTGCTGCTTGGTGTTGCTAACTGTTGCTGCTGCTTGCTGCTGCAGCTGCTTGTTGCTGCTTGCTGCTGCTCCTCCCACTGCTTGCTGCTGCTGATGCCACTGCTTGCTGCTGCTGATGCTTGTTTCGACTACTGCTGCTGCTTGTTGCTGCTGCTTGCTGCTGCTGCTGCCGCTGCCTGTTGCTGCTGCTGCCACTGCTTGCTGCTGCTTGCTGCCGTTGCTGCTGCCACTGCTTGCTGCTGCTGCAGCTGCTTGCAGCTGCAGTTGCTGCTCCCTGGTGCTACTGCTGCTGGCTGCTGCTGCTGCTTGCTGCTACTGCTTGCTGCTGCTACTGCTGCTGCTTGCCGCTGGTAACTGCTTGCTGCTGCTGCAGCTGCTTGCAGCTGTCTCTGCTTGCTGCTGCCAATGCTCGCTGCCTCTGCTGCCGCTGCTCCTGGCGCGGCTTCTGCTGCTGCTGTTACTGCTTGCTGGTGCTGGTGCTGCTTGCTGCTGCTGTTTGCTGCTGCCTCTTCGGCATCTTGCTGCTGGCGCTGCTGCTTGGTGCTGCTGCTTGGTGCTGCTGCGGCTTGCAGCTGCCTCTGCTTGCTGCTGCTGCTGCCGCTGCTCCTGGGGCTGCTTCTGCTGCTTTTCGCCCTCTTGCTGCTGCTGCTGATGATGATTCTTGCTGCTGCTCCTCCCACTGCTTGCTGCTGCTGATGGAACTGCTTGCTGCTGCTGCTTATGCTTGCTGCTTGCTGCTGCTACTTACTGCTTGCTGCTGCTTGCTGCTGCTGCTCCCTCTGTTTGCTGCTGCTGATGCAGCTCGCGCTACTTGTTGCTGCTGCTGCCACTGCTAACTGCTTGCTGTTGCTGCTTGCTGCTTTTACTGCTGCTGCTTGCAGCTGCTGTTGCTTGCTACTGCTGCTGCTGCTGCTAACTGCTTGCTGCGGCTCCTGCGCTGCTTGTTACTGCTGCTGCTTGCTGCTGCTGCTGCTGCTACCATTGCTTCCTACTGCAGCAGCCTCTGCTTGTTGCTGCTTCTTGCTGCTGCTGCTGCTGCTGCTGCTGCTCCTGGTGCTTGGTGCTGCTGCTTGCTGCTGCTGCCTCTGCTTGCTGTTTCTGCTGCTGCTTGCTGCTGCTGCTGCCACTGCTTGCTGCTGCTGCTTGCTGCTGCTGCTAACTGCTTGCTGCTGCTGCTGCTTGCAGCTCCCTCTGCTTGGTGCTGCTGCTGCTGTTGGTACTTCTGCTGCTGCTGCTGCTGCCGCTGCTCATGGTGCTGCTTCTACTGCTGCTTCGCCTGCTTGCTGCTGCTGCTGCTGCTGCTGCTCCCGCTGCTTGCTGCTGCTGCTCCCACTGCTTGCTGCTGCGGCTGCCTCTGCTTGCTGCTGCTGCTGCCACCGCTTCCTGCTGCTGCTGCCAGTGCTTGTTGCTGCTGCTTCTTGCTGTCGGTTCTTGCTGCTGGGGCTTCGGTTGCTTTCTGCTGCCACTGCTTGCTGCTTGTTGCTGCTGCTGCTTTCTGCTGCTGCTAGCTGTTGCTGCTGCTGCTTCCCGCTGCTGCTGCAGCTGCTGCTCCCTGGTGCTATTGCTGCTGGCTCCTGCTGCTGCTTGCTGCTACTGCTTGCTGGGGCTACTGCTGCTGCTTGCTACTGCTGACTGCTTGCTGCTGCTGCTGCCGCTGCTCCTGGTGTGGCTTCTCCTGCTGCTGCTCCTGCTTGCTGCTGCTGCTGCTGCTTGTTGCTGCTGCTGCTTGCTGCTGCTGCTTGCTGCTGCTCTTTGCTGCTGCTGCTGCTTCGGCAGCTTGCTGCTGGCGCCGCTGCTTGGTGCTGCTGCTGCTGCTTGGTGCTGCTACCTGTTGCTGCTGCTGCTGCTTCTTGCTGCTGCTGCTACTGGTGCTTGCTGCTGCTACTGATGCTGCTTGTTGCTGCTTGCCGCTGCTTTTGCTTGCTGCTGCTGCTGCCGCTGCTTGCTACTGCTGCTTTCGCTGCTTGCTGCTGCAGCTGCCTCTGCTTGTTGCTGCTGCTGCTTCTAACAGCTCGCTGCTGCTGCTGCTTGCTGTTGCTGGTAACTGCTTGCCTCTGCTGCCACTGCTGCATCTGCTTGCTGCTCCCTCTGCTTGCTGCCGCTGCTGCAAATACTTGCTGCTGCTGCCGCTGCTCCGGGTGCTGCTTCTGCTGCTGCTTCGCCTGCTTGCTGCTGCTCCTGCCACTGCTTGCTGCTGCTGATGATGCTTGTTGCTACTACTGCTGCTGCTTGCTGCTGCTACTAACTGCTTGCTGCTGCTCTCTGCTGTTGCTCCCGCTGCTTGCTGCTGCTGTTCCCACTGCTTGCTGCTGCTGCTGCCTCTGCTTGCTGCTGCTGCTGCTGCTGCTGCCACCGCTTCCTGCTGCTGCTATCGCTGCTTGTTGCTGCTGCTGCCACTGCTTGCTACTGCTGCTTGCTGTCGTTGCTTGCTGCTGCGGCTCCCGTTGCTTGCTGCTGCTGCTTGCTGCCGCTTCTGCTGCTGCTTCGTGCTGCTGCTGCCACTGCTTGCTGCTGCTGCTAACCGTTGCTGCTGCTGCTTGCTGCTGCAGCTGCTGCTCGCTGGTGCTACTGCTGGTGGCTCCTGCTGCTGCTGCTTGCTGCTACTGCTTGCTGCTGCTACTGCTGCTGCTTGCTGCTGCTAACTGCTGCTGCTTGCTTCTGCTGCTGCTGCTCCTGCTTGCTGTTGCGGCTGCTTGTTGCTGCTGCCGCTTGCTGCTGCTGCTACTGGTGCTTGCTGCTGCTGCTGGGGCTGCTTGCTGTAGCTGTTGCTATTGCTGCTTGCTGCTGCTCCTGCCCCTTCTTGCTGCTACTGCTGACACTGCTTGCTGCCGCTGCTGCTTGCTGCTTCTACTGCTGCTGCTGCTGCCTGCTGCAGCTGCTGCTTGCTGCTGCTGCTGCCTTCGGCTGCTGCTTGCTGCTGCCTTGCTTGCTGCTGCTGCTGCCAATGCTTGCGGTTGCTGCTAGCACTGCTCCTGGTGCTGCTTCTGCTGCAGCTTCTCCTGCTTGCTGCTGCTGCTGCTGTTGATCCTTGGTGCTGCTGCTGCTTGGTGCTGCCGCTGATTGCTGGTGCTGCTAACTGCTTGCTGCTGCTGCTGCCGCTTCTTGCTACTGCTGCTGCTGTTGCTTGCTGCTGCTGCTGCTTATTGCTGGTGCTTGTTGCTGCTTGCTGCTGCTGCTTGTTACTGCTTGCTGCCGCTGCTGCTTGCTGCAGCAGCTGCTGCTGCTGGCTGCCGCTTCTGCTGCTAACTGCTTGCTGCTTCTACTGATGCTGCTGCTACTGCTAACTGCTTGCTACTGCTGCTGCTTCTGCTAATTGCAACCTGCTGCTGCCGCTGCTTGCTTCCTGCTTGCCACTGCTGCCACTGCTTGCTGCTGCTGCTGCTGCTGCGACTGCTTGCTGCTGCTGTCGCTGCTTGCTGCTGCTGCTACCGTTGCTTCCTCCTGCAGCTGCCGCTGCTTGTTGCTGCTGCTGCTGCTTGCTGTCGTTGCTTGCTGCGGCGGCTGCCGTTGCTTTCTGCTGCTGCTAACTGTTGCTGCTTGCTGCTGCTGCTGGCTCCTGCTGCTGCTGCTTGCTGCTGCTACTGCTGCTGCTTGCTGCTGCTAACTGCTTGCTGCTGCTGCTGCCGCTGCTCCTGGTGCGCCTTCTGCTGGTGCTGCTCCTGCTTGCTGCTGCTGCTGCTGCCACTGCTTGCTGCTGCTTGCTGCTGCTGTCGCTGCTTGCTGCTGCTGCTACCATTGCTTCCTGCTGCAGCTGCCGCTGCTTGTTGCTGCTGCTGCTGCTTGCTGTCGTTGCTTGCTGCTGCGGCTACCGTTGCTTCCTGCTGCTGCTAACTGTTGCTGCTTGCTGTTGCTGCTGGCTCCTGCTGCTGCTGCTTGCTGCTGCTACTGCTGCTGCTTGCTGCTGCTAACTGCTTGCTGCTGCTGCTGCCGCTGCTCCTGGTGCGCCTTCTGCTGGTGCTGCTCGTGCTTGCTGCTGCTGCGGCTGCTGCTCGTTGCTGCAGTTTGCTGCTGCTGCTGCTGCTGCTTCAGCAGCTTGCTGCTGGCGCCGCTGCTTGGTGCTGGTGCTGCTGCGGCTTGTTGCTGCTAACTGTTCCTACTGCTGCTTGGTGCTGTTGCTGCTTGTTGCTACTGCTGCTTGCTGCTGCTGCTACTGGCGCTTGCTGCTGCTGCCTGCTGCTTCTGCTAAATCCCCGCAGGGGCGTCTGCGTCAGCAAGCGTTTGGTGTGTTGCAACACCACGGACCCGAGCACACGAGGGTTGGGCCCTCCCGCGTGTAGCCTTGCGCGGCTTAGCCGTGTCTGGGGAAAAGGGGATCCTGGGGGTTGAGCCGATGCTGGTTGTTTGGACCTTTAAGGCCCCCCGGCGGAGGCAACACACCTCTTCGGCCTCCGCTTCACATAGACGGCACCTCCAGGCATACCCACTTGAAGGAAATCGGCAGTCGCCTTTTCCTGTCTCTCTCTTCCTACAACCTTCGCCTTTCTCTTACTTTCCACTTTTCCTGCCTCCTTCTCTCTTCTAGTTACTTCCTTCTTCTTGGCGGCAAGGGTTAAGCCTGTGTGGTTATCCAACCTTGGGTACACCATATTTGGTTACAGTGGCGGCGTATGACTGGCGTCGTGCAGACTTGCATGCAAGCTCTGCCGCGTCCCCTCGTTGGGCTCCGTGGTGGGCGGTCGGCGCTGTTGCCGAATGTAAACATTTCTTCATGGAAACTTCTTCCCCCCCCCTTGTTGATCGCCCTCAGAAACGAGGGCGCACCGAAGATGTCTTCAAGTTTTTGGACACCAAATCCAGAATTTTCCGCGCTTCCACGTTATCCACTCTGAAAAGCCAAACAAAACAGTTCGAACAATTTCTTCATTTCTTGTCTCAAAGTCCTTGACTGATGTTTTTGGTCCAGGTAAAAGGTGTCGAGAATAGGAAGCGGTGACCTCCTCTTGGAGCTCCGCGATCTGAAACAGTATGAGAATCTACAGAAACTAGTGTCAATTGGTGAGACCCAAATAACAGTAATGCCACACGGTACAATGAACACCACCCGTGGTGTTGTGTCGGATGATGATCTGCTTGAGCTGACTGAGGCGGAACTCCTCGAGGGCTT
This sequence comes from Dermacentor andersoni, assembly GCF_023375885.2. Classification (NCBI taxonomy): domain Eukaryota; kingdom Metazoa; phylum Arthropoda; class Arachnida; order Ixodida; family Ixodidae; genus Dermacentor; species Dermacentor andersoni. The sequence continues at coordinate 2,702,986 of NW_027314755.1, forward strand.
CAGTGAGCAAAATGTGATCAATGTCAAAAGAATTAAGATGAGGGGGAACGGCAAGGAGATCCAGACGAAGCACCTAATATTTACCCTTGGCTGAAGTGTCTTGCCCGAGTCCATCGAGGTCGGGTACATCAAGCTCTGTGCCAGGCCGTACGTGCCCAAGCCGCTCCGATGTTTCAAATGCCAGCGTTTCGGCCACAGTTCGCAGAGCTGCCGAGGTTGCCAGACATGTGCTAAAGGCAGTGCCCACGAACACACATCTGAAGCTTGTGAGAATGCTCTCCACTGTGTAAACTGTGAAGGGGAGCACGCCGCGTACTCGCGGTCGTGCCCATCCTAGAAAAAAGAAAAGAAAATTGTAAATGTTAAAGCAAAGGAAAATATAAGTTTCAAGGAGGCACGCAGGCGAGTATCGTACGTGCCCAAGAAAACCTTTGCCGATGTGGCGCGTCAGGGGGCAGCGTCACAACGGCCTCCGGCGGCTGTTCGACCCACACTCAGTGAGTCGGCAGCTACGCCATCTGCCCCCGCGGCGGTTGCAGCTAGCGCTGCTCCACCAACCCAGCAGACGGGGTCATCGAACCCGAAGGTGGGCGCAGCAGAGGCTGCCCCAACCTCCGAGGACATTACCAGCGCTGGCAACGGCCGGCGCAGCCAAATCCCTCAGGGAGCCCCATCGACCTCCGGGCTGGGGGGCGCAGGGATCTTGACTTCCGAGGCAGGACTCTCTCAGAAAACATCTCGCTCGCAAGAGCGCTTGTCCGGCGTCTCACAGGAGGCAATGGACGCTACACCTGTCCTCAAGGCGCACCAAACGCCTAAGGAGCGCCGAGGCTAACTCGAACGCTTCAGAAAGAGCAAAACCCCTATTACAGGGCCTCGGAAAGGCTCTGTAATCTAAGACATCCCTTCCGTTTCCATAAATACAGCACCAATTTAATTTAAAACATGGATACTCAAATGATTCAATGGAATGTCAGAGGTCTACTTAGGAATCTTGATGATGTGCAAGAACTAATCCATAAACACAATCCAAAAGTGCTGTGTTTAGAGGAAACACACTTCAAACCAAAACACACAAACTTTCTTCGACAGCACGTTACGTTTCGCAAAGATCGCGATAATGACGTCGCATCATCGGGTGGTGTTGCGATTGTCACTCATAAAAGCATAGCCTGTCAACCCTTACAGCTACGAACGCCCCTTGAAGCAGTGACAGTGCGAGTTTTTCTGCTAAACAAACTCATCACTATTTGCTCGCTCTACATACCCACACATTACAAATTAACTAAACATGAATTTCAGTCCTTAATAGATGAATTGCCAGAAACTTATATTGTTCTTGGCGATTTCAATGCACACAATTACCTGTGGGGCGACCCTCGTATAGATGCGCGAGGACGACTTGTTGAACAATTCCTTTTCTCTTCTGGTGCGTGCATTCTGAATAAGAAAGAACCCACATATTACTGTCTTGCCAACAAAACCTTTTCTTCAATAGATCTTAGCCTAGTCTCCCCGTCACTACTGCCTGAACTCGAATGGGAAGTTACCGACAACCCTTACGGCAGTGACCACTTCCCTATACTGCTAAGGTCACCTAAAAAAAACGAATATCCTCCACAAGGTCCTAGGTGGAAGATTGAGACAGCTGATTGGGAGAAATTTCGAACTCTCACTAGCATCTCATGGGCTGACTTGTCTTCTTTAGAAATTGATGCTGCAGTGGACGCCGCATCAAAATGAATATCCGAAGTGAGTGGTTTAGCAAGCAAACGGCGCGTCCCGTGGTGGAACGACGAATGTAGGACCGCCCGTAAGAAACAAAACAAAGCGTGCGGGTTGGTACGCGCCTCTCCCACTCCGGAGAATCTTAACTTTAAAAAAGCAAAATCCGAAGACAGGAGAACGCGCCGACAGGCCAGAAGAGAGAGTTGGCTGAAGTTTTTGTCGAGTAATAACTCGTTTAGAGACGAGGCCAAAACCTGGAACAGGGTTAATAGGATTAGAGGGTGGCAAACATATACACTCCCTCTAGTAAACACACAAGGCGATACCCTGCAAGATCAGGCAGACTCACTTGGGGAGCACTTTGAGAGCGTGCTGAGCTCAACCAATTATTCTCAGCCCTTTCACAAATATAAACAAATAGAAGAATATAGGCCAATAATTAGAAAATCTAGACAGAATTAACCCTCTAACCGGCCTTTCAGTATTGCCGAGTTGAGAGCGGCCTTGAACACGTGCAAAAGCACTGCACCGGGACCTTACAGAGTCATGTATGATATGATCAGAAACTTACATACTGACACACAAGTTACACTACTCACAATTTACAACACTATTTTAGCTGCGGGATACCTCCCATCTACAGGGAAAGAGGCGATTGTGGTTCCTTTCCTGAAGCAGGGAAAAGACCCCTTCTTGGCAGCAAGTTATCGTCCGATAGCTCTTACGAATTGTTTGTGTAAGCGCTTTGAAAAAATGATTAATCACAGACTCATACATTTCCTTGAATTCAACAATATACTCGATCCCTATCAGTATGGCTTCAGACAAGAGCGGTCAACAACAGATCATCTTGTGCGCATTGAAGGATACATTCGCGATGCCTTTGTACACAAACAGTATTTTTTTCTCGATATTCCTCGATATTTAGAAGGCATACGATACATGGCGCTACGGGATCTTGCGAGATTTGTCGGGAATGGGCATCTGTCGAAATATGTTGAAAATAATTGAAAGTGTTTTGTCCAACCGTACCTTCCGTGTAAAAATCGGCAATGCACTGTCACGTCCTTTTACCCAGGAAACTGGTGTACCCCAGGGAGGCGCGCTCAGCTGCACTCTCTTTATCGTTAAGATGAACACACTACGTGCTTCACTACCACCTGCCATTTTTTATTCCGTATATGTAGCGATATACAAATAGGCTTCAAATCCTGCAACCTCACAGTATGCGAAAGACAGGTACAGCAGGGCTTAAACAATGTGTCCAAATGGGCAGACCAAAACGGATTTAAGGTCAACCCCCCCAAAAGTTCTTGTGTTTTCTTCTCAAGAAAGAGAGGCATGGTCCCAGATCCTTGTGTAGAACTGGGCGGACAACAAATTCCTGTCAACAAAGAACACAGATTCCTAGGTGTTATTCTTGACTCCACGCTCACTTTCATTCCTCACATCAAACATCTTAAAGAAAAATGTCTCAGAACAATGAACTTACTTAAAATCCTATCCCACACAACGTGGGGTAGCGACAGACAGTGTTTATTGAATATTTACAAGAGCCGAGTTCGATCACGGTTAGATTATGGTGCCGTAGTATACCACTCAGCCACACCGAGCGCGCTTAAGATGTTAGACCCCGTTCACCATCTGGGTATACGTCTGGCCACTGGCGCACTTAGAACAAGCCCTGTTGAAAGTCTATATGTAGAGTCAGATGAGTGGCCACTCCATCTTTAGAGAACAAACATCAGCTTAACGTATTTTCTCAAGGTTCGCTCTAATAAGGAATATCCGTGTTTCGCAACTGCTAACGACTTGACATGTGAAGCACTTTTTCATAACAGGCCCTCTATGAGACTTCCTTTCTCACTGCGTGCAAGAGAACGCAGCACGAAAATGGATGTCCCAGTTCTCGAACAACGCCTAATGCTTCCAGCTAAGCTAGTACCGCCCTGGGAGTGGCAACTGATAGAGCGTGACACATCCTTTGTAGAGGTCACTAAACATACGCCAGAGACGCATATCAAAATGCACTTCTTGGAGCTCAAGTACAATTACTCGTGCACAGAGTTTTACACAGACGCTTCTAAGTCGCATGCCGGAGTGTCCTACGCAGCCATTGGTCCATCCTTCTCGGAATCCGGTGTACTGCACCCTGAAACAAGTATACGGCTGAGGCCCATGCACTATTGTCGGCTGTGAAACATATCAGAAAATCAAATATTCAAAAAGCAATTTTATTTACAGACTTTTTAAGCGTCGTAAAAGCCTTGAAGTCACACTGTAAACACAGAAACCCTGTAATTACAGAGCTCTATTCTATTCTCTGTAGAGCGTATATGTCTAACCAGCATGTCATTATACGCTGGGTGCCAGGACATAGGGGCATCGAGGGTAACGTTCTAGCAGACCAGATGGCCACATCGATTTCATTGCATACAGTTAATCCTACTGCTTCGGTCCCTGTCACAGACCTGAAGACTTTTTTAAGAAGGAAACTGCGAAACCACTGGCAACGTAGGTGGGACGCAGAAGTAAATAACAAACTGCACGTGATAAAGCCACAGTTAGGTTCTTGGCGCTCCGTAACAAAATCACGGCGTAGAGATGTCCTACTCTGTCGCCTCAGAATAGGACACACATTTGGCACACAACTTTTTACTCACTGAAAATAATCCTCCAACCTGCGGTAGATGCGGGGAGAGGGTGACCATCCTCCACGTCCTCCTGGAGTGTCGGGCAGCCGAATGTGAGAGAAACATTTTCCCTTAGCATACCGGCAGCACATTTTCCTTCATTCTGTAATGTTACTCAGCCCAGACCTGCTCTTTGACACCAACGCAGTCCAAGGTTTTCTGAAAGATATTGTGTTGCATTTTATTAGCCCAACACGTTCGTAACGTCTCCTTTCTTCAGAGGATGCCACTGTGATAGCTGTTTCGTATAGCACATGCCTCTAGGCCCTTGTGTTTCAGGGGGCTGTGGCAAGGCAGTAGTGCTCCAGGTAATTTTACCATCTCACATATTTTCTATTTTGCATCATTCTTTCACGATGGATTTAATGCTCATAGAGCACGCCATGTTTCATCGACACAATCTTATTACAGATAGATTATACGCAGTCTAGAGCGACTATTTCTAAGGCCCGTTTACAGCCACGCCACATCAACTTCATAGAACTCCTATCTACACTGCGAACTAATTGTTGTAGCGGGCGGCAGAGTGACGGAGACGATCCAAGAGCACGTACCGCACTGTTTTATTCAGCGACAGCGAACTAGATATATAGGCTGCTTGCCTATGACGTAACATAAAAACAACGAATCACGTTTGACACGTGTGGCACAGCACTTCATATCACTAATCACCGCGGACCTGACGCTCTTTGGCCTTACCTGGCCCTTGCGCCAATAAAAACCATACATTCATTCATTCATTCATTCCGACAAGATACCCTCTGTCCGGAAAGAGGTCATTATTATTCCCATTCTGAAACAGGGTAAGGACCCTTCCTTGGGAAACAATTTTAGGCCTATAGCGTTGACAAGTTGCCTCTGCAAACTTTTTGAAAAGATGGTGAACAAACGCTTGCTCCACTATCCTGAAACCAACAAAATATTAGACCAATGCCAAGCGGTTTCCGGGCAGGAAGATTGATGACAGATTGGCTTGTTCGCATAGAAGTGTACATCCGGGAAGCCTTTATCCATAAACAGCTTGTCGTATCTGTTTTCCTTGACATGGAAAAGGGATATCATACTACGTGGAGCTTTTGGATGCTTCGGTATCGTTCTGCAATGGGTATACGTGGCAAATTTCTGACCGTTATTGAGAGCTACATGTCTGACAGCAGGTTACGTGTTAGAGTGCGATGTGCAGCCTCAGTCATTTATAAAGTAGACAGATGTACCGCGGGGTGTAGTGTTGAGCTCTACGCTCTTTATTGTGAAAATGAACTCCTTACATACCATCATAGCTCACATACTTTTTTGCTCGGTCTATGTGGACGATATAAAGATAGCTTTTAGGTCGTGCAATTTTAACATCTGCGAGAGACAGCTATAGCTTGGTCGAAACAAACTCTCAAAGGGGTCAGAAGAAAATGGTTGTAAATTTAACCCACAAAAAAGCACATGTGTTCTCTTCTCAAACAAGAGAAGAATATCACCAGAACCCGCTATTGAACCTAATGGAGAACGACCATTGGTCAGTCTTGAACACAATTTTTTCGGTTTATCTTGGACACAAAATTTAATCTTATTCCCCACTTTAAATATTTCAAAGCGAAGTGCCTGAAGGCTATGAACCTGCTTAACCTATTTTCTCGAAACAAACTGGGGCAGTGAAAGTAGGTGTTTGCTTAGCCTGTATAAAAGTCCTGTGCGATCACGCCTCGACTATGGGGCCGTCATGTGCCAATCCGCACCGAATAGTGCTCTCAAAATTCTCGATCCAGTCCACAGTTTAGGTATACGGCTGGCAACAGGTGTATTTAGGCAAATTCCTGTGGAATGTCTATATGTCGAGGCGAACGAAAGGTACTTACACCTACGCATGACATATCTAAGCTTCTCCTAGTTTTTGAAATGTAAATCGAATAATGAACACCTATGTTACTAAACTGTACTTGTCTTTCAAAAGACCTAACCTAACCGCCCTCTGTCTGTGCGTTTTGAATAAGTGGCTGATGAGACTGCTATTTAACATCGTGAAAGAGTCCTAATAACTCACACCATCCTTGCACCACCTAGGGGATTGCAGAATATCCAGTGTAATATGTCGTTCGTCGCAATAACAAAACATACGCCCGAGTTGCACATACGTTCACACGTTGTCGAACCCCAGGCGAAGTATTGCTGCGCGGAGTTTTATACAGACGCTTCGATGTCTACTTATGGTGTAGCTTATGCAGCTCTCAGACCATCACTTTCAACGCCCGGTGCGTTAAATCCAAATACCAGCATTTTCACAGCGGAGGCATACGCGAACCTCTCTGCTGTGAAAGATATAAAACAACTGGAATTATAAAGGGCTCTCATATTTAGATTCATTACGCGATGTTAGTGGCATACCAAGTGTACTAAAACACAAAAACTCTATCCTTAGTGAAGTGAACAACCTTCTATGCTCAGCATGCATGCTGAACCAAATAGCTGTTCTTTGTTGGGTGCCTGGCCATAGAGGCTTTGAGGGCAACGTAGCTGTGGACGAAGGGGCTACATCTGTAGCTTTTTGTGATGCAAGCATCGTTATACCTGCATCGTGCAAAAAGCTTAAAGCATTTTCACTGTATATACTACGGAAATATCGGCCGAGGAAATGGGGCACTCGGCTATCCAACAAACTGCGGCTAAACAAACCACAAATAGGGAACTAGATGTCTGAGAAAACAAGACACCAGGAAGTACTGCTATGTAAATTAAGAATCAGGCACACCTATAGCACTCACTGGGATATTTTCACTGGAACTAACCGTCCTGCATGCACTATATGTGGCAATAGCCTTACAGTCCTTCCTGTTCGCGTTCAATGCCCATTGTTAGAAGCAGAGAGAAAAAAGTTCTTCCCTTCCTTACACCCTCATAATATGCCTTTACACCCAGATTTCTTTTTAAGCTATACCACTCTATTTCATTTTAAATCAGTACTCAAGTTCTTAGCAGAAACGAATACCATAGAAATTGATTTGCCAGGCCATTTGTACCACAGCCTCTCCATGGAGGCTGTATCTGCAATGCAGTTACTTAGAGAGCACATGCCTCGCAACCCTTGCGCTGAAGGGCTCTTCAGAAGCACATATGCTGCTATAATTACCATGTTTTAAAATCAAATTCTTCATAACATACATTTAAAGCCATAGGACTTGCTACTCATTGACATTAATTAAATAGACACATATTTTACATCAATTATAGCGAATACTTTAGGCCAATATAAAACCACTCGATTTCAACCACAGTAAACTATTTTCATTGCCATTCATCACTAAGTGTCGTGGGGCTCTTTGGTCATCTCTGGCCCTTGCGCCAAAAAATTTCCATCAAACAACATTTGCTAGGCGATCAAATGCGGTAATTAAAAAAAAAGTACATGGACCAATACCCCCTCCTAAAAACGGATCGTCCCGATGCTGTAAATATAAAAGGAGAGCGCAAAACAAGCGCACAATTACTAACGAAATCTAACAACACATCAAAGAAAGGAAGTCCAAAGTAACTATACACAAAGGAACCCCAATGCTCCCTTATGAAAAGTACCAAAGTGCGTTAGCGTCAGCGTTTGTAGAATGGCCACACATGGACTATTTCATGTCGTCAGCGGCGGCGCTATGATAGCAAAATGCCGTCTGGCGCGACTTCAAAGTCCAGTGCGCCAATGCGTAGTGTGATGTCGCAATGCCCGCAATAGCGCCCTGAAAGCTTCTCCCTAAGATCTCCTCGGCGTATCGGGGTTGAAACCCGTCGAAGACTGTAGTGCCGCCTATTGGTAATCAGCTTGTTTTTGATGCACAGGCAGGCGTCCTGTTGGGCTTCTTCGGTGAGCTGGAGATAGGCGGCGAAGTCGACGTTTTCTGCATGGGTGACATGCGCCAATATGGCGTAGACAGTCGTCATGTGTTCGTGCCGTAAAACAGTTTGAACGGCGTTATCTGTGTTGTTTCTTCCACCCCCGTGTTCTAAGGGAAGGTTACGCATGGCAGGACCACATCATAAGTATTGTGCTCGACGTGGACGTATTTTTCTAGCTTGTCGGTGAGGGTGTTGTTCAGGTCCTCCGTAAGACCATTTATCGGTGGGTGGTAGCCAGTTGTCCTCCTCTGGCTTGTTTGGCTGTATTGCAGAATGGCTAGGATGAGCTCTGCTGTAGACGCCGTTTCTCTGTCGGTGATGAGGACTTGTGGGTGCCAAGTCGCAGCAGGATGTTCTCGACGAAGAATTTCGCCCCTTCGACTACGTTACCTTTCGCCAGAGCTTCCGTTTCAGCGAAGTGGATGAGGTAGTCCGTTGCCTCGACGATCCACTTATGTCCGGATGTTGTCGTCTAAAAGGTTCCGAACAAATGAATCCCGATCTGCTGAAATCGTTGACTAGGAGGCTTGATCGGCTGTTGTAATACCAATGGCCTAGTCAGTGGTGTCTTGTCGCTGAGAGCCTCGGCATATCTTGACATAACGAGCTACATCCGTGGTTAGGTGCGGCCAGTAATGCCTATCTTGTATCCCTAATAGCTTCCAAGAGAATTCGAGGTGTCCAGCAGTCGGATCTTCGTGTAGGACCTGCAGTACTTCTATACGGAGTATTGAGGGAACAACAAGGAGGCAGTTGGCACGGACTGCTGATGTCTTCTTTACAAGTAGGTTGTTTTGAAGCGAATACGCAGACAGTCCTCGCTGAAAATGCCCTAGGGACAACGTGGGTATTCCCGTCCAAACACTCGAAGATGTCTTTTAGCTATAGGTCTACTCAGTGATGTTCAGAGAAGTCTTCAGCGCTCATTATTCCAAAGAAGGTGTCGTCACCCTCTTCGTCTAGGTTCTGCGGGTCAATAGGTGCACGTGATAGGCAGTCAGCATCACTGTTTTTGTGCGGATTTGTACATTAGTTATGTCATATTCTTGTAGTATAAGGCTCCACTGCGCCAGAGATCCTGAAGGATCTTTTCAATTCGCTAGCCAACACAACGCGTGATAGCCCCTGACGACTTCGAATGGCATGCCATGTAAGTACGGGCGGAATTTCGATGTACCCGAATGATGGCGAGGAATCCCTTCTTGGTTGTAGAATAAATGCCTTCCAATCTTGACCATGACTGGCTCGCGTAAGCTATCACCCGTTAAAGTACAACTTTACTCTGGACTAGGAAGGTACCGAGGCCTATGCTCCTCGCGTCAGTGCGGATTTCTGTACCGACATCCTCATGAAAGTACGCAATACTGGTAGCGACTGCATGCGTCGCTTGATTTTTTGAATTGCGTCGATCTGTGGCGTTTCTCACTTGAAATCGACATCACATCTATTTACATGCGTCACTGGGGCTCAGCGATGCGTGAAACACCTTTGAAAAAGTGCCTATAGTAGGCACACATGCCAACAAATCTAAGCACTGCTTTTCTTTCGAAGGGCTGCTGGAACTTCGCGATGGCAGTAGTATTCTGTGAGTCGGGGCGGACTCCACACTTGCTGATGACGTGGTCCAGGAGCAGAAGTTCATCGCAAGCGACACGGTGTTTTTCTGGCTTCAGAGTGAGCCCTGATGACTTGATGACCTCTAGTGCTGTCACATGCCGCCTAAGGTGATCGTCCGAATTCCCGCCGAAAACGGCGGTCGCAAGTAGGCAGGTCTGCCACTTAAGCCCTGCTCACACCGTGTCTACTACGCGCTGGAACATTGCAAGTGCAGAGCACGGACCGAATGGCATGTGCTTGAACTCGTAGAGGCTGTCTGGCGTGATGAAGAGGTTTTGTGCTCGATCCCTCTTTCGACATTTATTTATTAGTAGCCAGTCTCCAGATCCATCGAAGAGAAGTATTTTGCGTTGCGTAGCCGATCCAATGCGTCCTCTTCGTGATATGGTTCAGTCGACGATAATGCACCTAGAAAAGTAGGGTTCCGTCCATTTTCTTCCAGACCACATGAGATGCAGACGAGCTTTTCGATGGCTGGAAGATGTCGTCGCGCAGTATTTCGTAGCATCACGATCTCGTATGCAAACTCGATAAAGGCTCGGATGGAGTGGTCGAGCGCACTCTTCGGTTATTATGCGATGCTTTGCAGTTGGTGCATGTCGAATCCTCGATGACGTCGAAAAGCAGTCGTTTTATGGTCGGAGAAGACGTCTGAGCTGTTGTTGCTTACTCAGAGGAAGACTTGGATTTATGTCGAAATGTGGCTCAGAAGCTACGGTCATCGGGGTAGCCTTGGCCGAATCCCACACGTCAAACGCATTTTTGGTTTCCAATATTTTCTCGATCTATGTGATGATCGTGCCTTTGTTGTTGTGCTTCCACTGGTGGCTGAAGTTTGTCGAAATCACTTTCGCTTTCCCTCTGTGCAGTGAAGCAATCTTTCTTGCCACGTAATTTCACGGCCGAGCAGTAGACGTTGGTCGCCCTCGATGACGCCTATTGTGCGTGTTTTGCTACCGACGGAGATGACAATGTTGACGCGAAGCAAGATGCCCCCTTGGTCATCAATTACTAAAGGCATGGCGACTACGTGTGCTCTACCGGCGGTATCGCTTGATCTTCGGATAGCGTTCTTGATTTTGACTTCAGGTAGATGATTGCGCCACGTTGGTTCAGGAAGTTAATGTTGAGTAGGACGTCTCGTGAACACTGCTGGACGATGAGAACCTTGCACGGTAGATCCTGTCACGAACGGCACCTTTTGCTGTGCACATTCTGGTTGGCGTTATTAGGTGTTCTCCAGCAGTCCGATTTTAAGCGCCTTCCCATGCAGTCTTAAATTTCATCTCGTCGCGAATGGGTTCATTTATGACGCAGTAGTCGGCTCCTGTGTCCACTAAGGCAATGACTGCGTGGCTCTCGATGAGCACGTCAAGGTCGGTGGTTGTTGATGTGTTGCAGTTACATCTAGGCGTCTGATCATGACTGCGTCGTGTTGACGTGTGGGTGGAACGTCGTGTCGTCAGGCGATCTTTTTTCGGCATATTCCTTGCTTCTAGGCTTCGTCGGGTTGGCGGAGTCTCCCTGAGACATCGTCGAGATAGGCTTTTCGACCTCTTCGTCGGCGGCGGAGCATCTTCGTCAGTTTGACGAACAGCAACTGCACCTCCATCGGTTGATGCTATTAGTTTTCCGGATATGGGCCGACGGACCATTCCCGCGCTTGGCCAGAAACAAAGCATGACAAGAAGCACAAGACGAAAAAAAAGAGCGAGAAAACAAAAGAAGGGCATGAGAGGGTGTTGGAGAACTGACAGGTTAGGGAGAATTCAAGGGTGTCATTGGCGGCATGTTTTTGTGGCTTTAGAATAGCCAGTCAGTGCCCAGTCAGTAGCGGTCAGTGCGCGCGATACAAAAAAGAACAAAAACTCCTTTTCTTCCTTCTCTTTTTCTTTTCAATCGATAATTTTCTATTGTCAATCATGATCGTTTGTGCTTGGATGCACAATTATATGAAATGTACAAATTGATTGCGTGCCGTAGAGGTTGGAGAACCGACAAGATGTGCATAAGCATTGCGACAGTTTCTCAGCCTATGCTTATCTACTGTAGCCGAGTGAACTTTATCGAAAAATAATGAGCCCGTCAATGAAAACATTTTACGAATATTTCATTTTAATTTATTTGTCTATGAAGTCACGACCATGTTTCAAGCTATGCCACCATAGAGACGATGTCACGAGCAACCATATTCCAGAATTACCAAGGCGGCACGATACCCGTTAGGAAACTCGCATGCATGGTGGCGTTAAATTTTCCTGTAGTTGGTATTGTGAGAAAGAACATGATTGGAATTCTCCAGACATTCTCGCCTCGTCGCTACCATCGTTCACTCCTATGTGTCATAGCAAATGCGCTGCCCAAGCAGACCTTCGTAAGTCACGTGAACTTCCGCGGGAGGGAGGGTGAACAAGGCACGTCAAACAGAGAAGTGTGGCGCATCTGTACGCAACGGCTTTGCGCTTTTGATCTGTGCTTCGGAAATCACTTGTACAGGTTAACGGTATCAGGGAACGCTCCCTTTGGGACAAGCTCCTGCAGTCACTTCTGCCGGTCCTCTCCAGCACGCCATCTTTATGACGACCACGCATGTTAGAAGTCAACATGGGCCAACATATGTTTCGTTAACACGAGAGCCGTTATTGGAATATGCTCTGTCTAAATACTACTAGGCTTACTTTTATTGTTGTAATGTTATGCGATAGATGTAATAGCTTAGCCATTCCGCAAAGTGTGTGTCTATATTGTCTCAAGGCCTACTTCATTCCTAGTGGGAACAGCGCGAACAAAATGACGGCGGAGTGAAATGACACAGTACGGGCGCTGACACAAGCAGGACAGAGTCAGCGTTCATGCTGTATCCTTTCCCTGCGTCGTTCTGTTCAAGCTTTTACGGATATGAATGCACAATAACTCGCCCAACTTTCCGCTTTATTACACCTGTTGCATTCCGATCTCGTAGCTCGCAGTATGTTGCCTCAGAGCAATATGTCTGTGCGCCTGAAGCATTGTGGAAGCAATCATTTCCGCAAGGGGACTTGTCCTCGTGAGTTCCGTCTTCCTCTCGAAACACTTGCTTCAGCTACACTCTTTGTTCGACCACTGTTAAGCACCCCAGGCCTTTTGAATCAATTCCTTTACAAGGAGCAACTCACTAAGACGACACGGAATGCAGTCTATAGTTCAATTATACTTACAATGACGAACTTGTGGGGCGGATGGAAGTGTTGTTCCCTGAAAGGTCAAATGTCATCTGCAGTTCAGAGAACCTGACGCTGGCTTAAACGGGAAGCTTTAGCTCAGGACCTAAGTACATGGAAAAGAAGTAAACTCAGATTGTTCGACAACACACTGCACCAGCATTGAAATTTCCATCATTTAAAAAGAATTTGATAAAATTTCAATTGAAGGTGTTGTGTTTTCGATTTGTGGCATACTCCTTAGAAAATTAAAGAAACAATTCAGCAATAAATACAACGTCCCGATTCTCTAAAGTGCAGAAAATAACTCATCTGAAGTGCAAAAAATTCATGTTTTGCACAGCGCTCTCAAATGTACCATTTTATTAGATCCTCTAGAAACCCTGGCAAACGGAAACTTTACGCAAACAAAATTATTGCAAAGAAAGTTGTCCGCCTAGGGCTGTAACAGTTACGGCTAATTATACTGCGGTATACTTTTAGGTGCAGTGCACTTCAAAAATTTTCTTTTTTTCTTTTTCTTAACTTAGTGGTTTGAGAATTTTTCCAAATTGATAACCTTGATCCTAATTGTGATTGATGCAGTTGCTGGCATTTCACTGTTTGAATCAAATGTCATCAGTTATGTTTGATTGCTACGAAAGGCAATAAAATATTCTTTCCTTCCCCCTAGACCGGTTCTCTGAAAAGGCTTCTGCCGCTGCTGTGGCCACTAATTCCCTACTTCTATATTTATTGTAGTATAACTTGTTTATTTATTTATTTATTTAGGTATTTTCAATTTCTTTATTTATTTGAGTTTTTTACATAGAAAAAATATTTTATGTACATAATCAGGACCAGATACGGGCCAAGCGGGCACGATTAGAAAAAACGTACAAGCCTATACCACATGAGCTGAAGCACAGCATAACATTGCAAGAGTCACTTCAACAATAGCGAGAACAGGTGTAGGTAAACAAATAAATGGCGCAGTGATGGCACCAGCGCGAACAATTTTCATCAAGTGCATAGGGCAGAAATTGTAAAAACACCAGGGAAGATTCATGCACCAGGCACTTGCGGATGTTTCCTACTGTGTCGGCATTTTTTTTTCACTTCTGCCCTAAATGGTAGGAATGATGTCGTGGCATCAATGCTGGCAGTCAGCGCTTCCAAAGTTGAAAAATAAACGCAGAAAAATATCATGCCCGAGGAATCAGAAAGGAGAAATACAAAAACTTTTATATTTTATTGACGAACATTCAAATGAGCGTTTACAGTATATTTGTACAGAAACATTAAAAAAGGACTACCTCGGCAGCGTATTTTATCGATTGTGAGCGAAAACTTTTAAGTATTGTGTATCATTCAATATGTATTGGATATGTAGATAGCCTTATGGTACACGATGTCTGACGAGGCCTCTGACGAGTCCGGCAGCATTTATCAGACATAACGTGACCAGTGTAGTGCGCCTTTGGAGCATTTCCAATCGCATTACTGTTTCTGACATACAATGAGTCCTGTAAAACGCAGAGCTGTTTTAGATCAGGCAACACAGCCTGTTTTGATGGTGAATGTCCCACTTCCGAGGGCATATTTCTTGACTTTCGCCCGAACACTCCACGCTATCATATCGAAGATGCAGAAGTATGTTTAATCTTGGGACCATGTAGGTTTAATATCTAACCATGGTTTCCAAATAGTTTTACTCGCCTGCACCGGTTACATTTAGCGTATATACGATGTAATAAATAAAACAAGACTTTTGTATTACTTGCCACTTACCGACCATAGTTTGTGTTTTCAAGTGTAACGTCATAGACGACCAGAAGCTCCAGTGTTCAATTTCTTCCAATCTAGAGGCCAATTCGAGCGTTGAATATGTAATTGTAGCAAGTGCGTGCTCAGGTAATGCAAATCACCGTACTATAAACACGCGATTGAGTTTGTCGAACTTTCAACTGGCAAAAATGCGTTTTGTCATCACGTAACGAAAGTCGTCCACTCAGCCCCATTGTCCGTCTATTTGCAGGAATGCTACTGGGACCGCAGGAAGGGAACAGCAAGAGTTGTGCCGCGACTGTGGTAATGTTTCAATCAGAGAGGATGCCTTAAATGGGCACGCCAACGAACCCGCGGGTGATAGAGCCCACAGTAACCAAGCACGTGATCTAACGTCTGTGAATAATTCGGAGTTCGTAAAACAATGCCGGAATACAACAGGCAAAAACCACAAAAGCGCACCCTGTGGCCAATTGCTCCGCCATGCTTGTAATCTAGATGTAGATTGGCGCACGGGCACACGCGAGAAACCTTACAAATGCGAAATATGCAACAAATCGTTTCCGTGGTATAGTCGTCTTCAGCTCCATGAACGCACAAATACAGACGAGAGACCTTACAAATGCCGTATTTGCAATAAGTCGTTCCGGCAGTCGAATCATCTAGGTAGACATAATCGCACGCATACAGGCGAGAAACCCTACATTTGCAAAACATGTGGTAATTCATTCACTCAGGTGTCGCATCTCTCCCGACACCAACGCACTCACCAGAAGTGAAACCCCGTGCCTGCAAAATATGTACTAAGTCATCCATAATCAAATATGAACTCAAGAGACATCTCAACTTGTAAGGACGGAGCTTTCGCTGGCGCAATATGTCTATTCTTTATGAACAACTCGGGTCTCGGTGATCACCGCGAAAGCACGCAAGGGGATAAAACGCGCTATGAGCGTATTCAGTGTGGATTTCGTTTCACAGAGAAAGATACCCTCGATGAACATTTGTGCCAGAATAATGCGTGCCAATTATGTACCGATGCATTTCTAGACGAGGTTCTACTGATTACTCACCTCTTGATGCATAGGTGTGTGAAGCGGTAGTATTCTCACGAATGCGCAAGTAAAGTAAATCACCCGCAACTTTTGCATGAGAACATGAAAGTAAAGTCGTGCAGGGAAACAGTGCCGACATACTTTACGAGGAGTGAGAAACTAATGAAACGCATCCTGTGCAGAGACCAGCTTCTTTCGACCTTTAAGATGGTTGAGTGAAGTGCATGATGTGAACGATGCCACCTGGTTTCTCCAAATAACTAGACAAGACACCGTTGCCAGAATTATTCGGGGTGCTTCAATGTGGAAGTATATAGCATACCCTGGCTAGCGCTTACTGTTTGCATAACTTCATGTACTGGTAGCAAACTTATTTGGTTTAGCAAAATTATTTGAGGACAAACCCTCATGGGCTGCAAGTTTGTGTTTTGTGTAAGTAGGTCTAAATGCCCGCACAAGATCCTTGACTCCCCGTTGCATTGGAGATTATTTTTTTAGTCGTCTTGAAAATGGGCCAGTAAACAAGCTCTAATGGAGCCTCTGCACCGTGATTTTTCAGTGTGGATAGAAGGGAACTTCTTTCATTGGAAAGCATTTAAAAAGGAGGCGCTGTTTTCTAGGCAACTGACAAGTTATCTCTGTCATTTATTAAGGCGTTTACGGCCTGTTGCCTTCCAGAGACAGCTTTTACGACAATATATTGGAGACACTGTACTCATGGTAAAATTTAGTTCTTTTATATTTTTTAAGTTTATTTTGATTTCTAAGCTAATAATCTTATTTTTTAATTTTTAAATGGACTGTTTTGGCTCACTTTGGCTCTCGTATTCAAACCAAAATTATTTCTTGTATACCATCGACTAAGCTGATGACAGCAGTGCGACTGCAATATATTTAAATAATTAGGAGCTTGACGAAATCGTATGCCCTCCCGCTACAAAAAAATTTTAGTTGTTTTTGTGTAAAGTTTTAAAGGGCAGTCGTTTATTCAGTTGGAAGCCATCTGCTAAGACTCGCAGTGTTCTCTAGTTACAGCTGTACAACCTTTTAGCCTGATGTGACAAACGCATCTGTGCGAGCAATAACAGGAAATTTGAGATGCAGTTTTTAGGCATATTGACAGGCGTACTTGTATATATTTTTTCCAGTGAATGCGTATCAGCAGGTAACAAATGTTAAGTTACCGCTTAGCGCATGATGGTTCAGCGCGTATAAGAACGTGGTGTCATTCTCGTCGATTGTATATTTTTTCTATGTTGTCGAACTTTGTGCCGTGAAATCGCACGCGTAACGCGAATACACTTGTGCATTCTGGAATGCATGCAAGCACCAACGATTACTCAGGAATCTTCGATGAATCATGTAGGAATATGCGACCGTAAATCACTTCCTGGGCGATCTACGCATGTGCTCGGTACCACCGGCCCGAATGCATTTTGTTTTGTGTGTTCACGTTCGCTCAATTGAGTGCTTCATGGCACACGGTTGTTCTTACTGTGTTGTTGAACGTCACTCGGACAAGCAGACGTAGATATAGTAAAAAGGTATGTTATTTCGAAGTCTCTAAGAAAATTCGTCTAATATGCGCAAGGGACTGAGGTATGCCGGGGGGAACGCATTTGAGCGGTGCCGCTCAACCCTCTAACTCATCTATGTTGTGCGCCTTTAGCCGTTCTACCACACCTAACGAACTCTGGGACTACGATGCCTTGTTACTGTTCTTCACTGCGAGTTGTTTTCTTTTCTTTCTTTTCTTTTCTTTTTTTTTTTTTTTTTTCTTTTTTTTTTTGCTGTCGTCTGGTGCACATAACATCCGGACGATACTCCTTAAGATGGGGACGTTGACACGGCTACATTTTCCGGTAAACGCGTTTCACCGGCTACAAAATTTTAAATTGTCGCTTGGTGCGTGACGAGCTTGTATCCGAAAATTCTGTCATTCTCGCTGATAGTGTCTGTGCCTCATAGTATCTGATGAGTTCTTGTTATCAACTTGCATGTGTGACGCTTCTAGTATTCTACATGCGGGAAGGTGCTCGAGCACATGCGATTACGTTGTATACTCGACGAGTCGTATATAAACGGCCTAAGCGCTTGAGCCGCAGATCAGCTTTTCCTTGATCAACGCATGCGTTCAGCATTAGCATTCTGTTTTTCGGCAACTGGTTCACCCAATAAAGACTAGGTATCGCGACTCGCACTTATTGCTACTGTGTTCTTCACCGCACTTATATCGTGACAATATCGAGGTTTAAATCATTATTAAATGAAAAAATTATAGGGACGTTTCACTTCGTGAAGGCGCCTTACCTGCAAGGGTTTGCTGTGCTGTCCTGGAGTTCTTAGACAATGCCGGCTTGCCTGACACTCGCATTGTCGCAAGCCACAGGGCACGTTCTACGGGAATCTCCTGGACACGCATTGCCCGCGGCTTTTTCCAGCTGTAGTTTAGCTCCTACCCGGCGCTTGCCGACTACTTCGGCGTTTGCCAACTCACGCTTGGCCTGCCACCGGTTGCATTGCTGCTCCATCATTCTCGCTCGGCACGAGGAAAATTCAAGAGAAAAGCGCTTCTGTGCGGAGGCGAATCACTGAAAGCGGTGGCGAGGTGTGCGTAGTATTGAAGGTACCTTGAATAGTTGTGTGTGTGTTGAGCATCGCCATTGAATATGCAGAAGTCATATCTGGTTAGTGCACAAGGTGAGAGTGACCGGAAACCATAATATTAGTCCACGCGAAAAAAATTGCAGTTTCGCCCGAAATTTGAAGCATCGATTGCGATAGCAAATTACCAGGCAGTCGTATGAAGTCAGGATAGCACATTTATCGTCAGTAGCAACTTGTAAACGTTCACTTGCTAACAAAATTAACAAGCCGGGTGCCAGCGCGAACAATAAACATTAACGCATCACAGCCGATGTCAAAACGCTGGCGTGAGGAAATGCGGCAGCAGCAGCAGCAGCGAGCAAGGTGAGTTTCGTGTTATCTATGAGTTCAACGCAAAGTGAGCACCGAGAACACACATCACGCACAATGCGCCGTACACGCGCTTAGACACAGCCCCCAACGCAGATCGCGCTCGACATACGGCCGAGCGCAGCCGTCAAATAACACATCTGCAGCGAGAACAGGAAACCGAACAGCCTTCCCCCAGTCCCTCGCAACATTGGATGCTTCTCACGTGACCGAAGACGGCGTGATCCCTCCACGCTTTCCTCCCATCGGCGTGGACGAGATTGAGCCGCCATCGTCAAATTCCCTCACAAGCTTTCACTCGCACATACTGCGTAGGGAGCGCAGCGACGGTGTTATCTCGCTTGCTTTATGCGGAACCTCAAGGTGAAGCTAGAAATGCGCTTCGTCTGTCCATATAACTAATATCGCACTAAAAGCTTTACACTAATTTAGCTATACGTTTACTTTGCATTACGTGCAGGTGAGTACACGCATGACGCTGTGGTTTCTATACAAGTGCTTAGAGCGATAGTGTGCGTGTGCGCAAAGCGATCATGCCAGTAGCGATAGAAAGAATGCTCCTTCGGCTTCGCGTAAGCCAGGGGAGAGCAATGTGACGGTGCATTCACTTAACTTCATCGCTTCAGTGGGCAAAACACCACCTAATATGGACATTTACTGGTTTAAAATCGGAACGCTCGCGTCTCCGACTGCAAGCCTGCCTCCGCTACAGTGGGACAACCAGGTATGACCGCTGGATACATGACAACAGATTTCACAAAACATTGCTGGAATTCATACACAACACAGGCCTCACAGCACACATATAATACACATATACACACCAAGAATCATGGCTCAAGGGCAAGTCTTTATCGCAGTTAAATATTAGCACACTGTGTTTGTTTGAATATATTCTAACCCGCTACGCGTGGGCTACGACTGGCTACGCGTCGATATCGTGAAATTACGACGATGTAACGTCAGGGCCGACATACGCATTTCACATGTGTTCATAAAGAAGTACTCGGAATGATGCGAAAGCTATCTAAGTGTAATATTAAATCAATAAACTCTACAACCTTTCGCGGGCTGTGGAAATTGGCTACAGTCGTGCCTGTATTTAAGTCTGGAAACAAGCAAACACCTAAATACTGTAACTATGTTTCGTTGTGATTGCGTGGGAGTGTATTGTCGCCTTTTTTTTCGTTTTTTGGCTTACCAGTTGTTGTCATGCGCTTATTTCCAGCCCATTGAGCATGCTGTCTCCCCCTTATGTATCTTACACTCTTGCGTTATCGTGCCTTTGCAAACAATAACATTTTGTAACTATAGTGTACTTGTGCCATGTTCAACTTTCTTTTATTTATTTGTGCTATGTAGCCACATTGTATTGTGTGGTCTGCGTAGCTTGTGTTAAACTTGTGCGTTATTCAATCGCCCCCCCCTTACTCAATGTTCCTGACGGAACCTGTAAGGAATCTTGAATATAGAAATAAATAAATCAATCAATAAAATTATAGGCCAATAACTTTATTTTCCACCAGCTGCAAACTGTTGGAGCACATTATTCACAAGCACCTTGTGGAATACCTAAAGGCAAACGATATTCGTTCCCAATCGCAGCACGACTTCCGGGCTGGCTAATTCACTGTTACACAGCTGCCTGAATTTACGCACGACATTGCTTAACATCGCCTTAACAACCGAGGACAGCTTGATGCGTATATTTATTGACTATTCTAAGGACTCCGATTCGGTTTGCCATGCTAAGCTCTTAGTTAAACTTCGTACATTTTCAGGTGACAGTGAGCTGGTCGATTGAATAGCTGATTACTTACGGTCGTGTTCTCAGTATGTTAGGTTTACCATGTGAAGTTATCATAGGTACAGATTACATCTGGGATGCCTCAAGGCTTGGTGCTGCGGCCCCTTTTGTTCATTGTTTTCATAGATGACATAGCAAAATTCATCGGTGATGCTCAAGTTAAACTTAGAATGTGTGCGGACGACTGCGTCATCTACAACATCATCTCTGATGCTCATGATTAGGTTGCGCTGAATGTGTTTTCATTGTTCTTTAACTTGAGTTAAACCTACAAATGACTATTAACTTCAAAACGACTGTAGCTATGACCTTTTCAAACAAGAAACTGCCACTTCGTTTTATTTATACTAATTACAGGGTAAGTCTTATAATGTTACGGAGTTTAAGAACCTTGGTGTAACTCTATCATCAAATTCGAAATGGTGCAAGCACGTTGAAATTATCTGCAATGAGGCTCGTCGAAAACTTTGGTATCTCCAACGCATGTTAGGCAGCTGGACAAGATAATGTAAACTGACTGCGTACAAAACTTTGGTCAAGGCCATACTAGAACCTGCATCGGTTGTTTGGTCACCTCACCTCAAACGCCACATAGCTGTGTTAGAAGCTGTCCAACAAAAAAGCAGTCGTGTTCATTTTTCGTCGCTATGACCGGCGATTCTCTCTACTTCGCAAGCGCACGTTTTTAAGCTGCAATATCCCGAACATCGGCGCACTCGTGATGGTGTTATCCTTCTCCATCAGATAGTTCACACCGACTTGAGTGTTCTGGCCTCCATTTCTTTTGTTGCAGCTTCTGCACGCTGTGCTCGATGATCTGATCCCCTAAACGTTGTGCCTTTCAGGTCGAATCTACATTGTTTTAAGTTTTCCTTCTCTCCGCGGACGGTGGACTTATGGAATAAACTCGATGGGTCTCTGCGCAGACTCGGCACTTAGCACTTCGTAAAAGAATTACGTAATTATTTATTGTGTTGAAAATTTCTTGCATTCTGGTGAATTGGTTTGAATGTACCTTTAAGTGCCTTTTTTTCACTATTCTATACTCACTCCTGCTATGTCTCAGAAATTGAGACAGCAGTATTTGTAAGTAAGAAAATTGCGCCTTGCGCATCCGTATAATTGCTTTCACAATAAAACGGACTAAGAAGCCTTTGCAGTTCAGTCAATGAAGGAAGTGGCCACTTGCACAACACTGCTCGCATAGGTGAATTCATGTTTTAACGCATTATAAAGTGCATTTGATTAGGCATTCTTACGCATAAATAAATGTTTTATAGCATCCTTTCGAGATGCGGACGCACATATCTTAGATAAACTGGTCGGTGCATGGATAAAAGCCCAAGACAGGCTGCGAGAAAATGTTTCCTCACTGAAAGCGACTTTCGACTGCGGCTTGTTCAGCAGAACAGTGCTTCAAATGGGCGCACTCTCATAACACTCTTCAGTCACCGCAATGGGGTGAGCACATACCCTGACACGAGGAAGCATAAAGAATACGAACCACTTGTTCTTCGTATGAGAAGTAGCAGGTGCGTGATCACGCCCTCGGAATCTGTCAGATTTATCTGTCGCAGTGAAAACGAATTCATGCTTGGTCTTGGGTGCCGCTTTATTTTTTTTTAATTTAGGTTTTTGTTTATATTGTGTTTTATGTTTTTTTGTTAGAACTAATCTACATCACGTATATAATAAGCTCTTCCTGGCGACAAGATCAACCGGTTGTAGGTGAATTGCCTTGTCGCACCAGCCTTGTCGTATTACTGTGCTGTCCACACGAGAGAGTGAGAGAGAGAAGTCATAAGGGAAAAGCAGGGAGGTCAACCAGGCTTAACGGGGTAGGCTACCCTGCACTGAAAAATGGCAAAGGGGATCGAAAGAGAAGGAAGGATGGAGTTCACAGTTTGCGCTGTTACAAACTCAAGCGTTCGTTACTGAATCAATGAGAGGCGGTCATACAGGGTGGTGCATTTCCATAAACTCACCAGTGCCTTTGTGAACTTGTACATGGCAGGCGCATGAGGTGATGGGTTCAAGGTGTTCTCATTTGTGAAAGGACGATCGTCTAAGTGCTCCAAAGCGGCGCGAAGGCCATCCACTAGTTTTCGTATGTAGGGCGGTCACTCGCGAGTCAAACAATTGCAGTTCTCCGCTAAATATAACAAACACTAATGCGTGCAAGCCCGCCATGGTTGCTTAGTGGTTGTTATGTTGGTTTGTCTTGCACGTGGTCGCGGGATCGAATCGCGGGCATGGCGGCCGCACATCGATGGGGGTGCATGGCGAATACACCCATGCGCTTAGATTCAGGTGCAGGCTCAAGAACCCCAGTTGGTCCAAATTTCACGAGTCCCCACAACGGCGTGCCTCATATTCAGATCGTTGTTCTTGCTCATCAAGCACCACGATATCTTAATTGCACGCAATTCAATTGTTTACTTTTTTAATACTGTACGTATGTATTGTTAATACTCTGGGCTCGCTCCAGTGAATCAGGGAGATGCTGTGCTCCGAGCATGTTTACCGTGTTTACCTTCGCATTTTCGCCCACTCCAGCTGTAAAAGAGCATTTCAAGATTTTGGTGCATGTAGCCAGAAAAAAAAAAAAAACATAGGAGTGGTTCTTGTGTAAATATTTTAAACCTCATCCAAAGCCTACGTCACCTTCGGGGACGAAACTCCCCGAATTCTTTCCCCCATTATGCTCTAGATATTTCACGAAAACCTGTAAGCCCATCGCTGGTTACTGATCTGGTGATACCAAATGGAGGCGCGTGGGCAGTAATTTTCAAATCAGAGTCTACTTAATATTTATTGTGGCCGGAACCAAACCAAATCCATTATATAATGCTTTTGAATAATTTGTCAAATATTCAACAGCCACTTTCCCGAATTATATTCCGGCCGACGCCGTGGCACGATGACTGTCGACGTCGCGGCGATTACCATTGAAGCGAAGCGCCGACCCACCGCATCGTCAACGCCAAAACACATGCGTGTGGCTGAACTCCTCTTGCACTTCAATCTGCACACGCTGCGACATCTAGTGGCGCCGCCAAGAGCTTCCCGCGAGGCGAGCATTCTATTCCGCCGAGCACCGAATAAATTTTAAAGGATATTTTTTAATTGGGTACACGTAGTAGCAAGCCCTCCGTTACCCAAGTTAGCGTCAAAAAGCCTCAGTAAACAGCCACACACCTAGCGACAGGGACACAAACAGAGGGACTCAAGTTGGTCTATAATATCTTCATTTAACAGCGTCACGTGCGCAGTGCTACATACCAGTGCGAAACACCCAGGGACTCAATCAGCGTGAAAGAGGAACACTAAAGTACTGAACATATTGCAGTCACCCAAGATGCCGGGGATACGGTTGAACACACGAACAAAGAAACAGAACCCTGTAAGCGCGTCATGAGCCGTAATGATGCCAAACGCATCAAATGATTATCTTGGCATTTTCAAACTTATAGCGTAAGCGTGTCTCTGTCATTAAAACTAGCCGTTGTAGATTAAATGTTATTTAGCTGTTGATGTGGATTTCAACATTTCTGTCCAATTTCTGGCGGTTGATTTACGATGCGGATGAAATGCATAAACATTCGAGTCTGCAAGGATCGCTGCGAGGTGAGGAACTCCACGAGGTCGAAAATATTCTGGGTCTCATACTCCAACGTGGCTCAAAAACAGATCGTGATTTTGTGCGTAACACAACACATATATTTTCCCCATTACGATGCACGTTATGAAGTGTACTTTATTAAAACAGAAGTGCAAAGTAATGGGAAAAATAAATATGCTGTTCGCATAAACAGTATTTTTCTGCGATTGTGAATAATTACTTCATATATAGCAACGTAAGACTCCCTGAGTGGCAATGCTTCCTCCAGCACGTACTCATGTTTTTATCCTTTACAATGCGCATGGGACAAATGCTAGGGTACTTTTACTTCAAGTTAATGTTGGAGTGTGAACAGTTCCCGGTTTAAAATGCTTGGAAATTATAAGAATTGGCAATCCCGAATAACGACTATTCTGGCAAATCAGGTCAGGGTAATAACGTAAACTGGATGAGGTATCATGAAAGGAAAAAAATTGGCGTCCAAACGAATGCACGTTGAACCTACAAAGGAAGCCTATGCGGGCTTCACAGAAAGAACGTTTCGCAGTTGATAAAGAATTCACCCTGGTCCTGGATTCGAACCCAGGGCGAACGCCTTTCCGGTGCGAGCGCTCTAACATCTATCTGAGCTAGCCATGAGGCTAGCCGGTATCAGAGCAAAGGCGAAATAAACGACGACGCGAAGCACGGACACGGAATATGGCAGATTTGTTCAGCGGAATCCTGCATCTTCGAGGAATTATCATGAAAGGGAAGAGTTGTTATCAACCCTTATATATTACGAAGGTAGAAAGGAAACCCATACGAAAAACCTGTAGGGGTTACTTTGTAGCTTTGTGCTACATCCAGGAAGATGGCAATCTTTTTTGCACTTTAGTTATATGTATTCTATTGAAAACACATCCTGTTCATTATTATAAACATATGAATATTCGCACATCTCTCCTACTACAGACTTCAGTACAATTTCCAGTAAACTATCGCCCGGCGTGTGCAACTTAAAATTACGTGCTCTAATATAGATTTCCTGGTGAACGCCGATATCGAAAGATGTTCCATTCAGCTGTGGAGCATACCTCGCTTTATTTATTTATTAATTTATTTATATATATATTTATTTATTTATTTATTTGTTAGATACCTGCATCACCCATGCGGGCATTACAGCTGGGGGGATTACATTTTAAAGGAAGGAACAAGTAATCACATACGTAAAGCGCGATAAAACGCATCATTGTTTTCAATATTAACAATGTCAGGCAAAAGAGCATTCCATTCTCTGATAGACCGAACAAAAAAAATAATAACTAAAGACGTCACCCTTGTAAGGAAACTCGCGGACTTTCAGCGCATGGTCG
The DNA here is from genome assembly GCF_023375885.2 of Dermacentor andersoni. Taxonomy (NCBI): domain Eukaryota; kingdom Metazoa; phylum Arthropoda; class Arachnida; order Ixodida; family Ixodidae; genus Dermacentor; species Dermacentor andersoni. The sequence goes on from NW_027314755.1 coordinate 2,728,682, forward strand.
CGTCTCAACGACGTATAAGTAGGCGACTTAATATATCTTTCTCTCTCGATCCCTGTTTTTGAATAATAAACAGCGTGAAAAAATTTCAACCTCAGGTTTTTTCGCCGGTCTTTTAATGCTTCCGGTCTTTTAGTGCTTTTTAAATCTTTTAATTTTACTTTCGGTCATACTTAATTTCCTACTATAGTCATTAAGAACAAACCTAGCTGCTCTATTCTGCACTCTTTCAACCTGTTCTGTGAGATCGGCCGTGTACGGATCCCAACGAATACAACCGTAATCAAGTAAACTACGAACGTAAGTGAAATACACTTGCTCTTTTAATTTATTCGGTATTTGACTGAAGTTACGGCGGAGGAAACCCAATGAACCTATTGCCTTATTTTTAATTTGCGTAATGCGCCTGTTCCATATTAAGTCAGACGTCATTAAAATTCCTAAATATTTGTATTCGTCAAGGTTTTTTAATGCCATATTACTCAAGGTATAAGTGCATGACTGAAATGCACGCTTCCTTGAAAAGGTGACGCGAACACATTTTTCAAAATTTAGTGGCAATTCCCATGTATTGCACCACGTTCCTATAAGGTCTAAATCAGTCTGTAATAATAATACTGTCATCCGCAAACATTCTAAATGAAGACGTAAGATCACTGTCAATATCATACACTTACACTATCCTACACTATCTATCAGTCATTATTGCCAAAGGAATTCTAAAGAAAATCTCTCAGGCTGACGCATACTTCTGGCTTGGTGTTATGGCTTACAGGGCATACCCCTGGATGACAGTCAGCACCTTGGAGAGCGTCTTCAAAGAGGCGGCCTGCATGCCTCACTGCCTGACCTACGAGAAGAGAAAATTGTGGAGGTGAAGAAGCACTAGAAAACTATATTTCACAAATCCTAGCCGCGCCTCCACAAGGATGATGGGGGGCGCGTAAAGAAGGGCTCATATGGTTATGCAATGCCAGTGCAGCAGAAGCAGCAAGGCCGAGGTCCTAGTATGTTCTGAGAGAAGACGATTGGATGCTACGGCAAAAGCACGAACTATTTCAGAGGAAGAAAGAATACTTCCGCCACGAATCATCGGATGATGAATCGAGTGACAACTCTGATGGTGAGGCAAGCAGATCGCCTGAACCACACCTGGGCATGAACAAACTTGCTACTGCAGTGATAGCACCCAGCCAATGTCCGCTGACCTTAGGCCATCCCAATGTTTGGGCTACATGGGAAAGTTTCTAGAGTTCAGCAAATGACGGCGAAAGTGTTTCTCAAGTGAACTATTTATTGAGGAAGGAGATGAATCCTATCTGCTTGTGCGCGGATTTATCTTTGCTTCCGAGCACAAACATGCCAACCTTTTCTTTTGAGATAACCTTCCCTCCATGTGGTACTTTTCTTTTCACACTAACCTTCTCGCCTAGCCTGGCTTTAAATACGATTCAATAAACGATTGTTGTCATTTCTTCGCTCCATACGAACTGGCGTCTGTCGCTCTTTCAGTGGCCATGACTGACACAATAGTCATGACGACAAAAGGATAGTGACAAGGCTTGACGGCGATGGGACCATGGAAACGAAGTCACGAAGTATGTATGACAACGAGTGCATGACGGCGATTCTACAAAGACCACACAATGAAAGCGAGGGTTAGACATCGGTATGAAGGGAATGGGATTAGGATAAGTGGATAGTGTCAAGCCATGATGGTGACTGCATCACGAAGCTTGGATGGCAATGAATGCCTGACGAGGATGTAATTTTGATATGACTGCGACTGCATGACAACGGCAATATATCAACGGATGGATGATGGCAGCTGTTTGAAGACAACGATATGACCATGATGGCCTGCAAACTGTGGCATCATCATGGTTGACTAAGGACAACATGAATTCGATAGAATAACGACTGACTGACGTCGATGGAACGACGGAGTTGGAATCGCCACGACAACATGACGACAAAGGGATGACACTGTAGGGAACCAACGGGTTGCCGCGGAGCGTCCGACCAAGAAAACCGTCACAGCAGGCTTCTCAAACAACACTGCGGGCGCCTGCATGCGCATCGAGCACTCGCCGCCCATCTTTCTTCTCCCGTCTTTCGCATTTGGCAGCAAGGCGCCGGCTATGAGCACCGACCTTTGCTTCCACGCACTGCGGCGTCGGTGAGCGCTACAACGCTATTGAAGTAATGGAAATGGAAAATCATGAGCTTGACAATGACGGCATGACGACAACGGTATGTCTTCCTGACGACGATGAGTTGACGGCCACGATAGGATGAGAGCCCAATGACGACGTTATAATAAACATGATCGAGTCATCGCGAGGGCATCATGACGGCGATGTAAAAAGAAAAGTACAGCAAGGACTCCAAGACGACGACGCAATGAAGACGATGGAGTGCCGCCGGTAGCAGTACAATCGGATGACGACGAGAATATAATGACGATGGTGTGACTACGACTTTATTGTGAAGCTTATCTGCGACGATGGCATGAAGACAACCACGCGACTAGAGTGCAATGACAAAGCTAAAATGTCAGGGCAGCTCACAAAACGGCATTATGACAACGATCATATGCCTAGTAGCCCATGTTAGACAACGTGGGTTACTAAGTTGATGTAGAATACATGACGACGGTGGCCTCATGAAAATCAGACACGAAGCTACGCCTTTCGTATTTGGAAAGGATCGTTTGGTAGCAGTCATATGCCCGAGGTCCTGGCGACAACAAATAAACCCGCACACGGAACACTAAAATCAGAGCCTGAAATGAGTTGGTGGTAACACGCATCGAATACTGCAAATGATGAAGTTCCGGACAATGCCATCGCTAGAAACACGCAATGCGCACTCCGCAGCTGGAGAAATGGTAACCCCGTTTGCTCCATGGAGGGGAGGAAGGTTGTAAGGCGTGCATACTTTTTTCAGGCTGAACAAAAGTCAGTAGTAATAGTCAAGATAGAGTAGGTCGAGCAAGTTCCGAAGTGTAGTAATATAGCGGTATACGCGCCGGCGGTTATTGTGAAGCAAGAGGTGGCAGGTTGTCTGCTGTTGGCCCAGGGTTGCTCATGGCCGGAGAAAGGGCGGCAATGTAAGTAACCATAGCAGCGGCAGCGCGCCGGAAACATCTTAACAAGTAGGAGCCGATGGACAGAGGATCCCATCTTTGATGCTGACACGCAAGCCACTTTAAGAAGAAGACGTTGTAGTTAAGCGCATATGAAGAGTATCTACCGTCAAGCTTTGCCTAAACGGTGTCGCGGACTTGTTCTTGACAATCCGGGGCCGTATTGAGAGGAATATGAAAGTCGATGGCACTGGAGTTAATCAAGTCGCTGGCGAAATGTGATAACATCTTGAAAGGTAGGGGGGTTCTGCGCAGCAAAGGCGTTAAATGCGACTGTGTTGATGCGTATGATGAGATGGAGTATCCGGTCATTTTGGGGCACGATGGATGTGATGAACTCGCAAAGTGCAATCATATCCTAAAATTACAAGGCGTGTGATTGGCCAGTATATTAGATATGCTCAACGAACTTTTCGTTTCTCGTTAATTCCGCATGAATTAGGGGCCACCAAAAAATTGATGCAGCTTTATCAAAAATGCCTTGCAGGCATGACGATCTGAGTCATTGTTTGAGAACAAGTTTTTCATGACGTCAAAGAATTATAAAGGGGCGTTCCGCAGTTTATGCAAACTCTTCCACCGGTCCAAATTGCTGACTCGGTCGCTGTTAAATTATGGGGGTTTTACGTGCCAAAACCACTTTCTGATTATGAGGCACGCCGTAGTGGAGGACTCCGGAAATTTCCACCGCTTGGGGTTCTTTAACGTATACCTAAATCTAAGTACACGGATGTTTTCGCATTTCGCCCCCATCGAAATGTGGCAGCCGTGGCCGGGATTCGATCCCGCGACCTCGTGCTCAGCAGCCCAACACCATAGCCACTGAGCAACCACGGCGGGTTCGGTCGCTGTTGTCAACCAATGCAGGACTTAACGCCCACGTAGACCACTGAACTTTAGTGGGTCATGTCGATGACTGCCAATGGTCACTCCAGAAGTCGAACAGCGCGTAGGAGCTGTAGCATAGGGCACGCCAGATCTATCTTGCATGGCCAGGACAGGTTGTGTTAACCACTGACCCGAGAGAAGCTCAAGCCAGAAATTTGGTGAAGACTTGGACGAAAGAGAAGCAAACTTGTGCGATGTTTGAGGTACTGCTATACATTCGCAGAGCTTGACATACGCAAACAAAAAAGAGATGACAGACGCAGATGATGATCTCTCAGAGGAACAAAATTGATGCCTGATGATGATGTTCACAAGTGAGGAAGGAGGAAGCCAGTTGCGCATTTCACCTGCAATGCATTATTTTGATAAATAACGCTAATCAAGGCTAGAGCTGTTTCTCGATAGGTTAAGTCAAATCTCTCATTTTTTACCATTATTCTGCAAAATAAGTTTCCTGGTAGTCCACCTAAAGTTGCCAACAAATGAATCTTATTTGCCAAACAAGCCTGGCTGTCTGCTCGAAGAATCGAGAAACCTTCAAAGAAAATAGTTGTTGCGGCTTTACCTGTGTTCGTAATCAGTTTTTTTTTTACCAAGGTCAATGTTGCAAATTTGCTCCCCCAATGCTGTAGCGGCATCTCAATGGGAGTGAAATGCGAAACACACCAGGGAGCCAATTTACAGAAGAAAAAACTAACTGACCTCTTGTTAATATATTGTTGTACGTACAGCTGCAATGATCTCTCAAAGATCAGCGTACTGTAGCATTAAACAAGACAATAACAAGGATGTAAATTTTAAAGAAACCGTAAAAATGCAGCGTCCGTTATGTTTACTTCCTTATCTTTCTCTTTTTTTGCGTTACCATACCACACTTCCCTTACCCGCAAAGAAAGGAATTCAAACAGCACTAAAGGCCGAACAAGAAAGAACACAATCTACAAAGCAGGGCGCTTTGACTTTTGTGTTTTGCTTGCGCTGTCCTTTCGCACTATTTCGATTCCCGAGTGTACGAGCTACACTGCGTCAATGCTCCATTTCAGCGTATTGTTCTGGCTCGGTGTGCTGTCCTGCATGCAAGGGCGCTCGCATCGCGCTGGGTTTGGAGGAAAGACCACATTTCGCGAACGAGCATGCTGTTTCGTGCCTCTTCAGTTTGCGCAAACATTAGTACATTTACTCGGCACAAAACGGGTTTATTCACAAGACACGCCGTACTTGACGTTCCAGCAACGCGCCGCGCTGCTATAATGCGATAAGAGGCGCCCAATATTTTCATGTCCTTGCCGAAACCTAGCACAAAGCCACTTCGGAAGTGGCAAAGTAGGGGCCATTTTACGACTGTTCACACTGAGATTGTGCCTGAAAGTATACTCAGCGTATCGGAAAGTATTTCGCGAAAGAACCCGTTCATAAGCTGTATTGTTCATTAGCGTTTAGAAAATGAGTGAGCTTACTTTCTATAAGTGAGTGAGGTATAAAAACGGCATAAGCAAAAAGGAAGCACAATTTACATGGCATCAGCGCCTAGGCACGAAAGCCTTTATACAAGTTAATTGAAAAGTTGCTATGGGACGCGGCCCAACTGCCGCTTACGCGGGTTGATTCTACTACCTCACGTGTGCCTCTTGGTCATAGCTTAGTGAATCAGGCTTCGGTACTGCATTAGCAGGGTTCAAGGCTGGTCGTCGAATATGTGATTTAATTATTTCAGGTGGTGCTTGCAAACTCTTGCAACGTGGAGCTGCGCTTTGAGCTGTGCTCCGAGCAAGAACAGGTCGGAATCCAGAAGAGGGCACTTGCATGCTGGATGGTACACCACATGGGCCACGGAAGTGCCTGCCTCAAGGTCTCCTGTGAGCCGGCCAAAGTAAGCGAAGAAACAACGAAGCATAACCACGAAAACAAAAAATTCACAAAAAGTGTTACAAACAAAGCGCGTAACACGTACACCCAAGTAAAGTAAATGGAAAACAACAAGCGCCAAACGAAATATTAATGAAGACATTGTTACTCAACTACTGTGAAGTATGTGGCCCTTAACGGCAACCTTCAAAATCATTATGACTTCTAGGCAGGCGATTGACTAGGGAAGGTGGTTTGACTCCGTAATTGTCTTGGGCAAAAATAGTCAATTAATGCATTTGGTCGACTAAAGGGAACGAAGACTTTTTGCGGGTGATTGTTTCTGGAAGACGCATAAGCTGGCTCTTTCGAAAGTGCTTACTTTAACAGTTGGTCCTGAAAAACAATATTGTGGAATAAACAGAGGCGGAATATTTTCCGTCTAATTTGTAAAGTATCAAGGACTAGGCTTGCATTTAAAACTAGCTCTCCACGAATAATTAGAAACAATGACATGATCTGAGCGGTTTTGTACTGATTCGATGCCACACAGATGACACATACTCTAGCTTCGGTCTAATGAGTGTTTTGTACAGAAGCTGTTTCAAGTGTTGTGAGACCCGTGAAAAGTTCCTGCATAAGGAGCCTACCATTGTATTCTCGTTACTGCTGATTTTCGAGGTATGTGCATGCCAGGAGAGCATGCACATCCAGTCGTTGTGGTGTGAACATCTCTTCTTGTCCTTTGTGTTTTTGACTGGTTTTCTCGTTCAAGTATGTACCAACTGGCCCAGATTTCAACCCTTCTGCAAAGCTTATTGGCCACATGGGTACCAAGATCCCTATACGAGGGAATCGTTTCAAGACTAACTTCGTCATTTTGTACTGGAACGTGTTGGATAGGTAACACTGCCGAGAAACTGCCATTACTTTGCATTTTGTTAGGTTAAGCACCATTTGCCACTTGTCATTTGCCATTTGCCAGGCCGCCATTGGAATCTGAAGCAACGTTTGACGTTAGAACGTTATCTCGTGAGGCGAGACTAGCAGTGCTATTGGAGGAATTAGAGGGTAGTAAATGGGATATAATAGGGCTCAGTGAAGTTAGGAGGACAAAGGAAGCATATATAGTGCTAAAAAGCAAGCACTTCCTGTGCTACCGGGGCTTAGCGGAGAGGCGAGAACTAGGAGTCGGATTATAGCTACTAGGAGTCCGATTATTATAGGATATAGCTGGTAGCATACAGAAATTCTATAGCCTTAACGAGAAAGTGGCAGGTGTTGTTTTGAAACTTAATAAGAGGCACAACTTGAAGGTCATACAGTTCTACGCCCCTACATCCTGTCATGATGACCAGGAAGTCGAAAGCTTCTATGAAGACGGGGAATCGGCGATAGATAAAGTTAAAGCAAAATACACTATACTGATGGGCGATTTCAATGCCAAGGTAGGCAAGAAGCAAGCTGGAGACAAGTCAGTGGTGGAATACGGCATAGGCTCTAGGAATAGCAGGGGAGGATCATTAGTAGAGTTTGCAGAACAGAATAATATGCGGAGAATGAATACCTTCTTCTGCAAGTGGGATAACCGAAAGTGGACGTGAAGGAACCCGAATGGCGAGACTAGAAATGAAATATACTTCATACTCTGCGCTAACCCTGGCCTCATACAATATGTGGACGTGCTCGGCAAGGTGCGCTGCAGTGACCATAGGATGGTAAGAACTCGAATTAGCCTAGACTTGAGGAGGGAACGGAAGAAAGTGGTATATAAGAAGCCAATCGATGAGTTACCGGTAAAAGGGAAACGAGAGCAATTCCGGATCAAGCTACAGAACAGGTATTCGGCTTAACTCAGGAAGAGGACCTTAGTTTGAAGCAATGAACAACAATCTTATTGGCATCATTAAGGAGTCTGCAACAGAAGTCAGTGGTAACTCCGTTAGACAGGATACCGCATAGCTATCGCAGGAGACGAAAGATCTGATCAAGAAACGCCAGTGTATGAAAACCTCTAACCCTACAGCTAGAATAGAACTGGCAGAACTTCCTAAGTTAATCAACAGGCGTAAGACAGCTGACATAAGAAACTATAATATGGATAGAATTGAACATGCTCTCAGAAACGGAGGATGCCTAAAAGCAGTGAAGAACAAACTACGAATTAGCAAGAATCAGATGTATGCGTTAAGAGACAAAGCCGGCAATGTCATTACTAACATGGACAAGATAGTTCAAGTGGCTGAGGAGTTCTATAGAGATTTATACAGTACCAGTACCACCCACGACAATAATGTGAGAGAGAATAGTCTAGAGGAAATTGAAATCCCTCAAGTAACGCAGAAAGATGTAAAGAGCGCCTTGGGAGCTATGCAAAGGCGGAAGGCAGCTTGGGAGCATCAGCTAACAGCAGATTTGTTGAAGATTGGTGGGCAATTTCTTCAAGAAAAACTGGCCACCCTATAAACACAATGCCTCATGAACTCGAGCGCACCTGAATCTTGGAAGAACGCTAACATAATCCTAATCCGTAAGAAAGGGGACGCAAAGACGTGGAAAATTCTAGGTCGATCAGCTTACGGTCGGTTGCCTATAAAGTATTTACTAAGGTAATCGCAAATAGAATCAGGAACACCTTAGACTTCTGTCCAACAAAGGACCAGGCAGGATTCCGTAAAGGCTACTCAACAATAGACCCGATTCACACTATCCATCAGGTGATAGAGAAATGTGCGGAATATAACCAACCCTTATATATAGCTTTCATTGATTACGAAAAAGCGTTTGATTCAGTCGAAACATCAGCCGTCATGGAGGCATTACGAAATCAGGGTGTTGACAAGCCATGTGTAAATATACTGAAAGATATCTATAGCGGCTCCTAGCCACCGTAGTCCTCAATAAAGAAAGCAAGAAAATCCCAATAAAGAAAGGCCTCAGGCATGGCGATACGATCTCTCCAATGCTATTCACAGCGTGTTTATAGGAGGTATTCAGAGACCTGGAGCGGGAAGAATTGTAGATAAGAGTTAATGGAGAATACCTTAGTAACTTGCGATTCGCTGATGATATTGTTTTGCTTAGTAACTCAGGGGACCAATTGCAATGCCTACTCACTGACCTGGGGACGGAAAGCAGAAGGGTGGGTCTAAAAATTAATCTACAGAAAACTAGTGTTTAACAGTCCCGGAAGAGAACAGCAGTTTGCGATAGGTAGCAAGGCATTGGAAGTGGTAAGTGAATACATCTACTTAGGGCAGGTAGTGACCGCGGATCCGGATCATAATACTGAAATAAACAGAAGAATAAGAATGGGCTGTGGTGCGTTTGGCAGGCATTCTCAGATCATGAAAAGCAGGTTGCCATTATCCCTCAAGAGAAAAGTGTATAACAGCTGTGTCTTACCAGTTCTCACGTACGGGGCAGAAACCTGGATGCTTAAGCAAAGGGTTCTACTTAAATTCAGGACGACGCAACGGGCTATGGAAAGAACTATTGGTGTAAAGTTAAGGGATAAGAAAAAAGCAGATTGGGTGAGGGAACAAACGCGAGTTAATGACATCATAGTTGAAATCAAGAAAAAGAAATGTGCATGGGCAGTACTTGTAATTAGGGCGAAGACGAGCGATGGTCATTAAGGGCTTCGGACTGGATTCCAAGGGAAGGGAAGCGTAGCAGGGGGAGACAGAAAGTTAGGTGGGCGGATGAGAATAAGAAGTTCGCAGGGACAACATGGTCCCAATTAGCACATAACCGGGGTAGTTGCAGAAGTATGGGAGAGGCATTTGCCCTGCAGTGTGCGTAACCACGCTGGTGAAGATGATGCCACTTGTAACACTAGTTCCAGATAATGTACAGGTCAGTCTGCAGGATGAAAGAGTCCTGTAAATTTTTACGCAATGGTAAAGGACGCCGTCATCTGGGAAAAATTTAATTGACGAGTTAATTGGGCCGGGGACGTCATTGATATATATAAGAACTAGCAATGGTATTAAGACCGAGCTTTGTGGTACACTTGATTGAACTGCACAATGCTGTGACAGCGAAGTATTTGCAGTGACAAATTGCGTACCGTTAGTAAGAAAGCATTCAGTCCAGTTCAGTATGTTAGGATCTATATTGAGGGCACTGATTTTAACGAGCAGCAGTTGGTGCGGAACCTTGTCGAATGCCTTGGCAAAGTCTAGGAAGACGCAATCAACTAGTAGTCCTTTGTCTAAAGAGGAAGCTAACTTATTAATGAAGCATATGAATTGTTTTTCACAGGAGTAACCTTAACTGAAACCACGCTGAGAAGGAGTGAAGAATGAGTTTGATTCAAGAAAGGAGATGAGGTTGGAGTAGATTAAGTGCTCAAGAAGTTTGCAGGGAATGCTTGTTGGTGAAATAGCTCTATAATTAGGAGTTGGATATGGCTTAACGGATTTAAAAAGAGGGACGAATTTCCCTGCGTTCCAGTCTGCAGGTAATGATGCGCTTTCAAGAGATTGGGTGAAGAGGTACATAAAAAATACAGATGAATATACTGCAGTGTTTTTCAAAAATTTTGAAATAATTTCATCAACACCGCAGCTAGACAACTGTTTCTAGTCCTGGATTATCTTCATATTTCATGTAAATTCAATAATAACTGGGTTCATAGAAAAAATATTGCGTTTGTATATGCACAGTGTTGGGGCAGCATGAACTCCCGTAAATGTATTCGCGAAGGTATTGTTTAGTACTGCACAGCAGCCTTCGCTGGTCGTGACATCGCCATCAGCGTCTGTGAGGGATATGTCGTTTTTCTTTGCAGGCTTGATTGTCGTACAAAACCTCCTTGAGTTTGTTGAAAGAAAGGAAGACAATGTGCTATTGAAAAACACGTGCTTACCTCTTCCTGTCACAGTTCTATAAGTGCGCAAAGCTTCGCTATATGCATACCGACGAGTTCTGTCCGGCTTTCCGAGACGGAAACGTAGTTTTTTCTTGTATACCATTCTTTTCAGGGCAATTGAAAACCAAGGCGAGCGCTTCTTTAAAGGGCCCCTCACCAGGTCTGGCCATATATAGCTGACAAATGCAGAGCATACAATGCGCACTAACGATCGTGTCTGCAACGTATTACATCGCTACCTACTGTCCAAAGGTCTGAAATGGCATTTGCTCCGCGGTGGTGTTGGCGAACGGCATCGCAGAAAGCGTAACCAAGTTGTTCTGTACTTGCAGTTGCGGCTATTATTCCCTGGAAACCTCGCCCACGTGGCACCGGCACTCACAGAGGAATCCTTCCACGATTACAACCAGCAGTGACGTCATCGAGCTACCTTAAAATAACAAGGCTGCCCTGGCATCGGTGCATTTGCTCTGTGGTGGTGGTGGCGAAAGGCATCGCAGAAAGTGTAACCAAGTTCTTCGATATATGCAGGTTTGTGCTGGTGCAAACTGTACCTTTTAGCAGAAGTCTTGCTTGCTCCCTGCCACTACCACTGCTGCTTCTAATGTTACTATGATGCACTTTTTTTAGAAATGCCTCTGTCTGTACTTTGTCTAGTCTGCAATGACACCCTTCCAGAATCAGGCTCGTACCCTATGTGCCCAGGATGCGGCTTTGGTGACCACCTCGGCGCATGCTGAGGCGTGACTACGTCCGCTTAGGGCACAAGATGACACGACGAAGAATAATTGGAAATGTCAGACGTGTATTGTATTAGCAGCCCGAATGGCCGCTGACCTGCGAAAAGAGAAACACGAGCAAGCTTCAGGAGTTAAACGGATGTTGTCTGAAATTAACAAGCAGTTGATGCAACTACCGGCCATTATGAATAAAGTAGAACTCATGCTGCTGAAGCACACATTAGGCAAATTAGAGCAAACTGTGCAGCATTTCTCGGATGCGTACGATCAAGTGCTGCCTACAATGAAAACACATTCTTTAGATATAGCTGGTTTGAAAAAAAAAAGGTCAGAGAAGCTGAGGGAAACAACGGCAAGGAAGAAATTCCTAAACTGCGAAAGGAAATTAACCAACTTGACCAGCATAGTAGGCACCAAAATTTGGAAATTCATGGTCTTCCGCACAATGACAATGAAGAACTGCTTGACAAAGTAAACAACTTAGCGAACACACTGCAACTTGCTGAAATTTCTCGAGCAGATGCTGAATGCATGCATAGGTTTGCACCCAAACCACGCAAAGAAGCTGTACTACTCGTCCGTTTTGTATCCCGTATCACGCGGGACGAATGGATGACAAAAAAAGAGTGATTTGAAAGCGAGGAAATCGAATGTTTACTTCCTTGATAATTTGACGCCAGAAAACAAAAAGCTTCTGTGGGAGATGAAGCTATGATGTCAGGAAAAGCATAACCAATTCGCTTGGCATAGGGACGGCAAACTGTTCGTGCGCAGGGCACAGGGCGAGCGTGCAATCCGTATTGCATGCGAAGCTGATTTGAGTCTGACTTTCTCGTGCCTTCTGGGCGTTATAAATTGCTTTCTTTTCTTATGGCGGGTACATGCGCATCAGGTTACTATGACAGTTCTTTATTTACTTCTGCCGTAAATGCTTCATTATTTCTAAAAGATAACAAGCTATCTATCTTTCATGTATATGATAAGAGCCTGAAAAATAAATATATGGAAACTGAAACTTATTTGGAATTTTCAGAACATACATTCGAAGTTCTAGATTTTAACGAGACGTGGTTCACAAGCGCAGATGATATTATTCAATTTGATGGTTATAAATGTGAAGGTGTTTATCGTAAACACCGCCGTGGTGGAGGTACTTCACTTTATTTGAAAAATGATCTATCCTACGAGCTTTGGTGGGAATTCTCGTGCGTTACTGATTCCTATGAATGTGTTGCTGTAAAGTGCTGTAAATATCTAATTGTTTCAAAATACCGCCTTCCTTCAGGTGACCTTGACGATTTCATTCAATTCATTAACAAAATATTGGAATATGCTTCTGATCTGAGTCTCCCGGTTGTTTTGGGTGGCGATATGAACATTAACATATTATTACCTACTGCTCACACTCAACAATTCACTGACGTACTACATTCTTATAATTGCGCTAACACAATTCGCTCACCAACCAGAATAACGCCAGATTCTGAATCATTAATTGATATATGTAACACGAACCACGATCCAAATGATGTTTTTTCGGGAATTCTCACCTCTGATTTAAGTGATCATTTGCCAGTATTTTGTTTTTTGCCACGACATCAAAACAAAAGAAGCTTTCTTTCTGTCACAACTTTAGCGATGAGAATATGAGTGCTTTTCGCTCAATGATAGAGAATACAGACTGGTCTAAAGTGTATAGCGAAAATGATCCGAATATTTCGTATGATACGTTTATTCAGATAATAAAGTCGGGCTATGATGCTGCTTTCCCATTAAAACAAATAGGGACCTACAAGAAAGCTAGGAAGCTGTGGGTAACTCGAGAGATGTATAAAAGAATGAGGAAACGGGACAAATTATTTGACACATTTATTCGGTACAGGGATCTTACTATACTAAGTTAATACAAGAAAATAAGAAACAAGTTGACTTCAGACCTCAAAAAAGTTAGAAACAGGTATTATGAACATATGTTTTCTATGGTATCAAACAATCCAAAGATATTATGGAATGCAGTTCGCAAGTTAAAAGGAACCCAGTATAACACAAATCCGAATACTCTAACGTTTGGTGACACTGAATACAGGGAAACTTCCTTGGCCAATAAATTCATCGATCATTTTTTACTTGGTTGTGGGTCATATCACTCGAGTGGTTCATTAGTGGCATCTGAAAAATTTCTAAACTACGATACTTCCAATTCTATCTTCCTATCACCTTCCACTGAAATGGAGGTGTATTCTGTTCTCAAGGCCTCAAAGATGCTGCAACAGGGGCTCATGACATAAAAGCAGCATTAATCATATCTGTTGCTGATTGTGTCTCGGCTCAACTATGCCATATCTGTAACAGTGCTTTCGCGAGTGGCATTTTTCTCCATTCTATGAAAATTGCAAAAGTGATTGTATTGTATAAGGGAGGCCCTGTCGCTGATTTAAATAATTGTAGACCACGCCCTTGTGGACCAAGCGTTTGCCTTCCGTGAACAGAAATCTACTGAAATGGCACTTCTTATGATCAAAGAAAAACTTCTGAGTAACATCGAGAACAAACTATATACGGTTGGTCTTTTTCTGGACATTAGAAAAGCTTTCGACTCCACTGAACACACCATCCTATTTAATAAGCTGTCATACTACGGAGTTCGCGGAGTGGCCCTAAAACTGATCCGGTATTACTTCACTGCAAGACAGCAATACACGTGTTATAATGGGTTTTGTTCTCAAAAGAAAGAAATTGCACTCGGTGTCCCTCAAGGGTCAATTTTGGGTCCATTCTTCTTTATTGTAAACGTAAACGATATTGTAAACGTACTGCTTACTCCAGATATAGTCTTGTATGCATACGACACAAGTTTGTTTTTCTCAGGTGACAGTGTGCGAGTGCTAGAAATTACAGCTAATAATTGGTTAGATCAACTTTTAGTTTGGTTATCAGTGAACCACCTACAGATAAAAGTAAATAAAATTAAATATGTGGTTTTTAAGCCTAGAAATAGGCCTGATGACTGTGCTTTTTCTGTAAAGTTGGATAATGGTGTATTTGTGCGGACTTCAGATTTTATATTTTTAGGTGTACTTTTTGATGAGAACCTGAATTTTACACCTCATGTAATGAAGATTCATTCTAGCATTTGTAGGTCAATAGGCATATTGTTTAAGATTAGATACCTTCTTCCCACTTGGTTGAAACGCCGTCGGTTGGTTTTTCTCAGGTGACAGTCTACGAGTGCTAGAAATTACAGCTAATAATAGATTAGATCAACTTTTAGTATCGTTATCAGTGAACCACCTACTGTTAAAAGACAATAAAACTAAATACTGTGAACTGTCACTTGCGTGAACTTCAAGGGACCGAAGGATTAGTTCACTTAACTGAAAGGTCACTAAAGTCAATATTCACTAGACCAACATAAGACATCGCATAAAGAGTCAAAAGTTGGAAGTGCAATTCATGGAGCAAAAGACATGGCATCCATAGTGTTCAAAATGTGTGAAATAGAATTTGTAGATATGAACAAGTGCAAGGTTTATAACAGTTATAATGCTGCCTTTCTCACTTAGAAAATAAATCGGTAAACTTCTTCTGCACTTGTACTTTTAAAGCACAGGAAGTAACAGAACTGTCCAAAGAGTCAATGTTTTTGTACACTTCTTCTGGTACCGCTTGCTGTTGAGACACAAAGTCTCTCAACTTTCCTATGTACCCTACAACCTCAGCTAGAGTTGTTGTTGTTGTAGCCTGTGGCACGTGTGGCTCCTACCCACGATGGGGGATTGGCCAAGAAATGGGTGGATTATTCCAAAATAATATAGAGCATAAATTTCTTAATATCTATGGGAATAGCATTAAATAGGGTTGAATTACCGACTAAAATAAAATCAGGAAGGTGCTGTTGAATGAGTAATAATTATTTTAAAAGTAAAAAAAAATGTAATTTAGCAGGGCATTCGTTATAGGGCATGAAACTGGCTCGGCAGTGGCCTCTTCTTCGTCTTCTTCGCCTCTTCTTCGAAAGAAAGAGATGATGACCATGCCACGACTAGCCGGTCGGAAAAAAACACACACCACGCGGTTTGTCGTGTGACAGATCGCCGCTTTGCTCTGGCGGCGTTGTAAGCGCCAGCGATGTTACTTTGTTCATGACCTCCGAGATTACATGCTTGCTCGTTTTGTGCGGCGATCTCGCAGGCCATGCCTTGTTACCCTTCGTTTTCCACGCCGCCGCTTTGCCCCAGGGGCGCTGTAGCGCCAGCGACGTTATATTGCCGCTGAAGCGGCGGTTTGGTGAGGGCGGGCATCGGTTCTGATAGTAAAAACAAGCCTTGGCCCTCTGAGCGAGTTCGTTCAACTGAAATATTGACTGTTCCGAAATTCGCTTAAGTGAAACATTTTTGCATAGAGTCAATAAGAAAACGGCCGGGGATTCTTAAAAAGTTCGTTATTCTGAAATATTCGATAAACCGACGTTCGTACAACTGAGAGTTTCCTGTATGTGGTTTTTAAGCCTAGAAATATGCCTCATGACTGCTTTTTCAGTAAAGTTCGATAGTTGTGTATTCTAGAGGACTTCAGCTTTTATATTTTTACGTGTACTTTTTGATCAGAACCTCAGTTTTACACCTCATGTAACGAAGATTCATTCTAGCATTTGTAGGTCAATAGGCATACTGTTTAAGATTAGATACCTTGTTCCCACTTTGTTGAAACGCCGTCTGTATTATGCTTTAATTCAGTCCCGTCTTAGTTATTCCCTGTTGGTATGGGGGACTACATTCAAATCAAACTTGGATAGATTCATATGTCTCCAAAAATAAGCAGCTCACTGTGTTGAGAACCTTGGACCCCGCGGTCACCCGGCACCTTTTTTCATAAAACATTCACTTTTAAAAATTAATCAACTGTACGAACTGAAGCTCGCTATTTACATACGAGGCGAACACGAGAAAAATTCACTCCTTTTTTATCAAAACCACCTCTCAAGTTATACCCAATACAATTTCAGGCATGACAATATTGACACGTGTACTTATCTTTATCGGGCGACCACGTTTCGCCGCCTAACAAATGTAATTGCAAAGCGTGGGACGCGCCCGCATGTATCCGAAGTTTCTGGAAAGTTATCGATGCTTCTATCCGCTGTCTGTTGTCGCCGAACCTTGTGTTATCTGATTTCATCGCGTGACTCGAATGGTGTAGAACTTTGTGGAAGGAATGCGGATCCCAACGATTAGTCTCGAACATTCGATAACTGCTGTATAAAAGCCGATGCGTTTGACCCGCTGATCAGATTTTCGACAATCGCCGACTGTGTTCGCCGCTATCGTTGTGCTATAAGTGTAGCCTGTTTTGTGGGGACAGGTTCGCCCAATAAAATTTAGTTTTGTCGTTCACAGTATTGCTACTGTGTTCTTCGACGTCACCACCACGTGACAATATTAGGGTTCCATTTTTCAGGACGAACTACGGTAGAAAACAACTAGCATACTTAGTCCCACCCTTCGTAGATGCACAACCTAACACGAGCACTATCACGCAAAACTTCAGAGCAGTAAACTGCTTTAAAAATGTTATGACAAAATATTTGCTTTGCCTTTCTGATTGACATTGTGCTAATTTGTTTCTTGTGTGTTTTATGTATAATTATTTTAACTCGGTTTCACATTGTTCTTGTTTATATATAAATTTTTTTTCTTGTTCATACTACTCTGTTCATCCTAAATTGTTTCTACTTAGAAAGTTGTACAGAGATTGTTGTATTTAATGCTCGTATGTTTGTAATGTATGCTATTTATGTCTAAATCCACGCTATTGATTTGTGTGTATACTATCCATATGTTACCTCACTGTTGAGCAATGTATGGGTGATGGGGCCTAAGCCAGGCAGACAATGTGCTGCCTTTAGCCTTGCCATCTAAGACCTTCACTGCGTCTAAATCAATGCTGAAGAAAAAGAATATCGATCGTGCTGCAAGCCGGACAGTGACGTACTCAGTTTCCTCAGCTTACGTAGTCGTGCCCGCAATGTGACGTCGCTCGTGGTGACACGTGACTTCAACAGTTATTAAAGGCAACATCTGTTATTTGTGTGATCTGTTGCTTGAATTGACGAACTGAAGTTTAGAGAAATAAAAATACACATAAACGGAATGTCCGCGTGTTTTTTTGTTTTACTTCGCCCTGAAGCAAGAGAGATGAACTTCTGCTTCGTCTGCTTGTTGCCACGGTCTTGCAGTTCTGTGAGCAGGTACCGAAACAATGCAATTTTCTACCGTGTACCACCGCGTGATCATGCTCTGCGATCCGATTGTTCCGCCTCAGTATTCATATAGCACTGAACGATACACGAGTCATGTGTCCTTGCGCACAGCGCGCAAAATTGTGAGCTGGGCGAAGCGAGACAACCAGAAGAAGTCGCGCGCAACGCTATCAACGGAAGTGCGCAGTGCCGCAAAAATAAAAGCGAGGACAAAAAAGAAATGAAAGCAGGGCCCGTGACATATGCATCAGGCGAACCACGAGGTCCGGTATAAAAGAACGCAGGAAGGAATTTGCGGAGGCTAGACAGGGCCAGTTGAGAGAGCGTCTCACTTGGCAGTGGTGCCCGCCTGCTGAAAATCATGGGTTCGCGGCGTTAGATTTATATCTCGCCTTTTAGTGAGCCGATTCCAAACATTTTCGCGGCAGGACGCTCCCCAGAGGACACGTCACAGGTTCCAGCGTGTAACCAAAATTTGCTTTGGGGCCTGGTGAGGGGCCCTCTTAGGAAATCTTACTAGTTGATTCATATTTAGCTACTAGTAATGCGGCTTTGTTTTGCATAATTTCCAGTTTTCTTCAACTGTGCCATCGATTAAGCAAGGTATGTATTCCTCAACGAATAATGAGAGTTCGGTTTTAATTCCAGCATAGTTGCCTCTCGCGTGAACTTTGATCAATTTAAGGTCTGTGACAGCAGGAGAGACGTGCTGTTTGATGGTGATATAAATGAAGATGTGGTCGCGTACACCGGGAAAGTAATCAATCAAATTCACAAGTTGAGGCTCAGTAGCGAGCATTAGGTCTAAAGCATTAGACGCTGTGGTCCCAGATCTTGTAGGTGTTGATGCAAGTTGCGTCAGATTAAAGTTCGTGCACAGTTCAAGGAATGATTGTCTTTCGCATGATCCTTCCGCAACAGGGGAGGGTCCAGATCATCTAATTTTTGGTAGATTAAAATCACCTAGAAGGAATTTTGCCGGATGTGAAAACAGCAAGACGAAGTGGTTTAGTACATCATGGAGATCACTGCAGAAGGTAGGTGCCGAACCTCGTGGTCGATAACACGCATGGAATAGAACACATTTATGGTTTATATGAGTACGGACACGAATAAATTCAAAGTTTGTGCTAAGGGCAACAACACTAGACTTTAATTTATCGGCAACACCAACAAACACACCACCTTCAATTTTGTCATCACGATAGCGACGGTAACTCACGTAGTTTATTTCAAAAACAAACAACTCGTTATCGCAGATTATATTAGGCAGCCAATTTTCTATCGGTGCGATTACATTAGCAGCGCAAGAATCGAATATCAGCTAATCGAATCGAATCGAATATTTCAGCTTGGTGTGCGTCATGGAACATGCGCCTAAATGCTAAACATGCAATGTAATGAGAATTTCAGGTAACCAACTTGTAATAATGTTTACAACCATCATCTCGAAGATTCCGCGCTAGAAAAAGTGACGCCGTATAAATATCTACGAGTATACAAGACCACTAACCTATCTTGGAAGAAGCATGTTGAGTACATATGGGTGATCCCACGCCAAATCAACCAGCCTTTTTCGACCATCACAGATATAGCTGAAAACTTTTCCACATGTTTGTTGTAGTTCAAAACTCCTCCTCCATGTTTATTTTTCCTTGCAAGAAATTTTGTACAATTTTGAGGACAATTTGTTTTTCCTTCCAAGCTCAGCTAGACGGCATCAATCAACGTTTTTTTCTCAAAGACACATTGTATGATCCACTCCTTCAAATTGCTTTTATGGCAACCCAAAGATGCGATGTGACTGCAGAAATCGCCAATTTTATAAATATTTGAATACTTTGATCGGTTCTGGCAACTAGCAAAAGCGTGCAAAATTGCAAAGCTTGAGTTTTCTTTCTCGGAACATAGAAAAACCTTGAAGTTACATATAAAATATATACTGGTAGCCCAGTTAACATAGTACAGCTGAAAAATATTTAAAGTATCAAAGGTTTAGCAGCTCGCATGGAAAGAAATTGTAAGTTTCCATTTCTTTTGCAAAAAGCTCCATATTCAAGGTAAAAAAACGTGCTTTGGGTTTCTGCCTAAAAATTTATAATTTACATCATTAGATAGCCCTACGTGTCTACTGTGCATGTGGGAAGGTATAAACAGGTATTAAGTATTAAACAGAAGAAATGTTTTTTTTTATTTTCGTGTGAGCACCGGCCTCTTTCTGACGCTAGTCAAGCTAGGTAGAGAACTGATTCCGGTGCTCCGCAGCCCAAGCTTGCCGGCCTGGGATCCAGACGACAAAGCTAGCATCGTCTGCGATGAAGACGAAAGGGAAACGGTGTGATCATCTGCAGTTCATTGCAAACAGACGCACGCTTCAGTGCAATGCGGTTTGGGCTTGGTGTGTGCCAGGTAAACCATCCTCCAATTGCACATGGAACTTCACGACTGCTTTATTTCCCCAGAGAGACCTGCACATTTGAAACGTATGGTTCATACATTCGTAAATTGAAATATTTACGCATAAGTATAAATTAAACGTAGAAAGAGCGCTCGCATCGTTTACGCAAAGCAATATCAATAAAACCTCGCCCGGAAATCGGTGAATTTCTTTTCAATTTTCAGATGAACACATTTTGCCGTGCTCACTGGGACCCAAAGACAGTCATGAGACGACACAAGCGAAAAACACCTTCGTGATTAGAACTGACAGCCTAGATGAACGTGAACTTAGACTGTGTGAGATAACGAATGAGCGCTGTATGACCGGTATATGCAGCAATTGCCGTGGAAATCCGTCGCTCAAATCGCTGATATTGAGCTCTCCTGCACTGAACCGGGATTTGGCAGCAAGTATTTCTGCCCGTCAGTGGGCTAGTGGAGTGCGCTGCCGATTACATAGTAGACCGTCTCCTTGAGATGATAAGCGACTTAAGGTTGCATCACTTTGTCAGCAAGCTCCAAGCTCGGCACCTACGCAATTTGAAAGCCATAATTTTAGTGGATTTCTCTGAAAACTACAGCTTTCTCATTCAGAACGCTCCACAGTCAATATACGGGGACAACTCTCAAGCAAGAGTACACCAAAGTGTAGTCTACTCTCGCTCGTTGGACTCTTCTGATGAACCACATGCTCAATCGTACGTAGTGATATCCGAATGCCTCGACCATACGACTGCCGCTGTTTCGACATTACAGGAGGTGCTAAGGGATCAACCTAAAGTAGACATGCTGCAGGTAGAACTAGTGTGCTACATTTCGGATGGGGCTGCTTCCCAGTATAAGAACAGAAAGAATTTCGCAAACCTGTGCTACCACCAGGAAGATTTTACTTTGGATGCTACTTGTCATTTTTTTTTTTTGCTACATCACAAGGAAGAAGTGCCTGTGGTGAGGTGGGTGGCACCCTGAAACGGTTTGCTTCCAAGCCAAGTCTACAAAGGCCTTTCTCAAGGCAGATTTTGACACCGTTTGAGCTGTACGACTGGGCACTCGAAAGCGTTTTACATATAAATCCAATTTGGGTGCCGGGAAGTGCAATATCTATGCGGGCGGTACAACTGTCGTCCTGGTTTGCGAATCCTATGCGCATTAACTGAACCAGGTCTTTACATTATTTTCTGCCGACGTCACTTTTTCAACTAAAGGTTGCATTCAAGTCTTCGTCGAAGACAAGAAGTGTTAAAGCGGTTCTAGAGCCCGCACGTGCTCGGCTCTAAAAGTATTACCAGCTATGTTGAGGCTCATGTATTCAAACGCGGTTGACATTAAATTTTCGTAGTCATGGAAAAAAAAGTCAGAGATACGGCGTTGGAAATCGCTTGTCTTGGTTTGCGTACAATAAAAAAGCCACAAGCTCCTCGCTGAATGATTTCTTGGGCTCACTTTGTTTGTTGCCAATATGTCTTTGCAGGACGGCTACGATTCATACATGTACGCTGTTCCACGTACTGAAAAATTTAAAAAATAAGTTTTTGCGTTTAAAAAAAAATAGCTTGTTTTAACTTCCGACATGCATAGTAGATACGTAGGGCTATTTAATTATGTAATGCATATATTTTTCGGCTGACCACCAAGGCACCTTTTCTTACCTTGAATATGGAGCTTATTGCAAAAAAAAAACTTAAATTTACAATATTTTTCCATGCGAATTGCTAATCCTTCAATACTTTAAATATTTTTTACCTGTACAATGCTAACTGGGCTACCGGTATATATTCTGTATGTGACTTCCAGGTTTTTATACGTTCCGAGAAAAAACTCAAACTTTGCAATTTAACACGCTTTTGCTAGTGCCACCACCAATCAAAGTATTCCAACATTTATGAAATTGTCAATTTTTGCTGTCACATCGCATATTTGGGTTGCCATAAACGCTATTCGAAGGAGTGGATCATACAATGTATCTTTGAGAAAAAAAATGTTGATTGATGCCGTCTAGCTCTGCTTGGCAGAAAAAAAACAAATTGTCGTCAAAATTTTTCAAACTTTTCGGAAGGAAAAATAAACCTGGAGGATGAGTTTTGAACTCCAACAAACATGTGGAACTTTTTGCAGCTTTATCTGTGGTGGTCGAATAAACGCTGATTTATTTGGCGTGAAATCACCCATATGTAACAACGCTAACCGGATGCTTAGCTATTTACGCAGGAACATTAATGTGACACCTTCATCGCTAAAACTCGAGTACGCCTCTTCGCTATGGGAACCATGCCTTGCTCACCTTTCAAACGCATTAGAATCGGTCCAGAATCGCAGCGCACGCTATCAGATAATACTCCCAGACTGCCATCATACTTCCCGGTATCCTCCAAGAAATATATTTTTTTTTTTTGCGCCTCAGTCTTGGGCGACGATTCAGTATCAGTTTCATCTCGTTAAGAATGACTCCTGCGACGTGTGAGACAGGCAGCCGAGACCATTACTTGTTTGGTGTATCGCCCTGAACACTCGGCTAGTAAATTCCCTGTAAGCGCTGAAAGTTTTTATTTTTCTCATTTTCTTTTTTTTCCACGCTACATTTAGGTATTGTTCAAGTTCGCCGAAAATGTATCCTATATCGAGCCGCGTTCATGGCCACATGCGTACGGGTGACTTTGAAACCACGATGTTAGAAACATTGAATAATACTATGCCCTGTCACCTGCTGCAATCAGCAAAGCCCCTATTGGGCGGAAAATTTCAAGCATCTTTTCAAGCATTTGAGATGTACGAAATTGACTGTGACTGACTCGAAGTAAGCGCATCGTCCACAACATTATTATTTTTAACTAGAGTCGCAGTCGGCTGTGTAGTTTTTGGCAAGCCGAATCGACGACCGCTTGCGTATGTGTGATCTTCAGTACGCATGTAGGGTTTACCTAGCCAGGTTCACGGCCGGCCGCACACGTTTGATTCCGGAACTAGGAGGCCAGAACCGTTTAGCAATCGTTCTATATTGAGTTACGCGTCGAACACTTTTATCGCGGATTAATCAAAGAAGTTCTTAGGCATGTAGGGCCTTCTTGGCTGCACTTATCGGCGATAAGGTAGCCTCGCCGCCAGTGGGTTTATCTGACTATGTTGAATGCTCGGTTGCCATAGTCGGAAGTTTGAATTCCGCTATGAGAGTTTTTTCTTTCTTTTTTTGTATGATGGTGAACTTCAAATTTAACTCCTCCAGTGCACAACACTTGCATGCTAGGAGTGACGCCTGTCACCGCCAAATGATGCCAAGAGCGAGTGGGGCTATTCTAATCTAGGTACAACCAAATTATCAAGGGCCACTAAACTTCGAAGCGACACTCCCTCACCAGAACAGGAATTGGCCTCCCTAGTGCAGCATTCGTCCGCCCCCTCCCAATGGCTCACTCAATTACCTAATGGCCCTCAGTCCCCAGCAGCTGCGGAGCACCTGACATAGGCTGTCATCAGACCTGTAACGCAGCAGAGGGTGCTAAGAATCCCTGGGTCCGGAGAGGCCACCAATGGAAACAGACCCTTGCAACGTTTAACTCCCCAACCCTCTCGAGCGAGGCTAGCTTAGCAGGAATCCTTGACGAAATATCAGACATTGTTTGGCATATCATTGTCCTTAGTGAGAATAGAACTGGTGAGGCTTATACTTTGCGGAATAACGGGCATGTCCTCCGCTATAGAGGGTCCTAGATAAGAAGATACGGGGTAGGGTTCCTAATCCATAAGGACATAGCGGGAAACATTGACGAATTCTACAACATTAATGAGAGGGTAGTTGTAGTCGTAATCAAACTCATTAAGAGGTATCGATTAAGGGTAGTTCAAGCCTACGCTCCCATATCCAGTCACAATGATGAGTATGTAGATCAGTTTTACGAAGATGTTGAATAAGCGATGAGAAAAGTGCAAACTCAGTATACTGTAGTAATGGGCGGTTTCAATGCAAAAGTGGGGGGAAACGGGCTGGGGTACAAGCAATTGACACCTATGGCGTCGATTTTAGGAACGCTAGAGGAGGGATGCTGGGAGAATTCGCAGAAAGGAATAAGCTTCGTATAATGCACACTTTTTTCATGAAGCGTAGCAACAGAAAGTGGCCCTGGAAAAGCCCTCATGCGAAAACAAGCAAAGAAATTGACGTCATAGTTTCTGCTGAACGCTGCATAGTGCAGTGTGTAGAAGTAATCGGTAGGGTAAAGTGCAGTGATCATAGGTTAGTGAGGGCTAGGATTCACCTGACTTTGAAGAAAGAAAGAGCAAAATTGGTCAAGAAGAAACAGGGCAACCTAGAGGCAGTAAGGGTAAAAGCGGGCAAATCAAGGCTGGTACTTGCAAAAAAATATCCAGCCTTAGAACAGAGGGATAGTGATGACATAGAGCCAACGAACGCAACCGTAACTAGGCTGGCTTCAGCGGTAGCAATTGAAGTGGGAGGCAAGGCACCAAGGCAACCAGTAGGCAAGGCCTCCCAAGTAACAAAGGAATTAATAAAGAAACGACAAAAAAATGAAAATGTCCAACTCAAAAAAGAAGATAGAATTCACGGAATTGTCAAAACTGATCAAGAAGGGGAAAATAAGTGATATCCGAAACTACAATGTGAGAAAGACCAAGGAAGCCAAAAAAATAGACGCAGCCTGAAATCACTTAGAAGAAACTTGGCATAGGACAGACCAAGATGTACGCAATGAAAGAGAAGCAGGGTAATATCATCAGCAATCTTGGAGATATAATAAAACAACGGAAGAATTCTTTACTGACCTGTACAGCACCCAGAGAGTCAGGACACCTCAATTAATAACAGTAAGAAAGTGGATAGAGAAACTCTTCGGGTAATTACCGATGAGGTCAAGAGGGCTTTGAAAGACATGAAACGAGAAAGAGCGGCAGAAGAAGATGAAATAACAGGCGATATCATCCACGATGAAGGATACATAATGCTTGGAAAACTTGCGGCTCTTTGTACGAAGTGTTTATCGACTGCAAGGGTCCCAGAAAAGTGCAAGAATGCAAACAGTATACTAATCCGCAAAAAGGGAGACGTTAAAAAATTGAAAAATATTAGGCCTATAAGCTTATTCCCCAGTATTATATAAAATATTACCCAAAATATTTTCCAATAGAATAAGGGCAATGCTGGACTTTAGAAAACCAAGGGAACAGGCTGGCTTCAGGACGGGATACTCACATGTATCCATATGTATCCGAATGTATCACATCCATCTCACTAATAAGGTTATCGAGAAATCCGCAGAGTAGAAGAAGCCTCTCCATACGGCTTTCATAGATTACGAAAATGCATTTCATTCATTAGAGATACCAGCAGTCATAGCGGCATTACGTAATCAAGGAGTACAGAAGGCTTACGTAAATACCTTGGAAAATACCTACAGAGGTTCTACAACTACCTGAATTCTGCACAAGAACAGGACGATACCTATAAAGAAAAGGGTCTGACAGGGAGACACAATCTCCCCAATGCTTATCACTGCATGCTTGGAAGAAGTATTCAAGCTATTAAACTGGAAAGACTTAGTAGTAAAGATGAACGGCGAATATCTCAGCAACCTTCGGTTTGCCAATGACATTGTTCTATTCAACAACAATGCAGACGAGTTACAACAAATGATTGAGGACCTTAACAAAGAGCGTGTAAGAGTGGGGTTGAAGATTAATATGCAGAAGACAAAGATAATGATAAATAGCCGAGCAAATTAAAAAGAGTTTAGGATTGCCAGTCGGCCTCCATAATCTGTGAAGGAATACGTTTACCTTGGTCAATTGTTCAAAATGAACCCTGATCATGACAAGGAAATTCAAAAAAGCGATAAAATGGGCTAAATTGCTTACGCAGACATTGTCAGCTCCTGACGGGAAGCTTACCATTATCATTGAAAAGGAAGGTGTGCATTCAGTGCACTTTACCATTGATGACATATGCGGCATAGACTTGGAGACTGAAAACGAAGCTTGAGAACAAGTTAAGGACGGCGCAAATTGCGATGCAACGAATATTGCTAGGCATAACGTTAAGAGACAGAAAGAGAGCGATTTGGACGGGAGAGCAAACGGGTATAGACGATATTCTAATTGACATCTAGAGAGAAAAATAGAGCTGGGCAGGCCATATAATGCACCGGTTAGATAACCGTTGGACCATTAGGGTTACAGAATGGGTACCAAGAGAAGGGAAACGCAATCGAGGACGACAAAAGACTAGGTAGAGCGATGAAATAGGAAATTCGCGGGCGCTAGTTGGAGTTGGTTCGCGGAGAACTGGGGTAACTGGAGATCCCTATGAGAGGCCTTCGTCCCGCAGTGGACATAAAACAGGTCGTTGCTGCTGCTGCTGCTGATGATGATGATGATGACGATTATTATGAGACAACTAAGGAAATGTAGTGCCCCGCGTTGGCCACGAACACCTAAAAATTGACAGACTGCTTCGTTTTGGGAACATGCAATGAAAGCTACAGCTTTCAAAATGCTTTGCGAGACTTCGTTTCTCAAACGTAGGTGCAGCGGTGGCGTAGAAGTAGAACACCCGCCTCGCGTAGAAGAGGTGCGTGGTTCGAATCGCGGTGCCGCGCAATTTTCCACCGGATTAAAAAAAATCCGCGTGTTGATAAAATTGCATAAACAGGCCTGTAGTGTGGCCTGATCCCGGTGACAAAAACCGGTAACGCACTCTCTCACGAGAGCACTATTGACCACCCTGGTGCAGTACTTGGCTACAACCTGCTATATGTGAACACAACAATAAAACCCTGGCCCTCAGTCCCCAGCACCTGCGAAACAACATACCACGGCAGCGGTCAGACCTGCGACGAAGCAGAGGGTGCTAAGAATCCCTGGCTCTGGACAGGCCGCCATCGGAATGTGAACCTGGCAACGTTTAACGCTAGAACGTTATCTAGTGAGGCGAGTCTAGCAGTGCTATTGGAGGCATTAGAGGGCAGTAAATGAGATACAATATGGCTCAGTGAAGTTAGGAGGCCAAAAGAAGCATAACAGTGCTAAAAAGCTGGCACGTCCTGTGCTACCACGGCTTAGTGGAGAGACGAGAACTAGGAGTCGGATTCCTGATTAATAAGAATATTGCTGGTAACATACAGCAATCATCATCAGCCTGGTTATGCCCACTGCAGGGCAAAGGCCTCTCCCATACTTCTCCAACTACCCTGGTCAGGTACTAATTGTGGCCATGTTGTCCCTGCAAACTTCTTAATCCCATCTGCCCACCTAACTTTCTGCCGCCCTCTGCTACACTTTCATTCCCTTGGAATCCATTCCGTAACTCTTAATGACCATCGGTTACCTTCCCTCCTCATTACGTGTCCTGCCCATGCCTATTTCTTTTTCTTGATTTCAACTAAGATATCATTAACTCGCGTTTGTTCCCTCACCCACTCTGCTCTTTTCTTGTCCCTTAACGTTATACCAATCATTCTTCTTTCCGTAGCTCGTTGCGTCGTCCTCAATTTAAGCAGAGCCCCTTTCGGAAGCCTCCAGGTTCCTGCCTCGTACGTGAGTACTGGTAAGACACAGCTGTTATAAACTTTTCTCTTGAGGGATAATGGCAACCTGCTGTTCATGATCTGAGAATGCCTGCCAAACGCACCCCTGCCCATTGTTATTCTTCTGATTATTTCAGTTTCGTGATCCGGATCCGTGGTCACTACCTGCCCTAAGTAGATGTATTCCCTTACCACTTCCAGCGCCTCACTACCTATTGGGATATAATAGGGCTCAGTGAAGTTAGGAGGCCAAAAGAAGCATATACAGTGCTAAAAAGCGGGCACATCCTGTGCTACCGGGGCTTAGCGGAGAGACGAGAACTAGCAGTCGGATTCCTGATTAATAAGAACATAGCTGGTAACATACAGGATTTTACAGCATTAACGAGAGAGTGGCAGGTCTTGTTGTGAAACTTAATAAGAGGTACAAAATGAAGGTTGTACAGGTCTACGCCCCTACATCCAGTCATGATGACCAGAATGTCGAAAGCTTCTATGAAGACGTGGAATCGGCGTTGGGTAAAGTCAAAACAAAATACAGTATACTGATGGGCGACTTCAATGCCAAGGTAGGCAAGAAGCAGGCTGGAGCCAAGGCAGTGGGGGAATATGGCATAGGCACTACGAATAGCAGCGGAGAGTTATTAGTAGAGTTTGCGGAACAGAATAATGTGCGGATAATGAATACCTTCTTCCGCAAGCGAGATAGCCGAAAGTGGCCGTGGAGGAGCCCGAACGGCGACACTAGAAATGAAATAGAATTCATACTCTGCGCTAACCCTGGCATCATACAAGATGTTGACGTGCTCGGAAAGGTGCACTGCAGTGACCAAGGATGGTAAGAACTCGAATTAGCCTAGACCTGAGGAGGGAACGGAAGAAACTGGTATGTAAGAAGCCGATCAATTAGTTAGCGGTAAGAGGGAAAATAGAGGAATTCCAGATCAAGCTGCAGAACAGGTATTCGGCTTTAACTCAGGAAGAGGACCTTATTGTTGAAACAATGAATGACAATCTTGTGGGCATCATTAAGGAGTGCGCAATAGAAGTCGGTGGTAACTCCGTTAGACAGGATACCAGTAAGCTATCGCAGGAGACGAAAGATCTGATCAAGAAACGCCAATGTATGAAAGCATCTAACCCTACAGCTAGAATAGAACTGGCAGAACTTTCGAAGTTAATCTACAAGCGTAAGACAGCTCACATAAGGAAGTATAATATGGATAGAATCGAACATGCTCTCAGGAACGGAGGAACCCTAAAACCAGTGAAGAAGAAACTAGGAATTGGCAAGAATCAGATGTATGCATTAAGAGACAAAGCCGGCAATATCTATACTAATATGGATGAGATAGCTCAAGCGGCTGAGGAGTTCTATAGAGATTTATACAGCACCGGTGGCACCCCACGACGATAACGGAAGAGAGAATTGTCTAGAGGAATTCGAAATGCCACAGGTAACGCCGGAAGAAGTAAAGAAAGCCTTGGGAGCTATGCAAATGGGGAAGACAGCAGGGGAGGATCAGGTAACAGCAGATTTGTTGATGGATGGTGTGCACATAGTTCTAGAGAAAGTGGCCACCCTGTATACACAATGCCTCATGACCTCGAGCGTACCGGAATCTTGCAAGAACGCTAAAATAATCCTAATCCATCAGAAACGGGATGCCAAAGACTTGAAAAATTATAGAACGATCAGCTTACTGTCAGTTGCCTACAAACAATTTACTAAGGTAATCGCCAATAAAATCAGGAACACCTTAGATTTCTGTCAAGCAAAAGACCGGGCAAGATTGCGTAAAGGCTACTCAACAGTAGACCATATTCACGCCAGGTGATAGGGGATGTAATGTAAATGTGCGGAATGTAACCAATCCTTATATATAGCTTTAATGTATTGCAAGAAAGCGTTTGATTCTGTCGAAACCTCAGCAGTCATATAGGCCTTACGAAATCAGGGTGTAGACAAGCCGTATGTAAAAATGCTGAAAGGTATCTGTAGCGGCTCCACAGCCACAGTAGTGCTCCATAAAGAAAGCAAAAAAAATCCAAAAAGAAGGGCCTCAGGCAGCTAGATACGATCCCTCCAATGCTATTCACAGCGTGTTTACAGGAGGTATTCAGAGACCTGGATTGGGAAGAATTGGGGATAAAAGGTAATGGAGAATACCTTAGTAACTTGGATTCACTGGTAATATTGCCATGCTTAGTAACTCAGGTACCAATTGCAATGCATGCTCGCTGATCTGGAGGCGCAAAGCAGAAGAATGGGTCTAAAAATTAAGCTGCCGAAAACTAATGTTTAACAGTCTCGGAAGAGAACAGCAATTTACAATAGGTAGCGAGGCACTAGAACTGGTAAGGTAATACATCTACTTAGGGCAGGTAGTGACGGCGGATCCGGATCATGAGACGGAAATAAACAGAAGAATAACAATCGGCTTGGGTGCGTTTGACCGGCATTCTCAGAACATGAACAGCAGGTTTCCATTATCCGTCAAGAGAAAAGTGTATAATAGCTGTGTCTTACCAGTACTCATGTACAGGGCAGAAACCTGGAGGCTTACGAATAGCGTTCTACTTAAATTGAGGACAACGCAACGAGCTATGGAAAAAGAATGATGGGCGTAACGTTAATGGATAAGAAAAGAGCAGATTTGGTGAGGGAACAAACGCGAGTTAATGACACCTTAGTTGAAATCAAGAAAAAGATATGGGCATGGGCAGGACATGTAATCAGGAGGGAAGGTCATTCAGGGTTACAGACTGGATTCCAAGGGAAGGGAAACATAGCAGGGGGCGGCAGAAAGTTAGGTGGGCGGATGAGATTAAGGAGTTTGCAGGGACGACATGGCCACAATTAGTACATAACTGGGGTTGTTGGAGAAGTATGGGAGAGGCCTTTGCCCTGCAGTGGGCGTAACCAATATGATGATGATGATGGTGTTTATCAAACGTGGACGATTTTCAGTTATCACTTTCATCGGGACGTTGTGTCCATCCTAAGACCACAAGGCTCGGAATTGGTTTTCGAAAGGAAAAAAGAGAGATTATTGCGATAAGAAAAGGATAGTGTTTGTTATACTTCACTTGAAACTGTGAAGCAACTCTTCCTTTTTTTCAGTAATATTTAGGCAGTCGTACAATGCTTCTGTTTTTTTACATTACCCATATTATGGCTTAGGATTTGTACGTTTAGTTTTTATTTTATTTCAAATGTATAGACTGCTTCTTGCCTTCTGTCCGATTGTGGGTATATGCCATACATTGAAATTATCGCAACAGCTGCGCGGCCACGTCGCTGAGACCAACCATGGTGGACGACGGCGCCTGCGGATCATTCCAGCGGATGGGTGAAGTGTTTTGTGATATTCTTATAGTACTTGTGGCCTATACATCACTCTAGTACTTATTTAGGCTTCCGATTTGCCAATATATATTGCGTCAACCATAGCCACGTCAGTTACAGGTGAGAAGAAATCGATGTCCACATTAGGCCCGCCCGCAAGCCCAATGGCTCAGCCCAACCAGTTACCCAATATGCCGCCTAATCTGTGAACCAATCAAGCGCCATGCTCTGGACTGATCATCCTAC